>NC_086242.1:33280000-33602500 GCF_036321145.2 Pelmatolapia mariae | reverse complement strand
TGCATATATATACACAGACACATACAGACATAACTACATCATTCAATAACATTAAGCGACGATAAATATAGACAGAACTCAAAAGCCTGTGAAAAATTGCAGGTCTTCAAGAAGAGCTGTTTGATGTGTCGCACAGATCTGTTTTGTCTTGTTTTGTAAAAGCTTTATTGAAAATAACTTGTGACCTCTATATCGGCCTTATATATTCAAGCCAGAGCAATTCAGAGCCAAGCAGCTTGTTCTCACTGAGTTGTTTATGCCAGCATAAAGACACACGCATATGTAACTACTGCTGTCCGCCTGATCTAAGGTGCATGCAAAGAAGCTGGGATAAGGCGAAACATGGCTGCCTCAGAGTGAAAAAAAGACACAAAAATGAAAGCTAGATTAACAAGCTAATAGAAGATAAAACCACAGCAGAAGAGAAGGAGATGAGAGAGTGCAAGCAAATGAGAGAAAAATGAAGTAAAAGAAAGAAAGAGCAGAATGGCTCCTGTCAGCTGAGGCCCGCTGCAGTGAAACACTAACTGTAGCGACAGGCTGATGAGTCAGTGTCTCTTTAAATGGCAGCTTGTCAGGCCTTCAGCTCTGAGGTGGGCTGCCGACCTGTCGGGGCCCTCACCACATTAACCAGCTGACCCTATCATCCTTAACATTGCTCCACCGCTCAGCCGTCTGTCACTAACTCCGCCATTTGGCTTTCCAGAGATTTGCCAGAGAGGGCAGGCACAGCCACCTCTTAGTGTTGTTTATTGATTTCTGACCCGCCGCTTAATAGTTTTCCCAGTCCCCCTGAATGGCTTTTGTAAGCAATAGGGTTTGTACATCTCACAGATCAATACCTTTTATATTTACAATAAAATTGAAACGGCTTCTTGGTGGGGCTCCTAGCGCTTCGGCATTTGTCATCCTTCTGCAAGGGAAAACTATGTCATTGTCTGAATTAAAACATTTATTTCTGATTAAGAGAGTGTCCTATCTCATTAATTTTCCCCTTTCCAATACAAGGGGAATGGAATCCTATTGATTTTTGTACTTTTTACACGTCTCCACTACTGGGAAGATAATTGAGAAGTTAGCCAGAATAAATGAAGTTTCTAGTCTTGCAGGGCAGCCAATACCTTGGAAATGTGAGGTGTTTTTGTGGGAGCAGGCCTTTAATTTTGTGCCAGCAGAAGACAGGGGGACTGAACAAATTGGATTAAGGCTGGGGATGGGGTGGGTTTGGGGTTCTGGCAGGTTGGTGGGTGGGTGGCCGCTGGTGTACCAACACTGTGAGTGTGTGTGTTGAGGTGGGGTAAACTTGATATTACAGCAATAATAAGACCGAGCACCCACCCCACGCGCGCGCATAAGCACATGCCAGGGTTTACGCCATGAATATGCCACAGAAAACGCAGATTAAAGCATCTTAAGGCCATTGACGGTAAGTTGCCTCCCCCAGCTTATTGTTGAGATAGAATTGAAAGGCAGTAATCGATGTTTGAACTAGACCTTTTTAACACAGCGGGCTCATTGATTAAGCGTTATCAAATTAATGAGATTGAATTAAGTTGTGGCTGTTTTCTTGTTTTGGGCTGCAGGGAAACCTTATTGTCTGAAGATATTTGAATTTTATTATACATTTCGAGTTGTTTTCTAATTCGACCAAATATTTACCATGTCGCTCATCTTGAAAGAGTCCAAAGAATTAAGCTGATATTAGTGAATTTGTTAATAATGAAAATGTATGCATTGTTATACGAATTGTTAAGAGGCTTATAAAAATCTTTGTGGATTCGTTTGCATACTGAGAGGGAAAACTTTCTGACAGGGCTTGATGACTTCATATGTAAGCTTTGTTGTTGTTTGTGATCTCATAAATCTGTTTTGCGCCCTGTGACAAAGAGAAAGAGAGAAAAGTCACAGGGCTGAAATGTGGTTAAATGTTGCCCGCTCGCTGTGGCATAGCCACTGTGCAGATTTTGAGAAGCAGGGCCGTGTGGTCAGCTCCAGTTTGCACAAGCCCCGTGCAGCTGATATGGGGGTCGTGAGAGGGGTGACTGAACACAGCAATTGGACCTCACAAACACTGAAAGAGGCCAGCGTCGGCCTGCGTCTCATACTGCCTGATCTTGCTTCAGGGACTGAGAGAAAATGTTGTCGGACTCGGAGAGGGCATCGTCCATCATGGCCCCGGTCCGCCTGTCAGCTGCCTGAGTATGGAAGAAAAGAGAAGGTGAAAGAGAGAGAAGAGAGATAGAAGCCCAGGAGTCCACCAAGAAGGCAATTGTAAGGGAAACAGGAGGAGAGCAAGAAAGTGGAAAAAAAAAAAGAGGAAGACAAGGAGACTATAGCCTCTGCAACCATTCACTGACTCACTTGCCTGGCTTTCGGCCACAGAGCCCCCTAGCCGATTCACTCCTTTGTTTCATCCCTCCATTCTTTAGCCACACCACTTTCTGCTCTTTCTTTCCATCAAGAGTGCCCCCCTCTCCCTTCTCCATCACCACATCTTCCCATCTTTCCATCCTTTGGCCCTCTGAAGCCTTACCTCGCTCTTTCCATCCAATGATGCTTCTGTCCTTCCATCCCTCCTTCATGGACAGCTGAATGTGAGGCTGATAGGCTGTGGAGTGAGTGGGGCAGCTGCCAGCGCCCTGCAGCAGAACCATCTCTGACAGGCCACTAATTCAACCAACAGAAGAGAAACCACAACCAAACACTAAGATTATAGGTCCAAAGAGAGGGGAAGAAAAGTTTAGAAAATGTGAAAATGAACTAGGAAAGACAGGCATGGTGGTGGGTTTAAGACCTGGAGATCTTACTGTTACTCCAATGATGGACTTTTAATGAAAGTCTGAAAGAGTACAGATGAGAAGATGGATACCTGGGAAATCTGCTGTTCAGTTAAATTCAATACAAGAACAAGCTCGATTAAATTACAAAGTTCGTGAACAAGCTTCTTTAAAGAGGAATCTAATAATGATTAGATATCTCTTTAAAAAGCATTTTAGTATATACTATGACACTCAAAAATGTATCTAATCCACATCAGTGCTTCTCCTTAAAATAACCCTTCAGCTAAAACTGCCAATGATTTTAGCTAATATGTACACAAAGACTTGAAACTTTATTCTCACGGATTTCCCGATGTATAAATAAAGAAACTATGAGTGACATAAAAACACAGCATGCCTCTTCTGCAATAGGCCAGGCATTAAAAAAACACCACACCACCTCTTTCCATTTGTTTATCTGTATAAACGTACTCATGGCCGGCCAGGAACAGTGTTCAATGAACAGCTTAATTTGTGGATGCATTTCTATGCCTAAAGTAATCTAAGGAGGGATGCAGAAAGGTTGGGTACATTCATCACAAACACAAGCTTAACATAAGTGAAAAATTACAGGATTCCCAATGACCTTCCAACCAATCAGGCCTGGTAATTACACTCATTCATTACAAAGGAAGGGGGAGATGGAAGAATACAGAGATGACCCTTCAGGACAACAAAAATGTTTATAGATGGGAACAAAGAGGAAAATGCTAATGGCGCAGCTATCTGGCTGGATGGCCCTGAGACAATGCAGAATAATAATTTCCTATCACAGGCCAACTATAACCTTTGAGATTTATACACAAGAATTTCTATTTATATGTCAGCAGCCATTGTTGCTGTAGGATGGAAGCATGGCATTATACACCTGAAACAGATGATAATATATTCTGTTGTAATAGCATATTATTCCTAATAGAGTACAACCGATGTAGGATTTTAAAATGTGATATTCTGATATATTGCCTGGGATTTTTTTCTTTCAGAGACGCAAAACTTAAACAGAGTTCCTTAACTTTTGTTATGTGGAGTTATTTATTTAGTCATTTACTACTTGGATCAGCTGATTGCTCTTTGAGGCATTCCAAACAGGTTTGTTGCCAACAGGGAAATTGCAGAGTGCCTGCTGGTGGACAAAAGATGTAACGACAACACTCATAACGGGACTGAAGAGACTTTTTCCTGTTTCGTATTTACACATTTAATTTTCATTAATTGACAGTTTTAAATGCCAGTAGCAATGGATCAGCAAATAGCTAATATCAGTCTATACTAGAACTCAACTGTGTCTGTCCACTTTTTTAAAGGCTCTGGTTCTGGAAATTAGTTTCCCATTCATTTTTCCATTGACATTCCAGAAATTATAAAGAGAGATTTAAATCTGGAACCAAGCCAAACAGCTGCAAGGTGACCATAAGAGGTTTTTATTTGGATTTTTTTTTTTTTTTAATAAAGGAAAAAAAAAAGGGAAATAAGGAAAAAAATAAAGGACTTTATTCCTTCTTGAATTTAACCCTTTCATTATGTTAGTATTCTATAATAAAAGTTTTGAAAACATTTGAAAAGATTTAAATTTAAATGTTGTGTTGTGTCTCTGTGTATTGTATAGCTTATCCATATAGTACAGCTCTTGGCTTGTAACTGCAAACACCATTCAGGGTGTTTCTGAAGTTTCATGATCACTAAGTGGCCTGAAGTTTGCAGGTATTTCCAATGACCTCCACCAATTAGAGTTGTCACTGATTTTGTGGGTAGAGTAGTTGTTTTCTCTCAACAATGCACATAAAACATGTTTTTGTTAAAACATGTCATGCAGAATTGTTGTTTCTGCCAAAGCACATACCATCATTCCACAATGTCAGTCCAAAGTAAGTCTGCTTTAGATACAACATCATGACTCATAATCAAAATTCCTATGGAGAATATGAATCAGATTTTTAATTACAGAATCGTATTGTTGAGCTTTACATCAGCCAGCCAATAAACTGGCCAGGCTCTAATTATTATATTTTGTATCACTAAACTTACTACTTTGTTTCTGGATTTTTTCCTCAAATAATAGCAGAGATTTTTTTCTTGGTTATTTAGGACACATTAATTAGTTTAAAGCTTTAAAACTCATTCATTAATGTGACTCATCACACAAGCCAACAATTTTCTCAAAGCATGCATGTCTTTTGAACACATTTTGGTAAAAAAAAAAAAAAAAAGTCTGTTTTTTTTTATATTTCTTGTAGTAGCATGAATAAAAAATGTGCAGTATCTGTAATTTTGTGATAAAATAGCCTCTTTGCATTGGTTTGAAGATTAAACATAGCGTCAGATGGAGCTCCATTTGGGAAAAATTAGGATTACACCATCACTGCATTCTATGTCAAAATGACACTTTATTAAGCATCAACTTCTTGCTACCTGAGGGATGGCTAGAGTATCTGCACTCGACTAAATAAAGTATGTAATCTTGAAGTAATTGCAGTGTTTCTTGCTTTAGTGGATTATGGTTATGTGTTATGTGTCACTTCCAATTCCCCTTGAACTATATATGCATCCAGCACTCAATAGTTTTTGTGAATTTTGCTTGGCTAATAGCTAAAGCGCCCACAGCATGCTTATTTCCCACGCAGTAACAACATGGAGATTCCTGGCGGACTTTAAATCGAATCACCGTCGTGCATAAATAGCACGACGCTCCGGCGCTGAACTTTTCGATTCATTCCATTTCCCAGACGATGGTAGCTGACTGCTTTTTCTCTGATTATGCAGATGATATTACTTTCTTTTTTCTTTTTCTTTTTTTCTTTTGTTGATATGTGTTTAGGTGTCATTTGCGCTGGATGATGTTCTCATTGCTCAGTTTACCGCGCCCATAATAAGATCACCTGTGGTATGAATACATTTCCCCTACTCTGCTGGTGTATTTGGATTTGCAGGATAAATGAGTTTCTCTCAGCCTCAAAGAGTGAGAGAGACAGAAAGAGCGGGAGCGGGAGAGAGAGAACGCATCAAGCACGTTCTTAGATTCACTTTAGAGCTTGACACTTCGGCGCTCGGTCAGTAAATGGCTTTTCTACAGGAGGAGGTGGGATAGGGGTTTGGGTGTGCATATGTGTGTGCGTGTGTGTGTGTTTTTGCATCAACATCTGTGGACTCTTTGAGTCTTTTGGTGTGAATGCAAGACTGTATGTGTATTTTCTCATGTATCAATGTGTGTGTGTGCCAGAGAGAAGCTGAATTTCGCAGCCACATCTACATCCATTCGCCCTCTTTGTATTCCACCCTGCTGCCAAAGCACAGGCCTCAGCTGTCATTATTCCCTGTCCATCCACAGAGAAGTTATAGTTGGCAAAAAACCCATCAGGTGGGCAGGACAACGGATAATTGAGGTGATGATCGGAGCTGTTCAAAGACAATTGATAGTGATGGAGCCAGTGGGAGCGGGGGAGCTGAGCCAGGGCTCTCAGGGGGCTCGGGGAGAGCTAGAACAGAATGTGGAATAACACATAGCATAGACGCTGCTGTTTATTATTTTCCTTCTTCACATATAATGAAATATTACACCTTACACCAAATATATTTGTAATTTATTCACTGAGAAATCATGATGGGGTGTTTTTTTTCTTGACAACAGCAGAGGAGTATGTAGAGGCCCCCGAAACACCTTGTGCTTTATTAATATACCAAATCCCCCTTTTGCCAAGCCTACCTCCATCGCACAGCAACATATTGAACTAGCAGAGAAAGGCATGACCTGAACATCATATTTCCACCTGCTCCAATCCTAGTGACAAGTTGCCAAACTTCAAAATCCCCCAGAAAACCCAGTTAAGGCAAAGCAAGTTGTAAAGGCGTTTTTCATAAGCCGAGGGACAAGGGGGAACAAATGGAGGTTATTACTTTCCTCCTCCATTCCAAATAGCCCCCTACTGTCTGGCTGAAATAGGCCTGGCAGAAAAAATGTCTTAATATCTCACATCCATACCTGACATCATACTCTGGATTTTTCTATTACCCACTGGCATCTTTTTTATTCTTTTTTTCCCTCCATTTTTCTTTGCCCACACGCAAATGTTATCACCCAAATGTCATCAATTGTGTACATATAAAACCAGCCCCATAATGTTAACACATCTACAGATTGGCTAGTTTCAGGAACATGTATCATTAAAGTCCTTGGATGTCTTTGCTGAAAACTTTAGTCTCTGCCGGTAAACCTGAAGTATGCCGGCTTTACCTGACTTGCATGCAGGTGTCGTGTTTCTAGGAATCGATAGGTGGTTTGACTCCAAGTGTGCAATATCAATAACTCCATCGCACGTATAGTGACACTTCACACACTTAGAAAAAAAAGTCATAGACGCACACATAAATGCACACAACGCTCTTACGTTAAGCAGGCATTGTATCAATAGCTCACTCGGTTGTACGAGGAGGTGCACACGCTGTCACACACTCACGCTGTCACGCAGAGACACTGTATCGATAACTCAATATTTCAGGTGTCAGTCTTGTGTGGCGTGCCATGCCCCCTGAGTGGCGGGAGGAGAAAGGAGGTTGGCAGCAGAGGACAGGGAGGGACACTCCCTGATTTGGCCGTCATGCCTTTCAATACCTCCACTCGGCCTGTCATTAGCTTCTCTGTGAGTGTGTGTGAACTTCTGACTTAAGCTGGCATCGTCAGCAACTATCACTTGTACCTCCCTCCCCCTAATATTTACCACATACACACACCAGAATGAATACATGCGCATACACCTTGTCTTTTCAACATTCTGCAGACTCCACCTTAAAGCTGGCGTATCTAGGAGGACTACCTACACTAAAACCCAACTGCACAATCCTCCACCGGTTCCCGAGTATTGACCCAAGCTGTCACCCTGTCCGGCACCCCTGACCCCACTCAGCGACAGGGGATCTATGATGGGGACGTAGGTTCAAATGATTTTCCTATAGCTTTAGCTGTCCTGTTTTCCCAGTGAGCTGATTGCTAATGGCAACATTAGAAAGGGGCATAATGGAGATTCCAAAAACAATTTGCTCCTTGGATTTGCAAACCCCAACTGTCTGCAGAAGTTACAAAAGGGCGATGAATGATTGATTTGTTTGTGTATCCACATACAGTAATGTTAAAACAAGGGCAAGAAAGTGTCAGTTGCTTGAGGACTATGGGACTCTGTAGACGTTAAAGCTTGGAGAATCTGATTTTGTCTGTATTTTGTTTTGGAGCTGTCCATCTATCCTTCCATTAATCTCAGGAATGCCCTGATAAATATGGCCTAAAGGTTCACTTGGATTGAGTATTACACAACAATGATTTGCAAGTCAAACATCAAGTTCACTCTGACCTCACAAAACATGTTTTGGCCTCAACTTAAGAACACATAGGCTTATTATAACAACTGCTTAGCAGGATAAAGAGCAAAGTGATAGCATTTTATATCTAAAAAGTCAAAAATTCAAATTTCCTGACCATTAGTAGATGTTAAAACTCAGGAACAAAAGAGGACATGGATGTGTATTACAACCTGAGTATTTGGTGGTCAGCAAAGACAAACAAATACTATTGTGATGTAATTACTGGACATTGTGATTTATTCACAATAAAAAAGCTTTTATGATCCCAGAGGTATCAAGGTTCCAGGAATCTGGACTCTCTTTTGTCATGCTGTGCCTGCTGTTTACAATCAGAGAAAACACGAAAAACTTTTTTTTAAACAGCACTTTAACTGCTGTGATGAAAAAAAAAGCTGGAACTCTGAAAGGGGGTCAAAAATACACCCGAAGAACAATTTTTGCTTTGAAACTCCACTGAAAACAAATGGAACACACAGGGGCTGAAGCACAAAGCCTGTCTGATGATAATAAAACAGCCTCTGCGGTCTTTTATCTTGCACCTTGAGGATTAATGCTAATGTAAGTTTCTCTCTCGGCGCAACCAATAACATCCTGCCAAATATCCTAAAAAAGGATCCCCAGAGCACCCCTGATGCGCCTCCATTACAGGCCTTATAATACCTGCCTGAGATATATGTATTTATGTGGCAGGAAATAACATTAGAGTGAATTGCCATAACAACTTTATAAATCAGGCAGGCAGAGGGATGGCAGGTGCAGGAGAGAGAGGGGGAGAGGCAGTGCCAAGGTGGCAGTAATGCTGATGAGAGGAATCTGAGATGGCATTCATCACCTCTGTGGCGCTTGACATAACACTGTCAAGAAAATGGGTTAAACCCTGCTTTGCTGTACTGAAGGCAACACCCTTCCCCAGAACATGGGATTTTCACCACCTGAACAGTGATTCTAAAGACACCAGCATAACCTTTGCTGAACTTACTAGTCCTGCAGGTCGTCCCACTTCCCCATTCATCCAGTCAAACAACGACGTGTTCCCCATTAATCAAAAGTTACAAACAGACTTCTCTGTGTCATAACTCTCGCGATGGGCTTTTCTGTTGATTGATTCCTATACACACATACCGTCTGATTACCATAATGTGTTCTTGTGGCAAAAATTCTGGCAGCGGCGGCGGGGAGTGAGGGTGGGGGCTGATGAGGTGGTGATGTTGGTGAGGGGTTTTGGGGGGGTGGGGGGCTGTTTCGAAGCGAGCGAGAAGTAAATAACAAATGGCCCGGACCCCACCTCATCCGGGGTGATTTCAATCCAATGTTCCATCATCGCTAGTGGAGAGAGGCGAGTGTTTGGGGTTTGGGCTATCAATTACAGATATGTGTAGGCAGGCAGACACTATCATTTCACTGATTGTCACCAGTCCACCGCAGTGACATCAGGAAGTGATTCATCAGTCTATTTTCTGTGACATTCGGAGAAAGATGACATGCTAGGGTCTGTGAAATTATGGGGCATCCTGAACGAAGGGCTCTTTAACATGCTTGGGGGGCAAACACATTCTAATGCAGACATTTAACCTCTCTTCAGCTGCAATTGCTCTTAAATGACTCCGACCATTCATTCATTTTAGCCAAAGAGACTGGCTGCAGATGAAACTATGAGTATTATTTGTTCACCAGCATGTCAGAAAGTTGACAACAGACTGAATCAGTGACACTGAAAACTCTGAAATATATTTCATAGTTTTACATATTTCATATATTAGTATTAGAGTCAGATTGATATATTGGGTGGGTCAATATATCGGCCAGAATGAGATATTGGACGACATATCTGCATCGGAATCTAAAATAAATGGAAATTAATTAAATGAAGACAGGAGAAACACCCTTAAAACATGTTATGAGTGTTAACGCAGCATAGTTTATTCAACTGAGGGAACAACTTCAACAACTTCCCTGTGGACAAACATGTTGAAACATCACAAACAACAAAAAGCCAAATCGAGCAGGCGGCGCATGAACGAGTATTCCACAGCTTGTGACAGTTAAATTATTATTATTGTTTTTTTTAAACTACATTGTCATATTATCTTAGTAATGACTCATAAATAACTACACATTTAAAATGTGAGCAGAATTTACGTTTCACAAACAGATTTGTTTCATATGTTTCAAAAAATATCGGCAGGTGTTATTAGAGATTGTTAAATCGCCAAATATCGGCCTTGACAAATCCTCCTCCTATGGAGTTATCGTCATCATCATCATTATTATTATTAATATAATTATTATTAATAGTTGTAGTAGTAGTAGTAGTATCATTATTGCAATAATAGTCATTATGATTAGAGCTACTACTAAATGGAACTTTTTTGTGCAATACAAGCAAAAGTAAGGCAAATGCAAAGTAATACTAAAGCTGACAACATATACTGTAATTACAGGGTAATTATAAAAATTATAGGGTATGAATTCAAAGTAATTCCATGGTTATACTGACCAATAATTTTTTTTGAAAAGTCAAATTTAATAAATAAGATGGGACACAGGTTTTTATTGACTTTATATTCCCTTCAAAAATGCATAGCTGGCTGAAATTATTTGTCAGCCCTATATTATGAAAAGCAAGGATATCATTTTAATATCCATATTTGCAGATGTTTAAACCTCTGATTTCCACCACCTTGTTATTTACACTTTTAAGTTGCTTTACACAAATGATAGAATAGAATGAACAAGAACAAGGACAGACAGGAGCTACAAATAACCTAATCAGTTTTCCTTATCTGCCAAGCTGTCAGTTTTTTTTCTTGATAAATCCACAAAAATGTATGAAAAAATGTAAAATAAATTCCAGAGCGCAAATAGTTTGTTTTTATCCAACCTAAAGCTATCCCCTTTAATATTTATATTGAATAGTCTAATAACAAAGTGGATAAGAATAATGTGATTTGTTCTTTGGCAGACACAGTAATCTTTTCACTGTGGTGAGCCACACAGCTGCACAGACACAAAGGAAACTGAGGAATATGTCCCATGCCTCACCCCTCACAGGTCATCCTTCCTCAGAGATTCATACCAAGTTGGTGGTAAGCACAGATGATACCAGCAGGCCAAACTTTAGTCCTCCCTATTGCAATTGTGTCTGTGAGCAGTGACTCTATCAATCTGCTGGCGGCTGGGAAGATTGCCTAATCCGGTAGCCAAGGGACTCTCATCATCAGTCTGCCTCTTCATTGTATGTGTGTGTGTGTGTGTTTATGTGAGTTTGTATGTGTGTGACCATCTAGAGCGTCATTGGTGGGAAATGTATGTAGCGCAGTTCTGCTTAACATTATCACCCTCATTTGTAAACACAGTCATCCATCAGGCGCCGGCCCCCCACTTATCCAAACAGATGAAGAAGGTGTATGTTCTTATAATTTGCTCTCATCTCAGAGAGAGACAGAATAATAATAATCTCTCCCTGATGTACAGTTGCCCCCTTTTCCTCCTCCTCCTTTCTTTTTTTCGATCGACTTTCCTTCTCTCCTCTTTCTCTCTGGCTTGTGGATGGTGTATTAATGAAGCGGCCTAATTTGACACCCTGCCGCAGTGTAATGGATTAAAATGCAACAGTGCCATCCGTCTGCCAGCCACAAATAAAGCATGCAGTATAAATATTGTAATTCGTACCTATGATAGGAATCATGGTGCCACCTCTCGCCTATGCGATAATAATCTTAACTTGCTGATGTATTGCAGATTGGAAAACTCTGACTATGTGCATGTTTATGTGTCTGTGTGTTAGAATTTATGCTTGTTCTGCAAATAATGTCCATAAGTGAATGAACATCCACCTCTTATGGAAATATGGAACTTTTTTGTTTTCTAATCTTCTTCTGCATATCATTTATATTGAGTCATTTAATAAACACATGCAGCAAAGTGTTTATTTGGAATTATTATTCACAAATAATTGTCATTAATATTTTATTTACATGATTATAGAATTCTTTATCAGCATTTTTTAAACAATATTCTCAGTATTACTTAAAATAGGGCTCTTACAGTCTCAGTGTTGTGTGAGATTGTGTATGTTGATACACAATTTTAATTATTTCACCTTTTTGTGTAGGAGACAAGATTTTGATGATTAGTTTGGCACAGATTCCTATTCTAAACACTAAAATAGCCACAAGCACATGCAATGAAATCACACTCGTTGTTGAACGGAAGAGGAGAGCAACATATAAATCTAAAATTAACCCAGAGTGTTTAGAGTGAATTGATTTTTCCATATGGAACAATGTACTTTATGTACATGGGGTTACATTTTTTAACCAAAGAATACGATGCTTTGTACCACAGTTGTTCATCTTTTGAGTCACTCATTTAACTGGGAGATTTTTCCACGCCTGTTTACTTAGGCAAGTCTTTTCTTTTCTTTTCTTTTCATCCATCATCTTCATGTTCATCATCATCATCATCACCATCCACCCTTTCTCTTTAACAGCAGGTGCCTTGACTTTAACAACTCATCTTTATAAGCCTCTCAGCCTGTCAGCACTTTAGTCACGCTCTTGCAAGGAGCTTTAGTCCTCGCTCCTGATAAGGGCCGAGCCATTGTGCTCCCCAGCTTTGTCTGCTGCCAAACATGGGTGACGCACTGAGATAGTCATCTGTAACAACTTCATGAATGGACATGACACGTGGCGAGCTGCATGGGAAAAAGATCAGGCTGGCAGTTGTGGTTAGAGATGTTGTTGCCATCTGTTCAGATTCCTAGAGACCCTCGGATATTTAGACTACCTTTTTTTTTTTTTCAAATTTCAACTTAGAAGCAATTGTAAAATAATTAAAATGTGTGACATTGCTCTTTCAAAATCCTCAGGTCTTACAGGCTGGGTTTTTTTATTGCAGTGTAGTTTGCCTTATTATCTCATAATATTCAATTCTTCTCTCATCATTAATGAATTACTGTTTATTGGACTTATTGAATGGAGTCCTTCACCAGATCTATGGTATTGGTTATGCATGGTGACCTAAAATCAGTCATCCTCTCAGCAGTATCGTGTCAGACTGTTGTATTCAGGAGTGAACCTCTTGTATAAGCACTCTTGCAAAGAGGGCCTATCCCAACCGATGCTTTCTGAATAGCAAACATCCCAGTTTCTCCATTTGCAATGTAGATGCGCGTGTGTGTTCTCACTCTCTATTGAATTGTTTTCTTAATCGTTTCCTTTGTGCCAAGAAGTAAAGAAAACAGATTGTGTTTGAAGAGCATTGGAAGTGCCAATGACCCCCGGTCACGACAGCAACACTAGGACTGCCAGAACAGCAGATAAAGAGCCAGATGGGTCAGCTGCTCTGTCCTTCCATGATTGCTAGCACCAACATTTTCTTAAAGGAGACAAATTCTGTTTTGTTTCTTGCCTTTTAAAGAATAAGAACCATTAATCTAGATAAAGAAAGAGCCCAGTGTTTTGATATAATCTTATTTATCAAAGGATTTGAATTCATTAAAGCAGTCTGACATCCTCTGACTGAAGTTTAAATGCATTAATAACTCTTCTTTTAATACAACCACTGAGCTTCCCACCCTGTGAGCACGAGATGTTATTCAAATAGGATCAAGTAGTTTAGTATGCGCTTCTCTTCTCTTAAAAAAATAGTCAAATTCTCAACTTATAAATGCACCAAGTTCTAGACCAATCAAAAGGCCAAAACAGTGTGTGATTGGAAAGTAATCTAATTGCCTTTCAAACCTCCGTGGCACTTTCTATTTATTAAATCTCTTTTATAAACATGTATGCAGTGAAGTCACAACATAATAGGGGCCCTGGTGAAAAACAGGAGGCAGCAATGCAGCTGAAGGATGAGGCACAGGCCCTGCAGAAAAGAATGTTCCCCCAGCAGAAATTGGTTTAATTAATAGGACATTTTACATAATGATTACAGTGTAATTGCACCGACTAGCAGAGTGTCATTAAATATATCCTTGCTCCTTTACAACACCCTCCAGCTAAAAATAATGAGTTACATTGAAAATCACTGTGCAACAGGTTCATAAATAACATTTAAGCCCATACAAGGCAAGTACTTATAAATAATAAATATTTGCCTTTTGTAATTGAAGAAAAAATGACTGCCTCTTTTTTTTTTTTTTTTACACCGCTGCACACTGCTTTGTCCTGTTGCAGCTGTGGAAAGGAGATTTTTCCCATTTTTCCCCCTCTTGTAAGTGCTGAATAATTTATTTGCTGGCTAATAGTCAACACTGTCAACACCCGGTGGTTAAAATATACCTGTGTCCAGATAAATGCGGCAGCAGGCTACAAAGCGATTATTCCCTGCTTCCAGATATTTTGTTGGATGCAGTCCCTGTATACACTGCAGTAAATCACCGACTTCCAATTACCTTCCTCCATAAAATAAGGCACATATTCAAATCAGGCCCCCGAAGAGAGACAGGGACGAGGATAACTGAACCCGTGCCTGGGGGTGCTGACTAAATGTGTGCATTTATAAGGGTGTGTGTATGCGTGTGCGTCTGCGTGGAGGGGGCCCAATTTGTTTCACTGTGTAATGCTAATTCCATTTAACTACAGAATGACACTGCTCACGATCCCCTTTAATGGCTCTTTTATTCTGGCTGGGTTTTTATGGGTTTAAAAAGTTGGCTACTGAAATATTTTCATTAGTTTTTCTTCAACAGAAGGAAAAGACAAAAGTTTCTCCTGAATATTGCCCAAACCAGAATGAATGAGTTATGATCAAGTGCCATGATTGCAGAATTATTAAAGAGGTGGTAATTGTTCTCAGGGGGTTGTTGCGCTGGAAGTGGATCTATCAATCATTTTATCTTGGAGCTTGGTGGATGTTGGCCCTGTTTAAGTCCTTGATGCTGTTAGATAATTATTTTTCATCATCAAAAGTCAGCCTTTTTGGAATAAGTGAAAAAAACATGCCTCGAGTCACTTTTGAGTTTTTTTCAAGTTTACCCAATTTAGGCTCAAATGGAAACAGAAGTTATAACTAGTAGATTTTTTCTTATGATTAGAGCTGTGAGATTAGCAACAGAATCCAATTTGTTTTCTCTGTATCCTCTATGTGAATGATATACTGTAGGTATTTTTAAAAATGAAATGACAAAAACAAAGATGTGCATTTTAATTGGTCTGTTCTTGTAGGGTTATGCTTAGGCTTTATGAAGTGTTCAGTAACTCGCTTTCCATCAGAAAAGCTTTCAGGAATGGTGGTGGCTCAGGAATTTTATATAGCACCCACAGTAACACATGTAATATAGATGGAAGAGTGGGACCGAGCAGGTATATCCGTAGTTCTCTGTACAGACATGCTGTTGCTGATGAGAGAAGAAAGAAAGAGGCACACAAAAGTATGTGAGTTAATTTTCATCTTCCAGCAAAAAGAAGAGGTTTCCCAGTAATTTAGCCTGCCCCTGTTTTCTAAGCTTTTAAAGTTAGGTATAAGTTAGGTATAAGTGCATACTGTTGTGCTTACAAAACACATTAGCATACTTAATAACTACAGCTTATGTCTAAAAAAGAAATAATAACACAATGAAATGAACTCAATTATGTAAAATTACAGCTGTAGTTATGTAGTAAAAACTAGAATTTTTAATTTGGAACAAGAATGCAGTTGCCTGACTGAATGTGCTTAGTTAGATTAAACATTGACATTAAAGCTTCTGGGAATTTATGTAAGTCAACGCAGTGTTTTTTACAGAACCACTTTTCTGTATATGTGATCCTTTTAAAACACCTTTTATTTCAACGACCTCCCGCGCGTCTTTTCATTACCAATCACTCTTGTCTCGGTTTCTCTCCTCCACATCATGCTATCCTTCTTGTTCCCATTGAACTAGCGCAGGGACTCTGATAAATGCCTGCCCAGGTATCATCATCGTACATGCAGATTCCCCTCCGACGTGATTCACTTTTGATCAGCTCCTCTCTACGCTGCTGGATAAAGAACATTTAGGATGCTTTCCTCGCTGCTCGCCTCCTTGCCTCTGACTCTAATAAATATCCCGCTTTCACTCCACTCACACACACATACACACACAACTAAATGTTACAGTTTCTTACCTATATTCTGCAGGAGACGCTATCAATGGATTGTATTTATGCAGAATGCATCAATAACTGGGGAAACTAAGAGGCCTTGTCAGGGATGGGGAGTTGTCACAGGCGCAGGGAAAATGGCGCGCGGTGCTCGTCTGAGCGGCAATCAGCCCATAATCTGAGTATACATCAGGTCTCTGTGACATGGAAATTTCCTGCTCCTCCGATCTCATTTTCAGATGCAGTAATCACAGGGAGAGGCACTCAACCTCACCGAAATGTATAAATAATTTTCATTCAAACATATTAACAGTCAAAATACCAGAATCCATCACGGCATGGGGAGAGCTTCTTAAGAAGCAATCAGGGCCTCTGCATGTGTTCTTTGTCTTTGGCAGCTTAGAGACAGGGCGCAGATTACTTGAGCGAGCCCTGTTTTACATAATGGCCTACCCCCTTGGTGCTTTTAAACTTTCCTGCCGATCCATTACGTTTACCGAACCCAGTTCCCTGCCCCTCTTTAATATCATGCTTCCTTCGGAAGAAGATCTGGACAAGGGTTTAAAGACCTTTTTATTAAGGCAGGCATGTGGGCCTCCATCCATCTTCCCCAACCAGCAGACACGTTTATGTTCCATGGACAGGTTATGTACCGCCATCTTAAAGAGCAAAAACTTGCCCTTTTTACTTCATTGAGGGAAAAGGGAATTTTGGAGACAAGCTGGTAGTTTTCAAGGTTATAAGGCCAGATTTGTCTTAAGGAGCCGACTAAAATGCTTCTTGTTGTGTGCCACCTAACCGTGTTGTCTTTTTTCCCAGCAAATTTAAATGAAAGACAACCGTGAACCTGAATAGAGACCCCCTTTTTCTACCCAACATAGTGTCATAGGTTCAACACATTTATGTCTAAAGCTGTAAAATGGCATAAACCAGGCATAACACCATCTCATTAAAGCAGAGCAAAATATCCCCTTTTTCATGCTAGAGGAGAAAGAGGATGTTAGCGCTATTCACAGGAGGTGAAAATTAAGGCAGTTTGAGCTTGGAAGCCACCCGAGCTTGACAGGACATGGGCTGCAGTTTTATGTCACATCGTTTATCTGCAGTTTATATTTTCTATGACCGCATTGTCTCTTTCAAGAACCTTTGGAAAATACACAAGCTGTAAAAACGGCCACCTTTTTTGTCTGCATTGTACCTCACAAATGCTAATGTTTTTGTAACAGTTGCAGCCTCCTAATGATCCACACGCACTTTTGTGCAAGATATTTCTCTCCAATATTGGTTTAAATGCTTTTTCCTGAGCAGCAGATGTTGGGTCAGTGAAGGTGGAAAAAAGAGGAAAATAGGAGAGTAATGAAACATTCTGAAAATGGCATAAAGCTAGTGAGGGATGCCCTCATCATCAGCGATAAAGCATACTGAACCGCGGCAAACACCCATGGATCACAACCCTTTTCATTACAACAGTAAGAGGATCCATACTTTCCATTTCTCACCATCAGCTTTAAACGTTAAAACCAAAACTTTGATGTAAAGTTCTATAATAAAAAGAATAATAATGGTTCTCTGTGTACTTACTGATTAATGGGTTGGATCTTAGCAGTGTGCAGACAGACAAGAGAATATATTTTCAGAATTCTTTCAGGTAGAATTAAACTGAAAGAGAAACACATTTTCTGAGCCTAGTTTTTTGGTAGATAAACGCTAGAGACCGAAATCTTCCAATTGCACATTTTTTAACCATTTGATTATAATTGAATCTAACACACATCATCTGAAGTTATCTAAAGCTTACTAAATATATTTTAAAATTGACCTAATACTTATATAGAAAGAAATATGATATAGAAAATAATGGTTTCCCTATGTGTGCAAGTAAAATAGAATAACATAGTGACAGTATTAACATATAGTTTTTTGCTATAAATGCTCCTATGCTTGGATGTTTATGATGTCAGAGATGTAAGAGGATATCCTAATATGGTCATTACAGGCACAGGTTTCCTTGTGAGAACAGCCCACCTATTGTTCAAGTCCTACGTGTGAAGGGCAGCCAATGGGAAGAATATTGGAGAGAAATGCTTGTTTCATAAGGGGAAGAACTGAGGTGCTGAATCAAGGTCTGACATGAGATAAATGAAATTATGAGAAGTGAATCATGCAAAGTGAATCTATTAGAATCCAAGAATAAAAAATATAGAGCTTGTCATGAGTGCAAAAGATGCTTCTTCAAGTAGTAAGAAACAGGGACTGTGATGGGTGACAACTGAGCAGCTAGGTGACAATCATTGAAGCCAGAGGCAGAAATTAGTGTAGGCCAACTTTTGCTATTTCTATTTAATACGTTTGATTTCTGGAGCTCAGCACTGAATGTCTATGGAGCACTCCGCCAGCAGCAACCCCTAACTGGGCAGAAGGCCCTTATATGCTGATCCTGACGAGCCACACTGTGTTTGTAACGTGTTTCATAAAAGGAAATAAAGCCATGCAACAATTTTCCATATTATAAATCATAATAAAAACTGCCATCAACACCACCTACACGTACTGCATTGACATTAACACAATATAGCCCTTAAAAAAAAGAGCTAAAAACACCTTAGCTCCTCCACACTATTTCATCTTTCGTCTTTCCTGGAACTTGTGTTCAAAATCCCAGGGACACATTTGCCTCGATGCTTTGGAAAGGACAAAGATGAAAAATGGGTGTGTGAGTACCTCACCGTGATTAGTACTGGTATTTGCAAAAGATTTACCCACATTTTTTTGCCTCACTAATTCCATTTGTGTGTCAAATATTGTCTTTGTCTTACAGACATTGTCCACCTGCTCAAGCATCTGTTTGACAGAATCACAAACAAAATGTTCAACAAATAACCAGTAATACCTAAGAGTTCTCATGTCCAAGTTTGTGCCTCTTAATGTGCAAATGTTTTGTTTTGTTTTTGTTAAAGTGCACAGTGTTAACTAAACATTGCAGAATTGGTAGTCACATTTAAAATGCTAAAATGGTACAAGCCGCTTATTCTCACAAAGTGAACAAGGCTGGCTGTCATATCTGTTTTTCCTTTTCTTTTTCTTCTCTTCCTCTCCTCTCTCTGGCCCTCTAGACTTTAAGGGCAACAAGGAATTATGACTCAGTGGAGTGCAGTGGCAAAGCCCGAGAGATTCATAGACAGTCTCAATGATAAAGTCCAGTTCAGGAAAATCGCTACTAGTGCAATAACAGCAAGAGAGGGTCACAATAAAGTTTAGTTTAATGACAAGAACAAATAACTTTAACATTTGGCTGGGGCGCTGAACTCCTTCTCTAGGATCGCATCTGATATATCAGCAAGCAACTGGCCGTGACTGCTGGGCGATTGTGCTCGCCACTCTGGCACTAGTGATGCATGTGGGGTCTCGTGGCAGGTGTCCATTTTATAAAGTTATTCATTTGGAAATGTTGGACTCTGGCTGAGGCGTAGGATGGGGCGGAGAGGCCTGGCTAGATTATTGTTACAGCACAGCTGACATCTCCCAGTATCCTCTCTGTGCTGCTACCTGGCCCTGGGACCCTACATAACTGTTAGCCTCAGAGCATCCCACAGCCAGAGGTGATATCAAGGCTATTTCTGCAGAGCTTGGAGCGACAGGGCCACTTAGACACTAATCGCTGCACAAACGACACAGAGCAAAAGAGGAATTACAGGTGACCAGCTGTTGGTCAGTTTATTCGTCTGTAACTGCCAGCCATTAGAATTATATTAGTTCAATTCATGTTTCACATTAAATGGATTTACAGCTGAAAGTTGTTTTCTTGATTTCCTGATTAATTGTTTAGTCTATAAAATGTACTACTAGGTACTAGTTAAAATCCAGATTACAAAATCTGAAAGGTTTATGTGGCCTGTTTTATCCAGCCAACGGTCCTAAGACAACAAAATATTCAGATTTTGGGAACACATAAACAGAAAGTATTTGCTACGTGCAGAAACTAGGCTAAGTTATTGAAATGTTGTGATGCGATTATGAAAACAATTTGCTAATTGTTTCATCTGTTAATAAGCCAACTCTTTTACTTTTAAAATTGAGTTACTTGAGGTAGTAACAAATTAACTAGACATGAGCAGTTTTCTACCATTAATGGGTTTTCAAATTTTTGCTTTGCAAGCTGTTCTGTCTTCTGTCAGCTTGTTAACAACAAGTGTATGCATGGGTGCAATGATGAGAAAATTCTATGGATGATAACAATATTTAATTTGCAGTCACAGCAACCTTTGACAGGCTACTTAGCCCCAGTGAGTGATGAGCACTGATGGCCCCGAGGTGTTGCAGCATGGGTCTGCGGGGCAGCTGCTGGCCTGTGGCTGGATCAGGGGTCCAGGCTGGCTGCCATATTGTCAAAACCAGCAGGAGAGGCCATGCATGGACACTGCTTCGCATACTTTAAGTAATATGGCTGGTTGCTAGAAAACATGTCTATGATAAATTTAATTCAAGTATTGGAATGGACAGACTTTAGCAAACTCTCAAAAGTCTTTTTAAGGAACTTTTACCTGAACTCCCTCAGCGGCTATCTCTCTCTGTTTGCCCTCGCCCCTCTGAAAACCCCTCCTGTGTGTGATATGTTGTCACATTTTTAGTTTACATGGCCTGAAAAGACCCATTTGTGACAGCTATTGTTGAACGCAGGCCTCATATGCAGATCTGCTTGAAGGGCCATTATCCAAAGAGAATGTGGGAGACAAAGTGAAGACAGGCTAGTGACAAATGATCAACCTGATAATAGGCTGTAAGACACACTTACCATGCTAGCAACACGGTGCACAGAACGGACGCGCCCCCTGTCGAAAACAAACAATGTGCTTCCAATCTATCATCGCTGATCCGTGTCATCACTATCCCTCTATGGCCGTGCGGGCATCAACATGACAATGCAACATGCAGGGGCGGCATTAGCACGATAGATTATTATCACAGAGAATGTGGCACAAATCTCTTATGAAGCATTATAGCTGGTGTGGAGAGTAGCAAACAAACAGATTGATGTTGTGCTCCCTCTAAGGAGGCAACTTGGCTGAGCAGAGACTGTGTGTACACGTGTGCCTTTGCATGCATGTGCGTGTGTGTGTGTTCGTGTGTTAGACGGCATCGCAGGTGAAGTGTTGTGCGAATTATGTACAGGTTGGGCTAATGTCGAGCCCCCGGGTCCTGTTCTGTTGGCAAGCTGATTGGTGATTAGAGATATAATTAAGAGCAGCTTTGACACAGACACAGTCCTCCACCTCCTCAAGCTCCTTTGTCACCCCCCACCCCGAACACACACATACACACTCTGACTAGCCCCAGCCACCCAACCCGCAAAGCCCCCCGGGCCACTTCCCATCGCTGTTTATGGTGCTTCGTCCATTATCCGACAACAAAAGGAGCCCTCAGCACACAAAAACCCCAGCCAGCTGTGTGCCTGACATGGTGGGGAATACACAGCCGCTCTCTGGCGACAATAAAAAGAAACTTGAGTTTAAACAAAAAAAGTTACACCATATTTGCTCAGACTAACTATGATGAAAGGCAATGAAGACAAGGGATCCTCATGTAGGTATCAATATAAATATTACTGGAAGGTCAATTAATATGTAAATTAACTCCTCCATTTAATTAGCTATTTAACTATTTTCCAAGGCATGGACATATTAAATCATGCTTAAAGACCCCTCTAACTAGCCTCCTGACAATAGTGCCAGGGAGTCGTGGGCTCATAAACTACCGGCTTGACCTATAAAGAGCCCCGAGTCTGCTAATTCCATCTCAGCCTAATTTTATGACTTGCATAAAATAACCATAGTGCAGCTTTGTAGCTGTAAAGAGGATATGGGTAATAAAACGGAGCTGGGGAAAGCATCAGAAATCTCCTCTTCACTAGTGTCCTCATTTATTATTCTATTATTCTTTGCAGGGTACCGGGCTCATGTGAAAGACAAATGACCTTATTATATTAAATAATTTGTGAGGATATTAACCGTTAATCACACATAAACAGCATTTAAAAGGTATTGATTTTCCAGTGCTCTCAACAGCTTGTTAAATTTACGTCCAATAACATGATAATAGATAATCAGGTGAGCGATACTCATTTAGGGGACAGAGGAAGGGTGATGGGTACTGGTGACCCTGACTCTACCATATTTCTTTATTTTGTTCTTTCATGACCTTGCAAAAGGTGTTTGACCTTGAGCTTGTCTCAGCACAGGCCTACGGTAAATGATTGACAGTCAGCAGGGGAGTTCAATTTCAGATAAAAAACTTGTGCTTTTGGCCAAAGTTTCACAGGATGCTTTTGACTTTTAACCAAAATTCTGATAGTAAAATCATCCGCTTCTCTAAACGTATAGAGAATCTAAAAAAACAAAACATATACAAAACACATACAGTTTGAGAATAGAGACAGCAGAGGCTGCTAGATAACTTTTTGAATTAGAGCCATGTAGATAAATAATGTTGTTCTTCTCTACTTTTGTTGAAGACAACCATTTCACCTGAATTGAATGTTAAATTTTAACAATTTTATTTTTGACCTCAAATGCTTTAACTTATAGTGTGTATAAGTTTACTGCTAGATGTCAGAACATATTTGAGTCAGCCAAGAAAAAAACAATAACATCTAGACCGTAGCCCCTAACAGCTGGGCCGGTAAGCATGTTTCTACAACTGTTTGTATGAAAAAGAACATTTTTGTAAACATTACATTTTAACATGTTTTAATAATATTAACACTTAGCAATAAATTAGGAAATAAAAAAGGAATATGTGTATAAATAATTTGCAGTATTCTACATTTTTAACCCTGAGAGCAGAGTGACTCTATATCTGCCCCTGAGTTTTCTTTTTACTGTTTACCTCAGCTGTCAATGCCGGGTGAGAAGTGTGCTTGTCTGTGTACTCTTGAGGAAACTATAAAATTTAGTGACAAATTGATGAATTAGTGACATTTGCGTCTGTTCGATGTAAGTGATACGGAGGTGAGTTTTTAAAGATATGCTGAACTTTTCTGAGGGTAAATGCTGGTGTTTTGCCCCTGTTAGCTTCTGTTAGCTGCTGTTTATTAGTGAAACTTTCTTTCATGTTTTGCTGGAAGACATGATTACACACTATTTATGTGTTTATGTTTTTATCTATGTATTCTTGAGCAATATATTAAATAAAATTTCAAAAATTACCTTTAATCAGTTCATTGTAAAAATCTGTTGTTACAGCTATTTTGCTAGCCCAATAATTTTCTTAAGTAATTTCAGTTAAAAGATGCCAAAAAAATTTTCCACTGTGAGGATTTGCTCTTTTTTACTGTCTTAGTTTTACATGACTGTGAATTTTATCTGAATGCCCCTATCCCTCCTGTGTTGACGTAATCACAGAGTATGAGTAAAGGGACAAAAAAATGCAGACAACACAAAACATGTCTAAGGGTGAGTTAAAGCACAAAGTTACACATACTGTATGTAACATGTTTTGTCCTGCTGAGCCACAGTGATGACCCTTCTGTACAGACGTATGAGAGGCAACAAACTTGGTCCTAAAAGTTGATAGCTGCTTCTAAAACAGCCCAACACTTCATCAGAGGCATCACTTTGAGTTTGCCACCGTTGACAGCTGTATTCTGATTTCCATGATTACTTTCTGATGTAGCTTTTCCATTCCCCTGCGTCTGTGTGTGTCACAGAGAGAGAGAGAGAAACAGACAGTGTGTGTATGTGATTTCTTTGTGTCTCCTGACCGCCTGCAGATACCATTTAGGTTTGAAAAGTCCTCCAAGTTGCTGTTGGGGAAGCTGACTTGCCACAATAATAAATTTGCAGCAGGTAGCAGAGAATAGCGAGTGGCATGCAAATCTGTCTTGGTGTCCCTCTGGGGCCTCGGTGCTCACTGCGGGAGAAAATGAAGCCATGCTGCTCCAAACACTGTCTCTCTTTCTCTCCTAGGCCTAAAGTTAATTTCAGTGGAGAGAGCCAAATAGGGTGTCAACTGGTCTCTTTTCTCCAGCCATATAGGCACACCGGGGCTTGTTCCAGAGATGGATATGTGAGAGGATAGACTCACACTACCTACCTGACACTGGCCCTCTTGATTCATTATGACAGGCCAATCTTTTATTAGCCTGGCCTTCGCATTCAAACCCTATCAAGAAAAAAAAGGGAAGAAGTTGAATTTTCTCTGGATGAATACAGCAGATTTATTATGCAGCGCCTCCTCCCAGCCCCCCCACATGGAGGCAGATAATTATTAGCCTCATGTTTTTGACAGATCTGGTTAGCAGGCTGTTATTTGATATCCACGTTAACTGCAGCACCTAGACTGACCGACATAACTACACGTCACAATACCACTTTGCAAATGATTATTTTAAAAGAAATATACAGTGAAGAAACTTCTTTAGTGTCCTCTCTGCCTCCCAGAAGGATGAGATTGAAAATGTACCATTTTACTATTACTAGCAGACATCAGAACAGTAAATGAATGCGAGGCTGGATGGTAGAGTAATTCAATTACTGTGTGGCAGTGCAGACCTAGTTTTATAGCTTGCTCTCTGCACTGTGAGCACATCCACAGGTAAATGAACATGGCAGGCAATGGTCATCTCCCCCTGTTGTTACAAGATAGCTGTTAGGCTGCCTCAGTAATAATATAAACCAGGCCTTGGATTCCTGCAATATTTATGAGGCATAAAACAATATTTTAATTTGGTCAAAGGATTCGATTTTTTTTTTAATGTCTGAGCACGTATGAGCTCATGAAAACTTCATCTCCTATAATTAACAGTCTTATAAAAATGTACTTTTAAAGAGTTTTTCAAGTCAGGACTACACAGTAAATACTCTCAGCTGGATAAATGCATGTAAATGTATTTATAACGTCTCTGCAAGTTTACAGTTTACCCCTTCGTCATATACACAGACAGCCTGTCTATTCACTTCAAACAGTTCCAGAAAAGAACATAATTGATCATCTAAGGGGGACAGCGCTCACAATAAATCGAACTCACCAAAAAAATTTGTGAATCAGCTTTGTGTCCCATCCCAGGCTTTCAAAAGCAATGCTCCTGTTAAATAAGCCCGCACTCTATATGACAGCGAGCTGGCTAGCCATAGAGTCTGTACTTGAAGTGCAACTGATTCTGAGGCTTGTCTGTGACGCTTCTGGTGGATGGATGGGCTCTGGTGTTGGGCAACAGGGGTAAACTGTATTGATCCTTATCCAGTCTCATTTTTGTAAGCAGACGGCTTTTCACGCTGTGTTTGGGTACCTTTTTGATGGCCCTGACAGCTTCTGCAGAATGCTGTCGGAGACTATTTGACAGGCTGGACCAGGTTGGGAGGAGGGGGAATACAGAGAGAAGGACAAGAAGGAGGAAAAGGAGGAATGGAGTGAGGCAAAAAAAGGAAGGTGGAGGGTCGGCTCAGTGCAGGTCGGTGACAATCGCTTTAGCCTTGGAATCAATTCCCTCTGTTTACAGACCATTTCACAGTCCTTTACCTGTAACATCACTTTTGTCAGTCCCATTAATACCCCCAGATATATAATGGTTGAATTAGCATAATGGCTAAAGCTAGGCTCTGGACTGTGAGCACATAGCAAATGTCAACATCTTCTCCTTACTAACCCAATTAGAGGCCATTAAGAGGCCTCCTTGGCCACAAACATCATTGAACTACGCTAAACTCCATCCTTCCAACCATTTTTTAAAATTTATTTTTTATTTTTACAGTCAATTACCTATTTGCACAGAGTCTTGAGACAACTGGTAAATCTTGCAAGACCAATTAAACTAATCTAAATAATGAAAGGTTTCAGAAAATGTTGTTTTCCAACCCATATGGAAAAGAAATAGTAAAAACTTATATGATTTACTCATGAAAGTGGCCACTTTCTCATTACTTTCGTATATTGTTTTAGTAAGTATCCAAAACATACAAGTTTCATTTATATAATTTTTCAAGGGATCTTATATCTGTTTTCACTCTTGTATGCTTTTCATACAAGTTTCACACAAGACAGATACAAACTTTATAAGATTTATATATATCTTTTCCATATGGGAATGCACAGACAAATAGTTCCAGTATTACGTAAACGCCTTCAAACTATAGTCTCAAACTCCAAAAAAGTCGATAGATAGATAGATAGATAGATAGATAGATAGATAGATAGATAGATAGATAGATAGATAGATAGATAGATAGATAGATAGATAGATAGAATGTATTTATCTTCAAAGTAACTTGAACAGGAAGATTAAGAACTATTCAGTGGAAAATTAAGTCTATAAAAGCCTATAAAATAAAGAATCTACTATTTGGACTCAGTATTTTTTTCTCCTTCTACAAGCTTATAATAATTCTTGGAATTGATTCTCTATTTTTTATTTTGTTCCACTCTAACGACTGCATGATAGTGTTGAGTCTTCCAAAATGACCACATAATTACACTTTAATTTGTGGACTACAGTGAAAAATGTTAGCCTATGAATAGAAGTGCACGCTGTACTTTGAGAAGTAGAAAAGTTTTGGGCGGGGGAGGGGGGGGGGGGGGGGGTTCTCCAGAAACATAAAAATGTAAGATCATGACGTGCTGGAAAATCAATTTCACTCATAAATGCCACTGTTTTGATTACATCCATGCAGCAGATTCTCTCTAGTTCCATAAACAGTAGATTTGTATGCACTGCCTGCGTGATCCGTCCCTATCTTTCTCAAAACTACCTCATAACAAATTGATCATTGCCTGGCATGCGGGTCACTGATGCAGCCACCAGGCCTCGGCTCACGTCTGCATCAGGATGCAGCCCGCTGTCCGCAGCCCCGTTCAGTTCAGCTTCGCGACCAAGCCGCAATGATAAGTCACCCAGCCAGCCAGTATTGATTGGGGGTCCTCGAGCCTTAGACAAAGGCAGGGAAGGAGGTGACTGATTGTGTTTTACAGAGAACATTATCACTCCGCTCAACGCAGGAGGGCCGACAGAATTTCCTCGCCCAAGAAATGGAGACGACCACCCAGCCTGGGAGTATATGACTTGACTCAGTGAAGCGCTAAGTCCAATTTGAAAGCCAAATTGTGAGGCTTAGAACAAAGGAGGGAAAAAAGAGAAATGGTCACAGTGCGTGTGGTGATTTTTCTCCCTTTAGCATTGACCAGTCCATACAATGGTACCCATTCTATAAAATCATAAAAGCATTAAAAAAAATTGTGTTCCCTACGTGCTCTGCATACTCTTAGTCCACAAAGAGGGCTGTGAAACCAGTGTTTGTCCAATTTGTACAAATCTTTTTTTTTTTTACTTGTGTTACGTGCTTAAAGCTTGCTCATTTAGACCTGGACTTTCTCAAGCATAGGCTAAAAGGAGCTTTTACCATAATTTGTTTTTACAAACAGGATTTAAATAACTCTGTTTGCAGAGTGTGGCGCAGGTTAGGAGCCGCTCAAAAGAAAAGTCATAGGCCTACTACACAACAGAAGAATACTACTAAACTACTTAGAATATAACTGCTCTAAGATGATGCTGCTTCTTCTCCTTACCTCACCTCACCTCTCCTGTCCTTTCCTCTCCTCTCCTCTCCTCTCCTCTCGATCATCTTCCGCCTAAATAAAGCTTGCACTCTCCCTGAGTAATCAAGGCAAGAGTATCAGGATCTAATTGACTCACACAAGCTCCCTTATCAGCCAGGTGCAATCTGAGGCTGCTGCCGCTTAACAAGGAATTAAACATTTTTCCATGCTGCTGCCAGCACTTTAATTGATTGATGCTAAAAGTTTGGAAAATAAAAGCCTGGTACGTTGTGAGCAGCCCCGCTTTCCAGGTTCCTGCCGGACCCCACAGAGAGACGAGCTCTGGATTAGAAGTGGCAGTTCACATTTTCACCATCAGCCGGCCCTGTCATCTCGGCCCAAGCAAGGATGCGAGTGTAGGTGTGAGCGTGCATTAGTGTGTGTGTGTGTGTGCGAGGCATGCGTGTCTGCCACTTCACATGGAGAGCAGCGCCTGAAAGACACATGTACTTGAAATAAGGGAATCAATAGAACACTTAATGAACAATTAGGAGAACAGCTGTAGGCCTGTCAGACACCCATCTGCACACAGATCTGCTCTGAGAGAGCAAGAGAGAGTGAGACCTTGCTACAACTCTCAGGCTATTGCTTCAGGGCATGTGCAACCCCCTCCTCTTTAGCCTATCTACATCCATTTACACCTTGCATCGCTCCCTCTGCTCCAAGCTGTTAAAGCCAGGCCCAATTTAGCCAAGCAGACCTCCATCTCCTTCCATCCCTCACCTCACATTAGCAGGAGAAGCCGCTAAAGATATGGAAATGGCACAGGACATCCTTCAGGCTCGTGTCAGGGCAGGGGGGATCGATAAATTTGACAATCCATGGCATTTAATTAAAACGGCTGCCGGAAGCTAGGCAGTTTGTTTTTCTGTGTGGGACCCAGCCCGGCGTTTATTGCTCAAATGAATACATAAGTGTATTCATAAGCACCCTGTACATTAAATCCACCTCAGTCTTTGAGATGAGTTCATGGCGGTAGGGTGTGTGTGTGTGTGTGTGTGTGTGTGTGTGTGTGTGTGTGTGTGTGTGTGTGTGTGTGTGTGTGTGTGTGTGTGTGTGTGCGTGCGTGTGGGGGGCTTTTCAACTTTCAACGCTAAACGAGCACCCGGACAGATGAAATTAATATCTCCACCTTCCCCCCCAGTGACTTTTAACATATTCTTGATGCATAAAGAGATATCCTTCTCAACGAGGGCACTGACAAATGAACGTCGACCATAGTCAGCTCTCCTGATTTGCCTGTCTATGACAGTGGCGACCTTATGTGCCAGTCAGGACGAAAAATAGTCAACAATAAGCGCGCGCTGACAGAGGTGTTGGATAGATAGGTTCAGCCTTCGTCTGGGTGTCTGACGTTTTTACGTGTAGATCAGCAAGTTATGACTGACAGCTCTTATGGCTAAGCAAGCGCAGGGATCGGAGGAGAGCATCAGAGAATCGGCAAAGTCTGATAATTGACCTTGTACAGCCTCTCAGTCGTTCTTTATTAAAACTTCATTTAAAGAAGAACAACCCCGGGTGGCTGCTGCTGAAGACTCTTTATCTCCCGCTCCCTCAGCAGCTATAATGGATTACATAGGAATCCATTATGCATTCCACACAAGAAAGAAGTAGGGCCCAAGACCTGCTTAAAACTATATTTTTAGTACTGAAAATTAATGTGTTCACACCAGCCACTGAATCATTTTAAATGTTCTTTTTTAGTATATTAGGTATATGTGTTGAAAAGACCTATATTTCAATGAGGCTGTGGGGCCAGCGGTGTGAGAGTAATGAGTGTGCTAATTTATTCATGATTTTAGCCGTATCATTATCTGTGTTGTTCCTTGTGGTTTTATTGTTTAATAGTATGTGTTGTGTGTTTTCGAGTCTATGAGGTTGTGGAACAAAAGCTCACATAAACTTCTAAACACTTAAAAAGAGACAATCTGTGTGTGTGTATTCTTTTTAAACCGCTGACTCTCTCGTGGCTTTATGCACACCTGCTCTGCACTGCACTGTACACATCATATGCTCGAGACTATATTTAGGTCAGGATTTTTATTTTTTTTTAAGACTGTGGTGCACAGAATAACTTTTATATTTATCTGCTTTCATCTGCTCAGTCATATTTCAAAAAGTTCCACAATGCATCTGTAATTTTATTAATTACAGATGCATGGTAGCTGTACTGTGCTTTCTGAACCATGACGTTGTGGATGCCAAGTCATTCTCAAAAATGCTATTCATTTTTTACAATTTTCAATAATACTTCTCCAGCTGTGACAAAAGTCAAAATGTCTACTGTATTTTTATTAGTGAGGTTTATCAGAAAATGTCCAAGAGAAGCCCGTTTCTGCAACTTGGAAAAAAAAAATTCTGGACACCATCTATTTGTTCTTTCTCTACATCATCGTGTTACTTTTATTGATAATACACTGTAAAATTTGTCCTGTAAAATTTTGCTTTGCTGCTGATTGCAAGCCACAGCAGCCACTGAATCGGCTGCTGTGAACACATTAACTTTTTTGAGCTGTTTTTGTAAGACACTGGAGGGTTTGACTGTAGACCTTTGTAATGAAATAATTAGACACATCGCAGCGAGTAAAGCACAGGTTTAATTGATATTAGCTCAGTTCTTTGTCCTGCTAAACCTTTTCAGTGAGCTAATATGCAGAACACTAAAAGTGAAATTAAAATAATAATAATTATTTTTATTTATAGCCACCTTTCAAAACCCTCAGGGTTACCTTACATTAGCACAGCAATATATAAACATAGACAAATCACAGAACTATAAAAACTGATCAAGGTAACAACAGACTAAAACCTTGTTACAATGAAGGATACGCAAGCCCGAACAGATCGGTCTTGAGATGAGAGATCTGCTGGAAGTGCATCCAGAGTCTTGGGACAGAGCAGGTAAAGGCTGCAAGATCAGATTCATATTGGCGGAACAAGGTTGCCAAGGCCTTTGAAGGTGAGAAGGAGGATCTTGAAGGCAACGCTTGGGTGAACTGGAAGCCAATGGAGCTTTTTAAGAACAGGTGTTATTTGTTCATCTGGTTCTGGATATGATCTGGGCAGCTTCTGAACCAACTGAAGTTCATGGAGAAATTTGTGAAGAGAATTAGATTAATCAGGTGAGTTGTGACAAGAACATTGACAAGTATGGTGGTAATATGAAGGTAAGTTAAGAACAAAGGTGCTTAATATTGCAAAGATGAAGGTAGGCCGATTGGATGTATGTTCCGTAAAGGACAGAGTACTGTTGAGGATATTGCCCAGAATCTTAACCTGAGAGAAAGGTTTAGCAGAGTTATCAGTAGATAATGAGAAACTGTAGATTTGATGCCAGTAAGAATGAGCTCAATTTTATTACCAGTAAGTTGAAGAAAATTATGAATAAACCAAACTTTAATTTCATTTAAAGAGTCAGAAACAAATGTGGGTGAGAGAGCAACAGTGAGTTTAGAAGAGAAATGAAGCTGGGTGGCCCTTATCATGGCAAAGCGTGTAATAGCCATGCTGGTTCACCGTGTCTATTTCACGCGCTTGCAGAAGTGGCAGTAAGTTGCAGTAATCTGCAGTAACAGCAGAGGGAGCAATTTTATTTCAAACCAACATAAAAGTAATCACGGGAAAGTGTTTAAACAGACATTATTAACTCGTTTGCATGCATATACATATTAGCTGCCTAGCTTAATCGTTTTGACGATTAAGGACCGTGGAATGTACTTCAAACGGTTTTTTGCTTACTGCTTTGTGGCTTTAAACATATTGTCTCCCCCTGCTGGTAATGCAATTTCTGCACGTATACTTTGCAGTAATATCAGGTTGCATCACCTGCTCGTTCGTTTTGTTAACACTTTATAACACAGCCTGCGACTAAGGGCATACTTCCCCAGTAATTAAATGGATTTGCAATGTATTTTGTATGACATTAGAATGTAATAATATTTACATACAAATACGTAAAGGTGGGTGCACTAGGATAAGTTGGTAACAAGTCAGATTTTTAAAGGAAACAAAGAAATAATTATAAGTAAGTAAATGCAAGTACCTTTAAGTAGTGCACAAGTCATTTTAAATACTTCATAATTTCATGTAGTGAAAGTAATGTAGTGGAAAAGCTAACAATATTTTCCCATCTTGCATCTTTAGTCCAGTATACTTCCTGGGGCACAGGCTGCTATGGAGTAGCTTAAAGTTGCCAGACTTCTGGGTATTTTACTAGAAATGAGACACACATTATACTAAAAAAATGTTAGCTTGAATAACAGAAAATCCATCGTGCACATCAATGTAATGAATATTAAATAACAATGTCAAAGAAAATAAAAATGTAAAAAAAGGCAAGGTAAAGTCACTTCATAATACGGCCGCGAAAATTACAGCGTACATACAAGGTTGGACAGGAAAATACGTTTCTTTTGCCACAAATTACTAGGTAATTACACACGATTTAAAATTAGCAATACAACTTTTAAAAATTAAAAAAGCACTACTTAAATTTACTAACAGTAATTTTTTGTTTGTTTGTTTGTTTCCTGTATAAACCTTTTACCTCCTTCTTCTAATGAAACTACTTTGAGGTATTTGTATGTAAATATAATTCCATGGTAATTTCAAATAAAATACACTAAAATTCAATTTAATTAGAGGGAAATTACACCCTAAGTGGCCGTATTATATAGTCTTACCTTTTTTTTTCTTCTTGTGTACATTGTTGTCAGCTGTTTTACTTTATTTGTCTTTTTATCAGCCTATAAGTCAGATGCAGCAAAGCACAATGAATTTCACCAAGGTGTATTAAAGGTACTAAAGACAGGAAACTGACTGAGTGATGTCACCACCCTGAACTTATTGCATCTGACTCTTTCCTCTCTTTCTCGCTCTCTCACTCTCACTCACACCCACAAATGCCCACTCAGCAGACTCCAGCTTTAATATTTGCCTTGGACAATGGTCCACTCATTGTCCACTCAAGAGTTTCAAAATACAGAATGATTATCATGTGTATAATTTTTTACAATTCTAATTTCTGGGGTATTAAAAGGTTAGATTGCACCATTAGGTTGACTGTGAGCACAGGTGCTGATTAAGTTGATTCACTGAGGCAATTACAGCCAGATCCCCTTTAATTACTGTGGGTTTTATTGCAACTGCGTGATAATGGTGCACGGGGCCTGCAGGAGTTTTAGATGGAGATGAGATTGCAAAGTATCACACAAAGACACAAATCTACAGGATGGAGGATGGAGAGTCGCACACATACACGCAACAGGGGTGGGGGGTGGACTGACCTATTCGCCCACAAAAAATGAAGAAAAAAAAGCCCAAAAGGTTAAAAAAAAAAACCTCATTTTGCTTTCTTTCCATTTTGCTCAGGATTCATCACTCTTAGTCATACACATTCACTCTACTGTATGTCATCAAGCAGAGGAGTTGGAGAATACTAACAGAACAAAACTTTAAGGCTACACCGTAGCAGAGACAGATGCTACTTACAATCCAAAAATCTGGTAGAGCTAAGACAGATGGAGTGTGTGTGTGCGTGTGTGTTATGCACTCCCCTAAATTCATAGCATGTCCTGCCACACACATTTCACACGCACAGACAGCCTGACAACCTCCTAAACTCCACTCCACCCCATTCCACTCGTACACACAACACACTTGCCACCCTGCTCGACACAAGCATGCAATAAGAAACAAGTCGACAGCTACACAGCAGGCAATATCCCCTCCCTTCAGCCTCGGTGCCTGTTTCGGATGCATCTGGTTAGTAAAAGCTGACAGAGGGCTGGCCATGCCTCAAAGGAGAGCAGAATGAGGAATTTCGGCGTTCCCCCACATCACCCCTGAGATGCAGGAAACACAGGAGCGCCCCCGCTCCTCCCACCCCGAGCAGCACCTCACACACAAACACAACTGGTGTACTCCTAAGATGCCCTGTCACCAGGAATGGAAATGGAAAGCGGCACACACATCCGTTATCTAAATGTTAACTCCAGTGCCCTTCTTGTTGTCACAGGCGGGCAAGGTTAGCCAACACTAGGTGAGAAGCTTTGCTTTGGGCCTCTGCCACAGAAACCCTTCCCTGTTGGAAGACAGGCACAGTCTGATACAAAGCCACTGCAGCTTGCTGCAATATCATGTGTACATAGTGTTACTTTGCCTCCATCATGAACATCATGGAGGTCCAGAGAAGCACAGAGGGTATTTCTACGTAGATCTTTTGTGCCACTCACTCAAGTTCTACTTTATTTGTTAATAGTTTAAAGATTTGAAAAGAGGTAACGTGTGAGCTCCTCACCAAGCTTTGTTATTTTCAAATGTTTGAATTTATGTAGTAGATTTATGCAAGCAGATTTTTTTTTCCAAAAGTTCCCTACTGACTTTGTCGCAAAGAAAATTTATGGTGCTAAAAAGGTGTCACTTCAAGGAATTATGTCAAAAGGATTTACATTTGATTGATTCAGAGCAGAGGACTCCAGCTGACAGAGAGCGCTAAATTTGCCTCTCTACAGTATCTTCTGATGTCATAGTTGCTAAAAGACCCATGCCTAAGATTTGCAATATTTGCATTTACTGTGATTACTATTGTCGTTTTGTTAGATCCATCCCTCCCTCCATCCATCCATCCATCCATCCATCCATCCATCCATCCATCCATCATGTTTAAAGTGGAAGTGGGATTTATAATAGACTGACAAATAATTACTTAGGTCCATGTAATATTCGATAACCCAGTGTTTATAAGATTAACTTTCTGGCACTGAAATAACTCAAAATGTATGCAAAATTACATATTAATAATATCACCACTTTTTTCTTTTGTTTTGCATGCATAAAAGATGTTCTCTTTAATTCATTACTGTAAGTCAGTTTTAAATGATATAGAAAATAGCACCGTCTGTAGGTATGCTTTTACTCTTTGCACTGAGTGAAAGCTGGCTGTTTATGTTGTTTTTAATAACTAATCACTAACAATTTAAATCAATAATATGATTCCGATCTATTTCTGCTGAATTTGCAACATCTAACTAAAGTAGAGAATGAACATTTTTTAAAACCACTTTAGAGCCTGACCAATACGAAAAATATCAGTATTCATAATTACTAAACCTCTCTACCCTACACGGTAACCAATTTCTGTAATTTGAACAGTATTATACTGGAATATGCATTATAGCGGAAGATAGTTTGGAAGATGTTTCTTATGTATGAAAGAAAAACATTCCAAACTGGGAGAATTAAAAAAAGGTGACAAACATTTGACCTAGTATATAGTTAGGTCATGTTCACGGGGTGGAGTGCTCTTAAAACCTCTGCCCTGTGTGGTGCTGATTAATCACAACACCATGACATCTCTTTGGCTTCAGCCCAGAAGAGATGTGTTAGACATGCAGTGCTTCAGCACTTCTCCAGGAGCTCCTGTGAATAGGATAGATTAGGGGTTGAGGGTTTAAGGAGGAGAAGGGCGGAGACAAGTGGACAGTTGCAATGGACAGACTTGCGACTCTGAATACGGTCTGATGCAGCGCAGGCGGTATTTACGCTCTGACGGCTGCGGGAGCCGGGTATATTTAGCCGCCTTGAGATATCGAGCTGAGATGAGATTTCAAAGTGAAGTACCTGTTTGAAGATGCATGGCATTCCACAAGGGTGGGCAAGGGCTACTGGGTATAAATCTAGCACCCCTGCACCTGGCGTTAAGACAGGGAGGGAGTATGACACCTAAGATTTAGAATGTCTAACACACAAGCCGTACATGTGTAAACTACAGATTCATCCATATAAATTTACACACTTACGAATGAAAAGCACCAGACACATCACTTTTCATTATTAATGTCCAGACAGCTACACAGACTGTGGATATTAGAGGTTCACCTGTGTCTTTCCCTCTTTGTTAAATGTAATTCCCATGAACGCTCCCAGTGTCATTCGTCATGGCCTGATTTTGGTTGGAGGAGATCCTGGGAAAAGTGAAATTAGAAGGAAAAAAAGAATGGTTATACATTTTGACCCTGCGAGCGAGACACTTAAGATTACTTACGACACCCACCCAGTACTGTGATCACATGGCCGTCTTGTAATTGGACAGGTTGAGAATTTTACTAACTTTTATGGTATTGCCAAACTAGATCACATCCAATGAACATGAGACAATCTTCTAGTTTATTTAGTCTCGCTTTAATTTTCTTTTGAGGAAATGGTTCAAAAATTTAATGAAAATTGTTTTAACAGCTCATCTTGCAATCATAATCCAGCTTTCTGTTCTCACATCCTAATGTTGGAGTGAGTGCCAAATCTGAAAGGTTTCCTCGTCCCTTGGGTCACTGTAGGACGAGACCTAATCAGGGGTTTACTCTAAAGTCAAGCACGATCTTAAGATATGTTACCAATCCCTCTTAAGAGTTTCACACCACAGGTCATTTCCTCCTGCCGATGACACCAAAATAAAATCTTCATGGGGAGTCTCCATGTCTTTGTGTTGACCCCCCAATCCCCCTTACACACACATATCCATCCATCTGCGTAACAGAGGAATGACTCTCATGGACTCCCCTGTTTGTGAGGAATTTGCTCGGCTGCAGATTAGATTTTCAGGAATCTGCAATATGAGTAACACTTTAGACAACTGTGTTAAACAGTAAGGCATAGTGTATGTGATCAGCTTGCTTTGTAAAGCCACCGCTTGCTTATTGCATTTCCCCTGAGCCTCAGGGGAATATTAATCAAATATTCATACGTCCCCTGTAAATACTTGGAGAACACAGTCAGCCCTCAGACCGCTGTGCTCTGCGACACAAATGCTCCTTCATGTCTGTGAAAAAAAAAAATAAAAATCCCAAATGTCCCATCATCCCTCCTGTCCATTCAGCCCTTCCTCTTCATCGTACAAAGATCTTTTGCTCTTGCATATTTGATGTTTCTGCTCTGTCCAAACAGTCAGTTGCCCAGCCTCTAAAAAAAAAAAGAAACTTGCCACACAGATCAGACAGTGGATCTAAATGATGCCTTTATGCACTTTGCCATTGCTTCAGCATGGCAGAGAACAGATGGATTCTTCTTTCTGTCCCTCCATCCTAACCCTTGCCCTGTCTCCAACACAGAAGGGACAGTTTCCTCCTTAAAAAGCATGCCTCATCATGATACAAGAATTTGTATTGTACAGGAAAACAGTCCGGCATAGCTCAAACTAAAGGGGCAACAGACAGATTATCCATGGTAACAGAGCTTTGCACACAAGGATATTTTCTTTTCCTCCACAGAGGAACACAATTGCTGCCAGTGTCACTGGGTCACATTTTTTCCGGTTCCTGGTTAATGGGCTGTAGAGATGGTTAGCACGTACGATTAGTTTTAATCTACTACATTTGACTGGGAGAGAAAGGAACTGAATACATTTCAACACACCACTGAGGTTTGTATGTAGCACTGAATTTATTTATTTATTTTTGTCCTAGGATGGCTCAGGATTCTTAAAGTGAACAAAAAACAAACTAAGCAAAAGAAAGAAAAAATGATTTCAAGTTTATTTAACTTTTTTTGCTTGGCAGTGGTTAAACATTGTAATTTTATAAGTTAATTTATGCAAGCAGACAAAGCATGTGCTTAACAGACGGAATACTTCCTTCATCACGTATAGTTACTATGAAACTGTGTCACACCTGGTTCTTACTCACTTAATGCTGGAGAACAGAATGAAGAAAAGTGAAATATGGCAAGGCGCATGGCATGAAATGTTACAAAACCCCCTTTGTATGAAAAATATCTCTCAAAAATGTGGAAATAAAGGAGTAAAGTAGTATAACAGTGCTTATAGTGTTGACTTGAATCTCTATTGTCAATCCCAAAAAACTTTTAGCAGCCTCTAGATTACAATTCCCTGAATCGGATTTAAAAGAGTCTTTTTTAACTCTTTGATTCATTTGCTGTTATAAACGTGTTAGCTACAAAGAGGTGATATCCTACAGAGAATCTTATTGTTAACATTAGATTAATAACAGATAGTGCTTTGTGCTTTATAGAACATGGCACAGTTAACCCCTTAGCAAATCCTAGTCCCTTTCACTGCGATGCAAGCAGGCAAAAATGCACAAAGGCAAGCAAATACACCACATCATGTTGCAAAGACAAAGAAGTTAATTATAAAAAAGACATTAACAGTGTTTTTAAAACACTCCTTCAAAGCATATGCTTCTGCATTCTGCTGCTGAGATGCTCTTCATTCTTGTTTTTTGGCAGAGAAGTTTGAAAAAATTACTTGCTCTGCCCATCTTCATAGACCTAACCTACCATACCGCTTAGGCTACTGCTACCTACACTTAAGAGTTCTCTAGTTGCAAACCTATGATTTTTAAAAAATAATCTAACACTGATCTTAGTTATAATTACTACTTTGACATGGCATTCTCAGTCCTAAATTCACAAAACTGAGGTGTGAACTTGACCTGGTGATCATTATAAGCTTCTGATTTAAGGTGCAAAATCTCAAGTCCTCTGAAATCTGATGAGTTCATAAAGTCTCTATCAAAAATATGATAATGGTGTAAAATGAACAGTGCTCTCCCAAATGCTCCCCTTTGCTAAAATACCATTTCAAAACAACACCAAAAAAAATGTTAGGTCACTGAATTCAGTAAAGCACCAAAAGATGTTCCAAGGCTTCCTGGCATATTATTCAACATGTTCACATTGCCTACAAACATAAGTCTCACCAGTTAATTACAAATTCATCAGTAAAGTGTCCGGGATGCATAAACTGTATTCGTGTAGTTCCATAAACCTCTATATCACTTACATGAGGCTTTGGACTTTAACAAATTTGATTAATCAGAAGAGGACTTGTTCTCTGTACTTTAAAAAAGGGCTGTCAAAGCAGCACAAAGTCTCCGACGGTGGTGACCGTCCTCCGCGGGTCACGGATGAAGGGCCACTCTCTCTTTTCAGGGGTCAGGCCTGCCGACAGGTCGTAATCTCTGCCGTGACCTTGCACGAAAGTGAACGCGGGGTATTTCTCCTTCGCTGATGGCTGCAGCAGCTGGAACAATAAAGCAGTGTTTCATGGCTTTGCTTTTAAAGGCTTAAGATAACAAGGCTTAGGATCTTCTTTTCGAAGATGCAAATCACATTCATTTCACTTAAAGAGAAAGGGTTTTTTTTCTAAATTTAAGGAGGATGGATTTTGGTTTACAACAACAAAACGACTGGTGTGAGAAGTAAGAATTGAGACAGATTTATGGCCAAATGGTGCCACCTGCTGGCCAACTCAGGTTAACTGACGGATATATTTGCCAGGACAGGAAACAATGAATATACAGCAGTATTACAACAACAATAACAGCATGTAAAATAAGGAAAGAAATTGTGAGGAATTGTGTAGAGTCAAAGTAACTATCAAGGTATCCTTTACTGTGTTCTCACCTTAGACAGCTCCTGACTGATCCTCTCGTAGTCTTGAACACTTCTGGAATAGAAACCAACGGTACAGCTCGGGTCCATCTTGCTGAAAGGCATCTTCTTTGGCGAGGGACAATGATAAGACTAGACAAAGAGAGACAAAATACATGAAAATCTTCATCAAGCTGAAGGGCCAGGTGACTGCGGGGCATACATACACACCATGACAGCATCGACACCAAATAAGATGTATTCTGCGTCACATGATGAATGCAATCCTATTTATCTGCTGTCACAGCATCCGAAATTTAACACCTTGTCACACTGTATACCACGGCGTGCAAAAAGCATAAAACAAAGTTTCGGCACAGTGCTGTGTGCCGATTTGTACGTACGGGCCCTGAAATATTAAGGCTCACAGTGCCCGAGCCCATATTTGCCGTATTTCTCTTAAGTGGCAGCTTCAGTTATCCGAGCGGCAAATAAATCAGCAGATGGGGACTCTGTAATTGGACCGAGTGCTGCTTTAAGATTCATACCCTTAAGTACTAACAGCAACTATTAAATTCACATTACCGGGCCCCCCCAAGTCAGCTCGTCTGTGTAATTTCACATTACCTGAAGAGGGAAATCGCTGGTGCTGACATCCACAAAAGACTGACAGTAATGAGGGTCCATGTAAATCAAGCTGTCATCTGCAAGGACAAAACAAAAGACAAGTTATTCAAAAACATCCGATTATTACAAAAATGCGTTTCTCCCCCAATTTCTATGCAGAGCAGCTCAAAGTCACCACGCTTAGCCTACTGTTAGGCTTGTGGTGCGTCAAATATGCCTCCCAGAAGGTTGTTGCTTTTTAATATCCACCGGGGTGGATTAAATTCTACATAATCAGATGCGTTTGTACAAGCCCATTCTTTACACCCACAAAAGAGGTTGTCATTTAATTTTTGTGTGGGGGAATTACTTTTACAAACACACAATTATATTCCACCATTTGCATATGATAAATGCCGCGCCGAGGTGCGCCTTGGCAGGGAGAATGTATTGCTTGTCATTTAGACATCATCCACCACTGTATTTCAAATTGGTAAAATGTAAATGCGTAAATATTGACTGCCAAGATGTACAACTGAAGGTTCCTCCTGGCTCCTGAAGGTGATGAAGAGTGGCTCACTTTGGGGCTCAGATGAAATTTAATGCATGCCTCCTATGGAAATCAATTACGGCTCACAACTTGGGAGGTTTACTTGTGATAAATGGGCAAGGCTTTGATGGGTCAGAGAGAATAAAGTAAGCCCTGCTTCACTTGCTTCCATCTCCACTCCTCTCCGTTTTCCTCGCGCAAACAGGAATACATTAACTCACTTTGTCTCTTCACATAAGAAGGGTATATTATGCAAAGTAATTTGCTATTCGCACCAACCTCTCTGTGCGTCTTCTTTCCCTCGTTTCCATTACTAACCTTGAAATCCTACGAAGTAGCAGGCCTGTTTGGGCTTCCCTCCGATGATGCCTATGCAGTACTCCAGACTCAAAATGCTCTGAATGGACACAGAAAGACAGAACGGAGATGCGCGGCCTTAAGTTTCCCACCATCCCAGCGGCAAAATCCAGTTATCTTGACTTTCTTTAATCTCCAAACATCTTCGTTCTTATTAATATGAATATAATATTTGTTTTGTAGGTTGTTTTTTTTTTAAACCACTCAAATCTAGATGCATCTTTCACCTTTGCAAAGTCAAAATACTCTGGGTTTGTCTTCTCCCCTCCGAGCCTAATAGGGACGAGGATGATTACAGCTCGGCTCTCCGGTAAGGTGGAAGCATGCACTGGCTGGTCGTTCTGTGGCAGAGTAGGGGCGTCTGGTGTCTCATCAGAGGTCCGCTCTGCTCTCGGTGCCCTGTGGCAATCGACGACATCAGCGCTGTATACTACAAAGGATCAATAACACATAAGGTCAGATCGAGGTCATTCAGTCTGCTGTGTTTTTCACCAAAATCCATTCGGATGAACAGTCAGCAGTAAGTAGTTGGTAAACGTTATTGTTTTTTTGTCACATTCATGTTTTTTTTTTTATAAAAAAAAAACAAACCTGTTTTTGTTTTGGGGTTGTTGTTTTTTTTAATAAAAAAAACCCCCCAAAACAAAAACAGTTTTTGGGTTGTTGTCCAACCCAGTGGTAAAAAAAACAAACAAAAAAACAACAACCCCAAAAACAAAAACAGTTTCAGCTGTGAGCTGCCACAGAATGGTGACCTTATACAGTTATGCCATTATACTGAATTTAAAAAGGAGGGTGGCTTTTGCTTTTTCTCTTATGGTAAAGTCTCTGCCTTAGAAAGATCATTTTGTTATTTGATTATGACTTTGACTATACAACTAAACAAAACTTCTTTTTTTTTAAAGGGTAAACCGTGTACCATCTTCTCTTGTTATGATATCGCCCCCTGCTGCTGCCGCAGTAGAGCTCATTACTTTCAAAGTAGCGTCCACGTGTTGTAGATACTTTATTTACATTCATGTAACCAGGGGAACTACATGATGGGAGAGATACTCAAAGATCACATCATCACTGTAGCTAAGCTACTATCTATCAGGGGCTGGTCAGATTTTGTGGTTAAGAACACCAAGCACCTCTTTAGCCTTTTTAAAATAAAATCAAGTATACACGTGTTTTTAAGAACTGAAGCATTAATTCAATCTGAATACACATTTTGTTTTGTTTTTTATATCAAACTCAAATACACATTATTGACATATGTATATGTCAACAAGTTTCGGCTGTTTACAGGTCTGGAGCATTCAGTTGTTTTGTTGTTAAAATGTTAACACAATACCAATGAGGAAAGACATAAGAAAATAACCTTAGAGAAGCAATTGTTGCAATTTGAGAAGAATTGTAGTGCCATTTCCAAACAATCTGAAATCCATCATTCTATAGTAAGAAAGATTTTGACAAGTGGAAGGGACACTTGCCAATCTTTCCAGAAGTGGACGTCCCAGTGAATTCATGCCAAGATCAGACAGTGCAATGCTCAGAGAAATTGCAAAAAAGCCAAGAGCTACATCTCTGACTTTACAGGCCTCAGTCCAGCATGTTAAATGTTAAAATTCATGACAGTATAGTTAAAGACTGAACAAGTATGACTGGTTTGGAAGGGTTGTCAGGTAGAAAGCCTCTTTTTTTTCTAAAAAGAGGCAGCATGGCTACGGTTAGCATAGTCGCACCTGAACAAACTACAAGACTTCTGGAACATTGTCCATTTGACAGACGAGACCAAACAGAAGGTGTCTGACCATCATGCACAACTCCACTTTTTCACAGATGACTTCTATACTATGGTCTCACGGTATGGTTTCATTTGTCATGTGTTCATTTGAGATTATGCTTAAGGAATTTTAAGATCTTCAAAGGATCAGGTAATTTTTTATGTCATGACACATACAATCTTAGAAGTAAAAATGGTTGTGCTTTCTTTATCACATGACTTTCACTTGTATATATAATGCTAATCTGCTAATACTGCTTGTGCTAGTTAGCATGTGACACTTATTAAGTCTGGTGCATGCTAGTGTGTGCTATGGTAATTTTTTTAAATCCCTTTTTTACTTAATAATAACTAAAAATAGTAGCAATATTTTTTTTTTTAATTACTCAAACTATGAACCAGAAAAAAAAATCTATTGTATTAACCAGACTGTGAATTTAAAGAGTTGTTTTATCTGTGCAATAAACTGATTGTTTAATATCTCAGTCTCAAGAAAATATTTTTTAAAATGGCACAGTTAAAAATGCTCAAGGTAATGTTCCTGGATTTCACTTTCTGTCCATATGAAACAAGAGAGGATACACAAATTCTCATAGTATGAAAAGCAGGAAACAGTCAAAGTTTGCATTTAGATAAATAAATCACCAATAACTGTCTCTCTTTGACTTTAGAATCAGCTCTCAAGTTATTGAGGTTAAGAAGAGCCCGGAGTGGGAGGTTATAGATTTGGAATGGATGTGTTTGTTGGATAATAGACACAGTGAGACTACTGTCACTGCTTTACGCAGCTCCAATCTCACGGCAGCAAAAAGATGGCGGAAAACGCAAGGTCCGCCTGGGCGCTGTGCCCAGTCTCCTGTTTTATCAACAGCAGGCTCATCTTTCATACCTGTGCAGTCTTGGGAGACATAGGCAGTTATACACGCCAAACCAGGGTCCATCGCTTCCTCGACAGCTTTCCTAAGAGAAAGAGAAAGGGAAGGAAGACAAGAAGAAGAAGAAGCAGAGAGGAAATGGATGAGAAATGGAAGTTTGTATCTGGAGGTTATGCTAACCCGACATCGAGGCTTTGTTCATCATCACATTGCAAAGTTAAATAGCAACAGATGGGTGTTTTAAACAGGTTAAAATATATGAAGATATTTCCAGATAATTACACAGTTGTTGATAGACACATATGGTCACTAGATTGTATACATTATAATTATTTCATGATGATTAATAAAAATTAAGTCTCCATCATTTAATGTAAACATGGGTTACATTAGATGATGATTCATTGGCACAAATCAATTTTGTGGAACAGCTATGCGGAGGCTTTATAATGGGTATAATGATTTTAATACAGGCAATTTACATATGCACAATTAAACATACATTAAGCAGGTTATTATTTTTGTTTTTTTATTTTTCAGCAGTACAAATGTTTTGGTGTAGTCTCCCTCCTCGTGCTGAAATAATTTACTGACCTCAAGAAAATGTTTATTTTGTTGAATTACTTTTATTTTATGATAATTTTTTTATGTCAAGACAAACGTGCATTTGTACATTTTTTCCTGTTACATGTTTTAAATCGTAGATATAAAAAAAATGGCTAACATGGCTAACATGGCAACTAATATAAACTTCAACCAGTAACAAACCCCAGTAATTTTTGTCCTAAACAAAACTAGATCATCACTGATGCATAGTCATGATTAAACCAATCAAATCAAATGGAAACAATTGTAAGTTCAGGCCAAAACGTTAAACCTACTTGAGGATGTGTGCCACTACAGCTGGTCCGTACCAGTCCCCGGCCTGTTTTCCCATTGTCAGGCCTAAGCGGACGAGTCTGTGGAGGCCCAGTGGAGTCGAAGGGCTATCTCCAAACCAAGACACCAGAGTGCGGTGGTACATCTCCTTTAAATGTGCATCTGCCTCCTCTGCAGATCCAAGGGAAAGTGCTTGGGCCTGTGGTGATGAGCTACGTACAGAGGGTCCAGGAGCACCTTGCAGGGAAGCCTCCAGAGAGGCCACCAGACGTTTGGCTGCAGTTGTAGTCCACGTCTCTGTGTCTAAAGGCTGGAGTGTCAGTGCTTCTGACCAAGTCCAGTCTTTGGACAAATATAACATGTGAGCAACAATTAACATTTCCTCTGTGAACACAAAAGCTACTTAAGTCTGTTTGGAAAAACAGAAAATCTCAGAATATTTAAATTCCAAGTTCTGTAGACTGATACAAATTTTTCAGCATTCACCAAAATCTCATTCCAGCTGCGAAGCACAGTGGAGGGACCTTTGTGGCTTGGGGCTTTTATTGCTGCCTCAGAACCTTGACGCCTTGCAGCCATTGAGAGAACAATGACAGCAAAACTGTATCAAGGATTTTCCAGGAGACTATCATCGGGAATCGTTAGACGATGCTACATGGCAATGACCCAAACCACACCAAGAGTTTAACTGAAACAATTTTTTTCGCAAGCAGCTACAGGAAATGTCTAATGGTGCCAGTTGCTGATAAGAGAAGCTCTAAAAGCTACTAAATTCAAGAGATTGCTTACTTTTCCAACCCCTACAGGGGTTTCTCTGCAATCTTCTCAAAAGCAGGGTAAAATAAGCTACAAAATGTTACTTCCAAGGTGTTACATAAGTAATCCGCACCATTCTAGCGAGACAGAAAATAGTTAGAGAATTCATACACGACACAGTACTTGCAGTGCAAGGACAGGCTATAGGTTTTTAAAGCCTGATATGAGAAGTAGAAAATAATAGAGTCTACTCCTTTGACCAACTCTTTATGAGGATCTTTGAACCTGATCATTCAACATATCAAACTTCCATTTAGAACATTAAGAACAAAAAGTCATTCAGACCTTGAAATTAAAGGTTTTTGCCCTAAAGACTCTGAACCATGTGTGCTTCTGTAAAAGAATAGGTGTCATTCTGTTCAATTACAAGTTTGAGTGTCCCAGTATTTCATTTTAACTGTGCCTCAGCCTTACAAACAGGGAGGGAGCTGAAGGCGGGGAGAATGGGAGTGGCCCAGTCCATAAAATGGACCAGAATAGAGTCTAAGGCATTAACTAAATGACCTTGATTCAAAGTGAATCAAAGCGAAAATTGATCAATAAATATCCTAAAGTGGCCATTAGTCATTTTATAGAGAAATATTTCATTAGTGACATATTTTAGATTTGACAGAAGAACAAGTTTTAAATATTGTTTTCTAAATGACTGCTTTAAACCGGCAGTCATTCATTATGTAGACTAGAGCTGTTGAGAGACAATGGATCTTACAAAGATATTAAGAGTTCACTCATTTGGATGCCTTGGACCAACTAAAAACTTACGAATTAAGGAAACTCTTCAAACTTAAAACGTGTTTTTCAAAAATAAACATTTAACAAAAAATAAACTGGCATCTGTGTGTGTGTACATGAAAAGTTTAAATTTAAGCTTAATTAAAGTGACAAAAGATGTTATCTCACAGTTGATATCTTTGGAAAACAAAGAGAAAAACTCAGCAGTTTACACTGCAGAGATCTTAGGACAATAGAGTTGGTCTGAAACACAAACAGGTGAAAACACCAGACTAGTACACCTAAACTGCCAGGGCTGTCATCGGGTGAGACATCAGGTACATGGTGCACAAGGTCACAAGCCTATCTCAGGGATAACACATTCACACCTACAGTCAATTTAGAATCACCAATTATCCTAACATGCCTGTCTTTGTACTGTGGGAGGAACCCACACATGGACAGGGAGAACATGCTAACTCCACACAGAAAAGCCCCACGTAGCCAATGGATTCAAAGGCAGGTGCGCTAACCACTGCAACACTGTGCCGCTTGGGACCAAAGACATTTGGACAATGACCTACTTTGAATATTTAGAATGATATATGATTTTTATTTTTCATAGATCTTGTTGTAAGGGGTTATACTGTAGCACAGCTGCAGTACCATCATTTTCCTCACCTCTTCCCAAGAAGTGCAACATAAGTCCTTGAGCCAGCATCATCTGACCAGCCCTCAGCATGCAGCCCCAGCCACAGTCAGAGGTCAGCGTGCTGCCTGGAAGAGGGGAAAACTCTTCCCTGTAGGTGAGCCAGACACGGGATGCAAAATCCCTCCGGAAAGCATCCACATCCCCCATAACAAGGTCCTCAACAGAGGCTTCAGTAGGACTCTCTTCATCTGTGGCTAAAAAAAGATAAAAGGGATTTGCAGTTACTTTTTAATTGTGTCAATTATAATAAAATTATAATTTTAACTTTCTTATTGCCATTTCTTACTTGTGGCTCATACTAATTGGCGTAACTGCTTAGTGCAATTTATCTACAAATTCAATGGCTGGATCAAAGACACAATCCTGCTATTTCACTAACCACAAATATGAGAATGATCTAAACAGTATCTACTTAGATGTTGATTCATAAAAATTACACAAGTTAATACTGGTGCTTAAGTTATTTGTTACATACTGTACGTACATATATACTGTATACAAATTTTTTCAATAAAGTTGGGTGCTGGGTAAAGTGTACATAAAATAATTAAAAGTGAGCCTATAATTGTGTGGGGTATAATGATGTGTGATTCTGTTTTTTGTTTTTGTTTCACACAGTTTCCCATTTTTTGGGGAACCAGTATTGTCTGTGACTTTGTCATTACAGGGAATTCAATCAGCATAAAAGTGTCCATTTATTTATGTACCTGCATGTGTTCATGCATACCTTCAGCCTTAAAATGGTAACATTTTCCCAGAAGCAGCACAGGAGAATTTCTACTGAATGACGTCTTTGGTTTGAGAGCCCAACCTAAGACACAGAGTAAACAGACAATATATCATAGCTTCATCGATGGCGTGGTTTAACTGACACACCTATCCTAGGAAACTAATCAGTAAGTGTACTGGGTCAGTTCCGTGACTCCTGACTTCTTGTTAATAAGACGGAGAGCGTTCGCCATTGGACAAAAGTAGGCCAGTAGAGGGAAAACATACAATACAATGTGGAAAGGTTTGATGAAGAACTATTTTAAGGAGTGACTAAGCAGCATAAGACTGTGTGAGTGTGTGTTCTGTTGTAGAGAACATGGACAAGGCAAAGCAACACATCAGTGACGCGTGCATTGAAAACAAAGCAGGCACTCAGGGTTAAACATCGGTGTGTGTGTGTGTGTGTGTGTGTGTGTGTGTGTGTGTGTGTGAGCCTGCAGCCAATTACTTACTGTACTTCACATTGTGCCACACGGACAAGAACTTTGTCTTCAATTTTTCCACCTCGTCGCTCCCTTTATTCTCCATTTGAAACAGTGAGGGAGGAAACCCATTCCCATTCAGCCTACAACCGTTTTACGTGACGCACACACAGTGTTAACTAACTATGACTTCGAGGTACAAAAATGACATGAAATTAAAGCTTGCAGTGAGAACATCGCTTCATTTTAGTTTCCTCCATCCGTTCGTGTTTCCCTCACAGACGCGTTGCAGCTCCGCGTTGAAACACACCAAAAAGACAATAAAGATAATTTAAAACACAGTTTGTCGTCCAGTAGTTGCTATATGAACTCACACCCCAAACACGAACGCCAATATTTACATTTTGAGGAAGTAGAAACAGTGAAGTCAGGTGATCTCGCGGTGTTTCCGCTGGGAAGAAGTAGTAAAACCGGCGAGGGTTAGCCTGAAAAATAAATCCAGACAACCCGACAGGGCGGCGTTAAAAGCGGTTTCGCACTATTAACTGCCTTTAACTCCACTCTGCTTTGTTTGGGTAGTTCTTTTAATAAGAACAAGCGCTCTCTGTCGTACAAATGGGCAGGGCGTGGTATAAAAAATATTTTAATTACATCGCTACAATGGCTGATGTTCATTTTCATCTTATTTATTTATTCAGTCCTTTATTTTATGGATTTAGTGTACCGTTACAGTAATATACAGTAGAGATTTAACCTATCAATGTTATACAGTTATCCTGATAATATTCATTTTTTCTCTTTCTCTTAAAGAAATTCGACTATTTAGTTTAAGACTTGTTAAGTCTTAACAGTGTTAAGACGGTTGCGACTTAATTATTTTAATGATGTTGACAAATGGTTCTCTAAATTTACGTGTTTGCTTTTACTACAGCGTACTGCAGTCTATTTAAACATTTACTGTAAACCGGTTTTCAGGAAATAAAAACTTTATTGAAATTGTCGTTTTTAAAAAACAAAAAACTTTATTCTATTATTTCACAAAACCTGAAGACAACATTACTCAGTGGCTTCTAAAGTAATCCGTATAAAAGAAGAAGATGATAAAATGTAGTCTCTTTTCTTTTGAATGTGTTTCATTTGCATTATCTACAACTGACAAAGTCTTTATGCTATTTGTTTTCATTTCTACGGTATTATGATTATTGTTTAAGGTTGTTAAGGACGACAATGAAGTAGTTCTTTTTTCATATATATATATTTTTCTCAGCTATGTCCCACAAACTTCCAGTCCTTTTTAAAAATACTCCTTTGTTTAACTCATGCATACAAATAGGCATACAAAGTAACTTTTACTCAAGTATCAAATGTTGAAGTTTAGTACAAATGTGAAGCTCTTTACATCAATATTTTACTTCTACTTATTTCTACTCCAATATATATTGAGAAACAAATAATTTAACTTACAACTTAATTTATAAATTATTATCATCCATTAAAAATATTGCTGCTTTGCCCGTGAAGACAAAAAAATGCAAGTAAAAATATTTGACATTTATAATCATGCAAAATTATCAGTATTATTTACATATTTCAGCTTCTTATAGGTCCTGCACCTGGTTTTACTATCATTTCGTGATAACTGCTAATTCTCAAGTGTCTTTAGTTTTGAAAGATGTTCAGAACAGCGCTATTCATTAATAGTATTTTATCCGTAATCCTTCTTCCTTAACCCATCCGAGTTCTTTTTGAAATGAGAATGCGCAAGTACTTTTCATTGGGTGTGTTCTGTGGCACAGCGTTACGGTCATTACGGTAATGATCCATTCTCCTGTTTTCCCGTTTTTCCCTGTGGCCGTATTGAGTGGAAAACGGAGTCTGCCTGCTGCCTGCCTGCCTGGGAATTTGCTTAAGCACATCAGCGGCCACTGCCATGGCTGAACGCCGCGCCTTCGCCCAAAAAATTAGCAGGTAAAGACTTAACATACCGCAACGTGCTCGCAAAATGCCCACCGAGGACTTCCATGTAGGTCGCCCTCAGACCAATGCTGAGGGAACCCTATGAAGGAGGCCCAGCCGCCAGCGCAGCCTTGCTGCTCTGAGCTAGCCGCTTGTTAGCTGTGACGGCAAAGATGCTCAGACCCACCCAGACAGAGACACTGCTAGCTGCTACTGTCCTTTACCAGTGAATACTAACAAAGGGGTGATATCATATTTATGTATGTGTCCGGGGTGGAGAGGAAACAGACTTTCAATAATTATAATTACCGAAATGAACGTAGCTACTATAAATTGATAACCGTTAATTTTGGACAAGTAGCTATCTCGCTTACAGTAGCTAACGATGGGCAGCTAGGTACTACTGGCACTGGGAGAGATGTGCCTGAACTTTGTTATGTTTAAAGATTTACCTAACTGAAACGAGACTGCACATTTATTACTTGGAACAAAAGCCTCCCTCCGCTGATATCAAATACTGATATTATAATCTCTTCCCCGCCCCTCAGACAGATCAAAGTAATCTCTTTAACAAAGGGCTTTGTGCAAGCTGTCAAATGCCATCTTCCCAGTCAGTGTTCAGATAGCTGTACAGTACAGATCAACATAGACGTATTTAATCACTGTTATTGCTGATCAATTAATGCCCGAACAATGAAGGCGTTTTACAAAGTATATGCATGCGTGCCTGCTGGTTGACCTGTTATCTGTGTGGTGCTGTTAGATGAGATAAGAATTTACATCTCTCTGGAGAGCGTTTCACTATGATCCACAGTGAAGGGAAAGATGATTACATAAGACCACAGACATGCTCCTGAGTGTTGTCTATTTTAAAATCGATAATCTATTTGAAGCAAGTGTTTTCATTGTTGAACTGTAGTAAGTTCACTATCATCTTGACATTTTCCGTAGAAGTTGTTTATGTCCCGACTGAAAGAATATGAATCTACCATATATTAAATTTCCATCATATTATTGGGACTTGACATTATTATTAAATTACTGACAGAATGATTCTGAGATGCCTTTTGGATGGCATGCACATGAGCATACAGAGTAATATAAGATAGTATTTATTAAGTTGCGGCCCTCATTAAGAAACCTGTGGCACTTAATGACATTTTTCTGGCTCAGTTTAAGTAGACAAAATAGATTTGTTATTGGATTTGGCTGCTTTATATTGCAGTTGTGATATTATATCTGTATTATGGGCATGACAGGCCTCAATAAAAGTTGAAATGGTTCCCTGTTAATCTTCTCACAGCCTGTTGGAATGCTTTTTACCATGCTAAAATTATTCACGTAACAAAGGACAAGAGTTCTCTGCTGAGCTTGTTTAGCTACACTCTTTCTTTTTAATGAAAGCTATTATCACATATTTTTTTGGCCTTTTGAAAAAGGGTACTGTGAAGAGTGACAGGAAAGCAGAGGTAGAGAGAGAGGGGAAGACAGGCGGCAAACAGCTGTGGGTCGGATTCGAATCGAGGCTTGCCACTCTCAGCCACGGGCATATGGTCTCCTGCTCATCCCAGCGACCTAAACCGACGCCCGTTATCACATATTTTAAGTCAAATTTCCTCCTACTCAGAAGGCACAGTCCTGCCTCAGGATTGTTAAACTATGATTCTTCTTTTGCTTCCACTTTCTATTTTGCGCCTGGGAAGAGAAGTTGTTGTTTTTACTGTCTTTGTCAGATATCCTGTTTGGTTAATAAAGTTATTCCTCTGTGCAGTGACCAGTGCTAAGTAAAGGTCTGGCAAGAGGGCTCGGGGAGCAGTGTGGAATGTGTTTGTCAGTGCAGCCTTGTGCTTTTTCTCCAGCTGTGACAGCACGGCTCTGCAGAGACCTCCTGATCTCTCCCACAGAACATAATCTTGTTCATCTTAAGCTGGAAAGTTGGGTCATGCTGCTTTTGTTTTGTTTTCCTGCTTAAAATGATAACTGTGACATTTTGTTTGTAGTCTTGTCTGATGCTCGTGCATTACAGGAGTGGAGATGATCTTAGCCGATTTAGAAAATCGGAAAGGGATGGGACTTTTGTAATGATTTCACAGACTCAATCACAAGTGATCTGTACTCACAATTGCTGTAATTATGGGCCAGGGTCTAAAGTCACCTTCAAGCTAGTCGTTATACAGCTTTTAGAATGAGAGTGGAGAGAAACAGACAGATTAGAGAGTTTGTTGCTTATGAGGAAAAATATTACAAAAAAACCATCATAACCATGGACACTCTGCATTAGCAGTGTAACATAACCTTGGCCCTTTAGTTTGTAGCTTTTTTCCTTGGCTTTAATATGTTTGTGTCGCTTTGGGCCTCTTGCTGCATTGTTTTTCTGTTCAAGGCAAAAATCTTTAAGTGGTTTTGGTGGTTGCTGTGATTTAAAGGACCTTCGAATGTGCGTGGCTACAGCCACAATTGAAGACTGAGAGCTTTGTGCTGACCACTGGGGTCCAGGGATTTTTTTTTTTTATTAATTTTTTTCTGCTGTGTATTGGTGTAATACATGATGCTGTCTGAGCTGACACAGTGAAGCTCAGCAGAGACAGAAAGAGAGTTAAAATACAAAAAAATGTATCCTCTGTGTTTGTTAGTTTTACATATCCCAGTGAGTTGCTTGAAGTAGCAACTAGTTGGACATAGCCAAAATCCTTCAGCATACCTTTTTAAAAAATCTTTGTATCTAATGTATCTTATGAGATAACCCAAATGATTCAATAAAAAGCCCACATTTTTAGCTTCTCAAGGAATTTAAAGTAAATAAATATGCCATTATTGTAATCATGCAGTTTTTATTTTTTAATTCACCAATATGTCAACATTAAAGGCATTAATAAATATAACTTTGACTTTGTCAGTACTCCATATCATTGACTGAGACAAATATCACACTGGATACTGTAGTTAATCTTGTGTTACATAGCTGATACAGTGGTACCAGTGTTGTTAGTGTAAATTTTGATATACTGGAGGCAGAGCGAAGTATGTTTTCCACATAAATACGATTGGTGCTAGAATTGCATTATGAAATTGAGGAAAAAAATAATGCAATCTTATTACCTAATGTTGTATAGGGGAAATAATATTTTGTGGGAGATCCAACCCTCTTTATTGCACTTGGACCGCGTGGGACATTTTTTAATGTAGAACACTGACTGTACCAGGGACAGTCACATACCATACATTACTGGAAAGGTCTCACTGTACAATAAACCTTTGTTGGTCTTTCTGGGACAGTCCCAGCAAAAACCTCTGAAAGGATATAAATACATTCACACATAGTGTCATATTTGAGATTACTACTTATAATACTTCTGTGGTTGTAGCGCTCCCAGTGCAACCACTGTTGTTCACAGTTTTGGATGAATCAGAGCTTGCACTGTGAAATCACAGGAGTTCAAATGTAGCTTCTGTCATTCATCTTGGCATTATTTTGCACTTTTTTTAATTTATGGGTTATTCCACTAAATCTACAATGGCACCACTATTGCAGAACAATATTTGTATAAAAGAATCCATTTCATATGTTCATATGTTCGAGAATATGAAAATATTCATGCTTTGTTATATCACTAGTAGTTATATCACTGTCCTTGGTTGTTTTTTTTTATTCTTAAGCTGTATACATTGTTGAAGCTACTCGCTTGTGGCACATCACTTTGAAATTGCCGTCTGGTTGCTTGTGGACATTGCAGGGTTCGGTTGCCCAGCTGACCTTCTAATGTTTTTAGTAGCAGGTCATATGTCAATCAGCAGTATTTTTCACTCTCATTAGGAGTCTCTTCAGTTGCTTGCCTGAAAGTTTATCACAGGTCTTGCCCACTTCATGCTGCTAGCAGTTATTTTGAACATAGTTGCTTGAAGTTACCAAATATCATTCGCTTTCTGTAATCTCTGGCTGTCACGTTGCTGTGAATTGCTTGCAGTGTGTATGCAGCTTTACACAGACACATTTCCATCACTGGTTTGTCCTGTTGTTCTGTTTTAATCACACCAATACTGGGATCCGTCATTCATGGCTGCTTAACATTCATCAACAATCATGAGGTATTTCAGATTAGCCTCACAAGCTGAATCTCGTCCTTACTGTGAGAAATATACTGGGATGGTCTTAATATGCTTCTAAATACTAATAAGCCTGCAATATCCACTTAATGGATATCTAGAGAGACTTTTTGCATAAGCTGAATTATTTCTTGTCCTCTCTACCTGTTACTCCTCTGTTTGCAGGACTGTGGCAGCAGAGGTTAGGAAACAGATAGCTGGACAGTATGGAGGCTCCCCACAGCTCTTCAAAAACCTCAACGTTGGAACAACAACAAGTAACACAGTGAGTAGTCTGAAAGGCCGCTGATCATTCATTGTGTTTACATGTAAACAGTTGTAGTAGTCAGTTTTCTTCAAATGAGATCGATGTTTTCTCTAATTGGGGTCAGGGGTGTTTTGTGTTGGGTTTTTGGTACATGTGAAAAGCTGCACAACTGTCTAGCAGAGTGCCATGAGGGATAATTATTGATTGTCCTGTTCACCACATTAAGCCTTTTTACACAGACATTTGAAGGTGTTGGTGCAGCACCATCATTATTATCCCTTTCTGTTTTGTATCGTTATTGTTCTGACTTTGAGCGTGACAATCGTTGATTGTAGAAAAGATTAGCAGGTAAGGCATGATAATATTACAATGATAGTACTGATGTATAAACTGTTGTGCCTTCAATTCCACAACAAGGTCATGGTACCTAAAATCACATGCTGTAGGCAGTATCATGCTACCTTTATTTGGCTCAGCATCTGTGTACAAATGGCTCATGTTTGTTAAAGGAGTAGTGTCAATTGACCCTGAGTACTCCTGAGCCCAAACACCAACACATGGTCCCACCTTCACTACTTAATTAGGCTACAGTTGGTCTCTAATTAAAACTGTGAAAGATATTCGTGTTCAAATTCCTCAAGAGGAAGAAAAACAAACATGCATGCACACACCCACACACAGACAAACACAGACACGCACAGACAGACCCTTAAAATGAAGCTGCTAAAACAGATTCTCCCTGGGTTCCACTTGTAGAAGCAGGCAAAGGCTGCGTCCACACTAGCACATTTTCATTTCAGAATGTTTCAAAAGGATATTCATCCACATTAAGATGCTGAAAAGTATATGACACCACTTTTCACATAAAATGTTAACATAGAAGCAGAGGGCTGGTTGCTTGGCTATAGAAAATATTTTGGTGGAAGAACAGCACTAACAGAAAGACCAGTGAGTTTGTTTGTTTGTTTTTGCTAGGACGAATGGCAAGGTGGAAACTCAGAATTAATAAGCATAACAGCTTTTAGCTTAGACAACAATGTTAGCAACACCTGTGTAAATCAGAGAAGCAGACAAAGTGACCTATAATTAGCATATAAAGTAATTCTAGAGTTGATTATATTATCAGACATTTCAAACTGAAATGGGGTTGGAAGCCCTTTCAGGCAAGATATCTGTTTTAGAGGCCTTGAATGGTATAAAGATGCGGGCACTAGAAAGAAACCCAAGTAGAGGATGCAGCCATAAGTTTTATTCACATATATAGTGATTGGCTTGTTTTGCGTTGCTTTGCAGTTAACTGTAGGTCTGTGTTAGCTCCGGTTGCGTATATTTTTATCACTCCTTCGTATGTCCCTCACCAATATTCTTTGCTTCTACAGTTTGTTGCTTTTCATCGCCACAAGTTACAAAATGAATTTCATTGACATACACGGTGTGTGGTTACCACATTACTGCTAGTATCCTCCCCTGTGTCAGCGCAGTAAGACCCATGATGTCATTAGCCTGTGATAATCTGGCTGCTTGTATCAGCTTTGAGGATATTCTCAAATCCCACATGGATCTTTCTTACAACTGATTTTTTTATTATGAAATTAACAATGATCTGAAATCTAAAACAGTTCCCCTAACAGAATTGACATAAATCACCTCATATTTTAGATCTATTATTGCAGAACATGATGCTCTATAATAGAGTGACAAATAACACCAGCTCTCCCTTTTTTCTCAATAACTGCATTTGTGAAGCATTTGCTTAAAAGTAGAGATGACTTTATTAAGACATTTGTAGACAAAGAAAAAAAAAGTAGCAGAGCTGTACTGGCGTGTATGCCCTTAACAGCTAATTAACTTCTCCCATCCCTATGATTCTCTCCCTGTCACACTTTCTCATCGCCCACCAGGTTCCGCTCACGGAGGCGGTGGAGCCGGTGGATTTTGAGGAGTACCTTATCACTCACCCTCCCATCGTTGAGTCAGGTCCCCTGAGAGATCTGATTGAGTTTCCCCCAGATGACATTGAGGTCATCTACACACCCAGGGAGTGTCGAACAGTGGTACAAGCTGTCCCTGAAGACGGGTAAGGCTGCCGTGGAAGAAAGATGTGGAGTGTTCTTTGTTGTTTTTTTCTTTTCTTTTCTTCATTTAATAGCATCTGGAATTTAATGTGTTGATCTAGAGAGACTAGTAATTGTTTGTAATGCAAATAATTTGTGTTAAATGTACAAACAAATGAGCTATAAAAGATTGTAATATATAGTGGAGATTGAATAATTTAGATAAATAAAGTTGAGAGCGCATATTTCAAATTAATGGGAAATCGCAGGTTTTAATGAGGAATAGTGATCTTAGTTCCATATTTCATTTTCCAAAAACAATTATCATTTACTCAACGGCAATATATTTACATGTCAAGGCACTGTCCTGAAATCATTTGCTACATTTGTATGAGGCTGCGTTATCTTACTATATCTTACTAAATATAGTAAGATAAGCTTACCTACAGTTTAATAGAGGTGCAAAAATTAAGAATGGAAGTCAAATGCCTGTATATTAGATGTGTATGTAAACTGTTTGGTTACTAAGTTAATGAGCGCCTTGGAATCCTTCAAGCTATGTGGGCTTAATGTCTTTACTTAATGTACTGCTGGCTCTTAGTATTTCAGAAGAGATGGCAGAAGCATTACAAGTGTGCTTCAGCATGTGATATACCAGAAAGATGTATTTATTTCAACACATTTAATGGTCTGCCATCCATATCAGTAAGCCTGCATTTAGAGTCTGACTCTGCTGTTAAAATAATGTTTGTTTGGTTGATTCTGTTTGTCTGGCTGCAGGGACACTGATCCTCATGTTAGAGACTGCGTCAGATCCTACACAGAAGACTGGGCAGTCGTCAATAGAAAGTAAGGCTTCACCATGTGAAAATATTCTTAAAATACACATTATAATCCTGAAATAATATTAGTAAATGAATTAAAGTGTTCTAAGTAATGGCTTGTTCCTTCAGATATCATAAGCTTGGTACTGGCTTTAATCCCAACACTCTGGACAAGCAGAAGGAGCGCCAGAAAGGCCTCCCCAAACAGGTGTTTGAAGCTGATGAGATGCCAGACAGCAGCAGTTACCAGGATGACCAGGTATCCTTTTTTTTCATTAGGAAAATAATTAACCTGAATGATGTGTCTTAATTTCAGATTGACAATATCAAGATACAGGTTTAAAACAGTCCCACAGTGTATATGCTAGTCAGTCTTTTTTGCGTTGGTTGTATTGCAGGATGACTTGAAGCGACGGTCAATGTCTATCGATGACACTCCGAGGGGTAGCTGGGCCTGTAGCATTTTTGACTTGAAGAATTCCCTCCCCGATGCCCTGCTTCCTCACCTCCTTGACCGTGCCCCCAATGAGGAGATTGACCGGCATAACGAAGACCAGCGCAAGGCCAGCCGCCACCGTGAACTCTTTGCTCTGCACCCCGCCCTCGATGAGGTACAGTAAGCACCTTTCCATATCCTTAAAACCTTTTCTGCTACTCTCCATTAAAATTATAGTTTAAACAGTTTTACATAACTGATAAAATTATTGTGCAATTCAGTCTTTTTTTTTTTTTAACCCACACATTTGTGTGAATGTGTAGGAGGAGCCCGTTGAGCGCCACTGTGTGCCTGAAGTACCTAAAGAACACTTTGGACAGAGGCTACTCGTCAAGTGCTTGTCCTTGAAGTAAGTGGTAGACGGCCTTTTTCAGAAAAGAAAAAAACCGCCATGTAGCTCTTTTATTTAACTGCTGCTTTCTGCTGATCCACTCCTTTTTCTCTCCACCTTGAAGGTTTGAGATCGAAATTGAACCCATATTTGCTAGTTTGGCCTTATATGATGTCAAGGAAAAGAAAAAGGTAAGCTGTTATGCTTTCCTCAGTGCCTCCTCAGCTCTGAGTTGTTGGGTCACTTCTGCAAACCGTTAAAATCGTTGGGAGGCCAAACGAATTTGATGAGTGGGCTATTAAATTTTATGTTGTGGGCCTGTTATGTTTTTGGGAATGCCGTTAAATCATACTCTGGAACTATGTATCTATCTGAACAATCTTATCTAGTGCCGCTTCTTTCTGTTCCCTTTTAGCTAACAAACACTAGAGGGTAGCAGATGCCTTGATAAGTAGATCTCTCATATATAATGCCCTTCACGGCTCCATAAACTTCTCTGGTGGCTTATTCATCACTGAGATGTTAACATGTTTGCCAGCCTCCATGAGCAAGAAGCCATGTTTCAGTAATAGAGTCATCAGAAATTACAATTAAATAATAATAGTTGTGATGACGTAGTGCTATGATTACATTTAACAGGTGTTTTGGTCAAATAATAATTATCCGTGTCTGTTTCATGTGTCCTTCAGATATCAGAAAACTTTTTCTTTGACCTAAACTCTGAGCAGACAAAAGCGATGCTGCGTCCTCACATTCAGACAGCAGCCATCTCCACGCTGGCTCGCTCTGCCATATTCTCCATCACCTACCCCTCCCAGGATGTCTTCCTAGTCATCAAGGTGAAACAGTCATGCTAGAATTTCATCTCTCTTGTCAACTTTTGTTTTGTAATACTTAAAAGAGTACTAATAGCGGGTTTCCCTGAATGTTAGATATCCATGATTATGCAATGCCATCAGTATAAGGGTACTTGAGGCTTCGTGTTTCTCTTACAGAAATGTCTTTTAATAAATTACAAGTAAAACCTTGACTTATTGTCCCTCTTTGATAGCACCAGAATACATTACATCAACCAAAACAAACACTGGACAGTTTTTCATTGCAGTGTTTGACTTAGTATGAAAGATAAAGCTTAATTGAAGAAACCTGCTATCCTTTCACAATTTGACACCCATCTTCTGACCTGTTTCACTGCACGTGAGTGTAGTTACTGAAGGCTGTGTTTGCTTTGTCAACAGCTGGAAAAAGTACTGCAGCAGGGTGATATTGGAGAGTGCGCAGAGCCCTATATGGTCTTCAAAGAGTCAGACGCTGCCAAGGTACATTGAGAGTGAATTAGATGATGAATACCACGAAAGCTCAGTCTCAGATGGATTTCAGTTATATGTGATGTTATAATAAATGTATTTATTCATTACTGTTTCTGCAACTGCAAGTACTCATTTAAAAGTACATTCCTTTTCATGGTCATCTCCTAATTTTGCTACCAATATATTGCAGTGAATAAAAATTAAAACAAAAAGAATTCTGACTCATTGTTAATGTACCACAAACCCTGTATTTACGTTAACATTTCTATTTTTTATAGAACAAGGAGAAGCTGGAGAAGCTTCGAGGCCAGTCAGAGCAGTTCTGCCAACGTCTGGGGCGCTACCGAATGTCCTTTGCGTGGACAGCCATCCATCTAATGAACATTGTTAACAGTGCCGGCAGCCTGGAGAGAGATACAGAGCTAGAGATGAGCCTCTCAGGTCTAACCATCTTCTTTTAATGCAAGCTTTCCAACTGTAATTGTAGATGTTGACCATGTATCTCAGAATGATATCAAAAGTTCCAGTGAGTAGGAAAAAAAACATGGCAGTGTTTTTTATGCCCACTTTCCGTGTCACACATGGTCTAGTTGAAGAGACCATAACAGACATGGCAGTCATGCATTAGGTGCATGGACATTTCAGTAAATTGGCGTGCTTTAGAAACAAACAGGGCAACATCATATTGATCCCTGCTGTGTTATTTTTACTGTGACCCTTGGTGTTTGACTACCCTTTGACCTTAGAGGTTATCTTTGATGCTGACTGGTGGCCTTCTGTTGCTATGGCAGATTAGAACAATGTCTGCATGTTCAGAGTGAAAAATAAATGTGGGGTTTAAAATGTTGAGTTTGTTTTTGTTGTATCTTTTTAGAGAGGAAAGGCTCATGGTCTGAACGGAGGAACTCGAGCATTATGGGAAGGCGTTCTCTGGAGAGAACTACAAGTGGAGATGAATCATGTAGCCTGACAGGTTTTAGACCTGCAACACTTACCATCACCAACTTCTTTAAACAGGTCCATGTGAATGTGCTTGCTCACATGATAGTAGATTATTATTATTATTATTAGATTACTTTTCCTTCCCTTTGTCATTTTCTCATGGTTTTTTATGCTGCTTGTTATTTTAGGAGGGAGACAGACTTAGTGATGAGGATTTGTATAAGTTCTTAGCTGATATGAGAAGACCGTCTTCAGTGCTGAGGAGACTCAGACCCATCACAGGTACTTAAAAGTGGAATTTATGCTTTCCTTTGATTGTCCTGATTTGAAATCTGAAAATGATTCTTTGCTCTTTCTTTAACACTCCTTTCCCCTTCCTCTGACTACTCACACACTCACCACAGCCCAGTTGAAGCTGGACATTTCTCCAGCTCCGGAGAACCCTCACTACTGCTTGACCCCTGACCTCCTGCAGGTTAAGCCTTACCCAGACAGCAGGGTGCGTCCCACCAGGGAGATCCTTGAGTTTCCTGCCAGGGACGTCTATGTGCCGAACACCATATACAGGTACAGAAAAAAACATCTGTAGTGAATGAATAACGTCTTAATGGTAGTTTATTTGTCTGTTTGACATCGAGATTACACAAAAAATGAATTACAAACCAGTTTGTACTTAACTTAACATCTAAATACTACTTCACTCTTTAGCTCACTGGTTAAAAAATGTATTTTATTGATGGATGTGTTTATTGAGACCTGCAGTGTCTACAAGGCCGTGAGTCAACTCGCAGTTAAAAAGTGTGTTTTTATTTTAATACATTTTCTGATTTTCCTCAATCTTGGCCTCTGACATTTGCCCTTTATTCAGTAATAATTTTAAAGACCAAAACTAACGCTGAAATTAATCAAAAATGAAGTAAAACTTAACATTTTCAAACAATAAAAACTGAAGTGAAACAAGAAATTCCAATCTGGAAACTAATTGAAGCTAAAGTGAATTAAAAAAAAAAGGGATTATTTAAGGGTTAAAATAAATTAATAATAATTATTAATAATAATTAGAAAATATGAAACAGTTTTGACAGGATTTATATTACTGTGCAGTATAAACTATGTGAGGAGTATTTTAAAAATTACACCTGCCATTTTTTCTGTTTTGTGTTCCATCCAGAACATTTTATGTTAGCATACAATGTTGTACTGCTGAAAACATCAAGGGATTACATGAAGTATGAATTTACTATTGTTACATGAGTCTATATCAGTAAAGATTTTCAGTTTGTTCTTTTTTTTTTTTCTTTGAGCAGTATATTTTGATAGACCGATATTAGGTGATTACATCCAGACATTACCAGACAGGTGCTGACAGGGCCTGACTGTCTGCAGATGCAATTGGCCTGTGACTGATAGTTAGCCGAACTGAGTTAAGTGGATTTGTTTACAGTGGTTTTCTGGGATCAAAGTTTTTGCTTTTTTTACAGTGGTTTTATTCCTTAGATCTCATTTTCATTAGTGTGTCAACCTTTCAACATGTCCTCTTTACTTATTTAACTCCATTTGGTTCAAGACAAAATTAAACAAAGAAATAGTACCTTTGTTTTGTTTTTATACAGGTAGATTTATTTTTGGCCTCATAAATATGATTTTAGCACACAAACCTGCTTCTCACAGTGATGTGTTAGTATGAGAAACTTTACAGTACAGTTGGTTATTTTGTAATAATGAGCAAAAGTCAATATGACTCAATAATGTAGGAAATACACAGAAATTATAATTTTCTAGCGGTACCTGCATAAATCATATCATATCATAGTTTAAATACAGAATAAAAAAAATATAAAAGAATAAGAAAAAGAAAAATCAGTGCGCTGTCTAAAGCTTTCTATCCTCAATGTGTTCTACTGAATTTGACTAGTTACAGTTACACTGTAGCCAATTTGTAGTGGACTTTTTTCAGAAGCAGGAGATGATCTTTTTACCTTGACTTGCATAACTTGCATGCTTTATGTAGTAATCTGTTGGTATTTGTCCCTTTAGCCACTTTGAACATGTAGTTCTTTCAAACATACTTTAAAATACCTTGTTTTGTTGTTGTCATAAATGTATCCAAGTTCACCTTAATGGTTGCTAAGCAGTGTGGGTTTCAAAATTGTAGTCTATTCTCAGAAACCTCATTTGCTGTTATACAACTGCAATGTATTGCTTTGCAATCAATTCTGAATTAGGTTGCTGATGTGGATCAATATGTCTGTTTTGCAAGCGATGACAGATGTTGCATAATGACAGTTGCTGCTTTCTGTCCTTGTCGGATCAGACACAGTAGGTTAACAACCTGTGTGCCACGGTGCAACAGGTCGGCATTTGCTGACTTCTGACATTTTTTTGTTCTGCTATCTGGTGGTGAGCACTAGCCAATGGCAGAATAATGTTAGGGAGGAATCTGCTCAATGTTGTGGGTGAATTAAGACTGGACATATGGAAGGCCTGTGTTATGTCACTTCCCCCTCCTGTTGAACTTTTTGGATGTCCGTGTATTGGAAAAAAAAGCCAATAGTATTATATAGTGTGTGGACAGGGGGCTCAGTTGGAGATATCAGCAGTTGAAGCTTGTCGAATGGAGATTTTGGTCATCTTGAGTGAGTATGAGGAGCCTGTGGTTGGTCTCCAGTGAATGCCCTTCCTCCTCATCAAGCGCCCCTTTGGTCTGAGCCACACATGCCTAGCATTAAGGTTGGCTTCACCGCAAGCATTGAGCCACCAGCCACCTGCCAGGGAGTCAAGATAGGAAATTATATCAGCATATATCGGTCTTAGCTATGTGATTTTGTCTTGTTTAGAAAAAAATGTCTCCATCAGAGATAATTATTTATTTTATTACTATGGTGGAGAAACATTCCAAGATACTGTGACTTGGGATTGTACCTGTGGAGCTGCGTGCACAGTTGGAGTTTTGGTTGCTGTCGGTGTTTCTGTCTTTCGTGGCAAATCTCATGCCGGTGCAGTTGGCCATGGTATCAGGCAGGTCACCTGAGAAATGGCTGACACGAAGACTATAGTCCTTGGAGGGACCTTCCAGTGAGAAGCGGTATTCAGCCCAGTGTTTTTCCTCCTTCCAGTCCTCCAAATCAACGCGAAGGATGTAAACGCCTTCCTGTGTAATGCTGTGAATCTTTTTTAGGCCCAGCCAGAAGTCCTCTGTGTGACAAATCAAATTTATTTTGTTTATTTGTAGGAAAAAAAAAATCTCAGAAACTCTGAAGTCTCAGTTCATCTTATAATGGATTGAAAATTGTAATTAACTTCCAGCAGACTTTGGGTCAACCAGGTATTAAAAGCATGCTGTTAGTAGCATTGGGGTGGAATCATTAGGCAGGTAGCTGTGAAAGAAGGTTGCAACTCATCTTTTGCAGATGAAGAGCCTTTTTGTTTTAAATGGGTTATGAGTGCTTGTATGAGCATACCAAGTGCTGTAGGGAAGGCTGCCAAACTGGCTGTGTGCTCGGATAATACAGGAAGTCGTTCAGGGCCGATATTTGACAATTATTGTTTCCTGTGACCAAGGCTATAGGGAGCACTTACAAATGCTCCTGCAACCAAGACACTGCTGACACAATAGATTTTCTACTTTAATAGAAAATATTTAGGAACTGTTCTGATCAATTGATTATGGCTTTTTCTTTATATTGTGTCAGCCCCTATTGTTTTCTGCTACTTTCAGTATATATTTTTTTCCTGAATATGCCATGACATTTTTGAAAAATGAATGTTTATTACGAGTAAAGACTGTCATTTTTTTTATTAATTCTAAAAATAGAATATTTTATTTAAAAATTTAAACCATAAAGTGTACTCACTTTCCAGATCTCCAAAACCTTTTTCGTACTTTTCCCATGTCTGATCAAAATCCACCGAACCATCAACCCTGCGCTGGATGACTGTTGAACCCCCTTCTGTAAAAGAACAAAGAAATATTTCAGGGAATGTAAAAGTTTTGTCATAAATAATGTGAGTAGGTTATCAACTTTTTTTTTCTTTTTTCTTTTCTTTTTTTTGCTCTTTCCTCAATCATTGTAGAAATGTGCATAAATGCCAGTGTGTTATCTAAAAAATGTCAGTGCTTGTGAATGCAGAAATGGTATTTGGACGTCTTTGATGAGAACTCGAGATTGCTTACCCACCTGAACTCATTTCACAGAAAACGTTGAACGGCTCTGATTGGTTTGGTTTGATAACGTAGACACCGCTATTTGTTTCTCCTTTGTTAAACATGTCAGTGCAGTCCACGGGAAAATCTGAAAAAACAGTGTAGAAAAGCCAAATGAATTCCTTAACTCTACTTTTATTTAAGTAAGTTTGGCATTAAGAAAAATATTTGAGTATATTAAGTAATTACCACTTGTTTCCAGGCCAGTTGAGTTTCCTTTCAGATATTCAAACATATCAAGAGTTTCGTAGTCAGAGTCCATTAGTTTATCAGCTGTATCTTGAAAACTCTCATAGCTGAGCTGCAGGAGATGCAAGTGAGTCACTCATTTTAAATAGTTTTATATATAGTTTAAAGAGAATGTGCATTGGTAATGTAACAAATTAGATTCTCAGAGATTTCAGATATTTTCCCTTTAAAGGCAAAATATAATGATTTCTTGTACAAGTACCTTTTCCTCCAGGTTTTTAATCTTTATTTTCTGGTAGTCCAGCTGATCATGTTGCTCCTTCACAGCTTTCAGAAGATTGGCAATTGTTTTATCTTGAGCTTCAATCACTTCCTAAAAAATATAATACTTTGAGTCTCATGTGTTGATGTGAAAGTTTTTCAGGAAAAATGTAAAACAAAAATTATCCTCAGTTAACTCAGTTTGTAAAATGCAGTTAAATCTGTTTAGTGGACAAACACTGCACAGACACAGCTTGTCTGCTCCTTATTCAGTGAGCATATCTTGAATGACTTGTGTTGTAAAGTTTTAGCTGCTGAAGCATCTTACCTTGAGAGATGTGATTTCACTAAGCTGATCGGCAGGGACCATGCTCTGCGACAAGCCCTTCAGACTTTCTTCAAGGTTCCCCACCTTGCTCTGCAGTTGTGTGCGCTCCTGCAGGATGTTGTTGATCTTTGAGTTGATTTCCAGTGACAAATTCTTGATCTCCTCATTGTTGGCCTTCAAAAAGCTAGTGGTCTTCTTGAGCTCTTCCTCTTCCTCTTTAATCTCTGATGTGACGACCGAGAGCTGGTAAAAAGAGCGGTCAAAAATATTGAGCTTTTGGAAGATGTCGTTGATCTGTGCCTTGGTCTTGTGGACGAACTCTCGTAAACTCTGGCCTAACTGGAGGAGGCCGTTTGCTAGTAGGCGAACATCGTCCAGCATGGCAAAGCGAGACCTGGGCTCGGGTTGGATCGGTGCTATGGTGGAAGCCTGGGAAGGCAGGGTCGGGTGTTCTTGCCTACCCGAGGCTTCCAGGGGGGCAGCAACGGTTGAACTGGTTAGCACCAGCAACAGGAAAAATACCTTCATGATGATTTTTCTATTCCAGTCCTAGAACCCTGCTTCAGCTTTACTCGTGTTCTCCTCTACACTCTTCTCTCTGCTGCCTCTGCTGCTAAGCTAGACTTCTTTGCTGCTAAAGCAATACGAGAACGTCGAGCTGCCTCGTGTTATATACTGCCCTCTCAGTAAAGGAGGGGGGATTAGCTGATCATTAATCCCTACTATGTTTTAGCCATGTACCCCACCTCCTCCCAAATCCCCCTTGACCCCTCCCTCTTCTGAACAAACAAATCACAGCAGTGTGCAAACGACATGTGTCGTCCCCCCCCCCCCCCCCCCCCCCCCCCCCCCACACACACACACACACACTAACCATTTAACCCCAATCCCCTCTCCATACCACACCCTACCCTGCTCTCCAGCACTTTAGCTGATCAGCAGAAAGCCAACAATGACCACTGCTGTTTTGATGGATCGTCAGCCTGATCAATCTCAAACCTTATAACCCTGCACTCACTGGGCTCTGATTGATAATGCTGTGTGTAATTAATGCTCCTGGGTTTGATTTAGCATCCTGCTGAATCAGCCTCACACCAGACACACACACACACACTCCCTCTCTCTCTCTCTCTCTCTCTCTCTCTCTCTCTCTTGCTCTTTTTCCTCTATTTGTCTGGAGATGGGATTGAGTCTGTCATCTGTGCAAGGTTTGAGCTCCAGGGCATGAATGATGTCAGAGAGTTTGGATATTATGTACTCATCATCACAGTTTTATTGCTCACTCATTTTTTTCCCTTCAGATATGTCATGGCGTGTTTTTGTGTGTGTGTGTGCGTGTGTTTGTGTGTTTCTTTAATATAAATAGACACAAAATGGGAAATACTGAGTTTTCTGATTAGCTTGCAGCTTTTAAGGAATCATTCCTGTGCACTGGGATCACTCGTTAAAAGAAAAAACAGTTTTATAGGCTTGGCAGTGGAAGTGAAATATGCTTCAACTGCGGTGGATGGTGGAACTAATCAGTAAAAATGTTTTGGTGTGATATTTAACTGGAATATAAATGTTGTAATTTTGTCATAGTAACACATTGCTGCATTTAAAAAAATAAAGCAAATAGTTTAACACTTGAAATTGTCCATAAAAACATACGTTTTTAGTTTTGTTTCTTCATTTTCTTAATTAGCGTTAGCTTAAACTGTTAAATTTACAGTTACTATGCATTAAAATACCACACAGTCGTTATAATGAGCTTGCTAGTAATTTGTGGTTTTAAGGATTTAGTACCTCAGGTTGGAGTGATTACTGGTCTTTTATATGAAAAAGGGAGGAAATAAACTTGGTAAGGAAAAGAAGGACTGAGTAAATGTGCCAGAAATTTACTTTATTGGCGTAAAGTTCCTAACAATATTTAGCTCTCTAGCCTCCATTCCAGTACAGTGATTATTGTTTTGGCTAACCTGAAGATACTTGAGAGTTAAAATGTAACCTCCCATGCTGGAGTTCATCATTTAACTGCAGACGGCACATCCTCGAATTTTTGTGTTGATAGTCAGCAGACTTATACCCAGACAGGCATCCATAAAGTTGTTTCACGTCTTTCTCGTACTGCATCTATTTGATAACTTGTTGAAATGTCCAAAGACGCCTATTACTGTGACTCAGGCAGATCTCAAACATGCTAGCTTAATGTTTTGATGTCAGAGACATCTGATTTCAAATTCTCACTCAAGGCATGTAGAAACATATTTTCATGTCCTTGAATATCTCACTATATGTTGGCTTGTGGGTAGGAAAACCACTCTTCTGTACTGGTCAATTAACAGGTTGGGACATTTGTGATTAAGTGGAAATTGTCTCCATGTAATGCATTTAAAGAAATTCACTTTTCAATGTTTAAACATAGATTTTTGTTAGCTTAAAAAGAAATTAAAATGGGTCTAAAAAAGTAACTCTGAAATCTTACCTTAACAAGTCTAGAACAATTTTTTTCATTGCATTATTTTACTACATTATCAGTCTTGAAGAATATATGAAAAATCCTTCAGAACATTGTGTGACAAAGGTAATGTTTTGGACTTGTGGAGTGTAATCTACCTCTACCAGGTCACATAGATCAAGAAGCACTTAAGAATCCTACTAAATTAATAATTCAGTTTTTAATACTCTATAATTACTTGTACTGTGAAATTTTTCCAACGACATCTAATCTGTTTATTACAAAGCTAAAGATTTATTTAGAGCTGATAAACAGTGCCAGTTTTCCCTTATGGAGCCCCTCATCTCAAAATAGTAACTGTGCCTAAGTGCCATCTACATTGTAAAGTTTGCTTTCACATGTGTACTTATTAACTGAAGTTGAATCGGATGAGGTGAAGTGACCAATCAGGGATGCTTCCATTTGTGCTTTTATGGGTATTTCAGCTCTGCCACAGTAATGTCATCTTGGGGTCTATTTCAGTTCAACAGCCTGCTTCAGAACAGCCATGACAATTACTAGGACATGCTAGATGGATGTTAACAGAGGAAAAGATGGATTCGATTTTTAATCATTAGACAAAGATTCCCACGATTCCTTGTCACTTGTGGTTCCAGCTGCGGTCTCTGTGGGGTTATCCCCCACAGAATCGACTACGTCATTGCGGTTTGTCAGCTGATCCCAGGTTACTTTACACTTCCTATTCTGGGGCTTCCTCCTCCTTCCCAACAGTTCAGCAACGAGTATACCACACACATTTTGGCAACAATGAATGGGATTGTGAAGTAAAACAAGAGATTGACCAGGTGCCTTTTATCTCATGTATATGAATTAATTGCAAAAAACATCCAGTGTAAACCAAAGTAGTTTGGCTTATAGGGAGACTTACTTCACATGGAAGCCATTCTTGTGAAGTGGCAGTTGATAAAATTGGAAAAATAGCATCTCAAATTCGGAAAATTTTCCCCAGGGCCCTCAGCCGTTTATTCTCCACACATTATTCTGGTTTCCTTCTTTGCATGAAATTACTGACGATAATGCCACGCTCTCAGTACCCATCTTAAAATATTAGAAATCATTGCAGATAGTTAATATCCTTTTGTAGTGATTTATACAGTTCCTATTCCCCTCTTATCTAACCCATTCTGAAAAGTAAAGTCTATTTGCAATGGTTACCTTTCATGGTTACTGATAGGCCAAGCCTCCCATAAGTACCAGTCAGAATAGGTTTAGCTGCTGTGGGAGTCTTGCCCCTTTTAATTGATCAGTTCGTGGAAACTGATGTAACAGTGTTAGGGTAAGTAGGTCAAGCACTTTCAGAGACACTTGGTTATTAGAGTAAAAGGTCATTAATCCTCTTTACGTAGTCAAATGATATGGCCCTCATTTTGGATTATTTTTCAAATCTGTATTTGAAAATGTGCTACGCAGTATTATAAAATTTACTGAGGTGTATTAAAGTTACCACTTTATAATAGTTTACCTTGTGACGATGAGTAACACTGCTGCTTCCTAGCTGTATTTTAAGGCCTGGAAAATGTAAACAATATGAATCTGTATGTTAAACCTCTCAGTTGCAAAAAGATTTTGATATAAAGGTAAATTCCTCTAAGGTTTATGTTATGCTTCTTTACTGTTTTATCCCTGTCTTTTAATTCCAGTGTGGTTGAATCTCTGATGTGCATTTTTTTCCTCTCTTTGTGTCTGTGCTCTTGAACGTATATTTTTCAGAAATCTGCTATATGTGAACCCTCAGAGTCTGAACTTTGCCAACCGCCAAGGCTCCGCCCGCAACATCACCGTGAAAGTGCAATTTATGAACGGAGAAGATCCAAGCAATGCAATGCCGGTACACAATGATTTTCCAGAACATGAAGATTGTTGTTTTTGAATTTTAGTCAAGCTATGAATGTAATATCTGTCAGATGTTTTAGTGTCTTGGCAACTTTTATTACGCAGTTGGTAATAATTAAAAAATACATTTTTGATTATCTGATTTATTGTAAAACTGTTGTTTATTCCTCAGGTAATATTTGGGAAGTCAAGTTGTGCTGATTTCTACAAAGAGGCCTACACTGCAGTGGTGTACCACAACAGGTGTGTTTTGGTTGAAATAAGCTACATGGTGTGCTGTTCCAAACGCGTCGTCAAAAATCAACTCTACTTAGAAAAATCAGGAAAAAGGATGTTAACCTTGATCTGTATCGAAATGAGAGAAAAACATATCCTAAAAGACAAAACACAAGCAGATCAGGTAAAACATCCTCATTGTTTTGAGGACAAAAATCAAGCATTTAGGAGAAAAAACCCCCCACTGCAATCCAAGGAATATATAGAATAGCATGTATTATTTACCAAAGTTGTAAAGATATTTTCTTAATTTGCATGTTTTTTATTCTTTTATATACTTTACACTGTTCAAAGTCACAACAGAAATGCATCCATCCATCCATCCATCCACTAAACCAAATCAATGACACGAAGGGTGGGAGGATCCTATCCTAGCGGACACTGGGGAAAATATCTGGTAGATAAAGACAAAAACGGTTGACGTTCACATTCACATCTATAGGCAATTTAGAATCACCACTTAATCTACCACGCAGAAGGCAGCCAGAGTACCTGGAGAGAGCCCACTCAGGAACAGGGGGAACATGCAAGTTCCTCACAGAAAGGCACCAGGTTGCTTTCAGGTGTGGACGCAGAGCCTTCTTGCTGTGAGGTGACGGTGCTGATCACTGCACCAGCATGCCAGCTTACAAAGGCCAGAAATTTAAAAGGTGGGGAAAAATCACCACTACTTCAACATCACTGTAAAGTCTGCACTTGTCCTACATTCAGTGCTGTTTTTTTAGAAATGGGTTAAGTTCATTTTTAGATGGTTTCAAGTGGTGTTCATTTTAATAACTAGTGTAAATTGTTGAACGTGCCTTTGTTGTTGTTTATAATTATCTCAGTGACAGTAGCACTTTGACTAGGAATTTGCTGCAAAAGAAGAAATGTCAATACAGTTTGCATTTCGCTTAGAACTAGCACAAAATATTTTACCATGTATATCTCTAAAAATAAGAAATGCCTTAAGAAAGAACTGCTTTCTCCATCTTGTATTTGCTGTTGGTCTTAATGGAGGTTGCCCTGCCAATAACCTACAATAATTTCCGATAAAAGTTTCTCCTGATGCTGTTTTTGCTCCAGGATTTTTCCTTTTCTGGTCCAGAACCAAACTGTTTCTTCCCATGAGAAATCAGTTGCCTTCTATGACCCTTTTAAGCAGTTTGGGCTGTTTCCATCCTTGAAGCTATCTTAGTAGATCTGTTGATGGGCTTACTATAGCTGTGGTTGTTTGTTTCTGAAAGTTTCCTCCTGAGGGACTTGTAAGAATTCAGCTGAAGTGAATAATAATGTGTTTATATAATTTCTTTGTTTTTAGATCACTTGAACCCCTGCTTTACTTGAGACAAATATTCCCAAGTTAAAAATTGAGGGTGGAAATGGAATATGTTTAGGTCAATTGATATAAATATTTGTAATTGTGGGGGTGAAAATGGAGCACGTAAGCCTGTTAAGCCGGTTTATAAAACAACAGGCCTAATGTATTCAATATTCTTTGCAATTAACTCTCTAAAAGCCTTCTGGGAAAGCATTGAGAAAAGCCTTTGCATATTTCTGACTGACATGTTCTCCCTTCAGTAACATATACTGATCACCAGTATTGAAGAGGTGTTAACCAGTGAGCAGGCAGTTGGTAGAACAGCGCACTTGCACATTTGATACAGCTAAGAAACTCTTCCACTGTTCTCTATGCCTAAGCTGTGCTTATACGGTGTGTTCAGACAGTGGAAGATCTATAGTTAAAGTGGCTGTAGCTGGAACCATCAGCCAAGTGAAGCAACATCGAGATAGCGGCCTGAACTGTACGATATGCCTACACAGTTTAATCGATTGAGTGCAAGCCACTCAAAAGAGATTTGTCCTCAATTATCTGACTCTAAAATGATCAGTTTGTGATGCTCATGAAATTCTTTTTGTTTTTTGTTTTTTTTACTAATTGATGTAGATCTCCCGACTTTCATGACGAGATTAAGATCAAACTGCCCGCCTCTCTGTCAGACCACCACCACATTCTTTTCACCTTTTACCATGTCAGCTGCCAGCAGAAGCAGAACACACCACTGGAGACCCCTGTGGGATACACGGTAGGTAAAATCATGTGATAATGCACGTGTGTATAATTCCAAATTTGTGCTCTGTTCTTTCATAGCTGTGAATTTAGACACGCCCACTTCAAACCCCATTTGCAAAAAGACACAAATGAAAGAAATTTAACTGAAAATAGCACAAGTACAACATATGAAAGGGTGAAAAGGGTGATTCATTTATTTAGAGAGATGTTTACACAGCCTACAAATCTTTTTCAAAACAGTCACTCACATTCTCCTGGTGAATTTAGAAGATGTATGTGTATTGTTTATCATTTATCTCTCTCTTTTTGTGTGCAGTGGATTCCCATGTTGCAGAACGGGCGTCTGAGAACGGGACACTTCTGTCTGCCCGTGTCTCTGGAAAAACCACCGCAGTCCTACTCTGTTCTCTCCCCAGATGTAAGATGCATTTTTTAAGCTTATATTGAATGAAACAAGCATAATGCAGAGAGATGAGCTAAAGGAGAACTTCTAATGTTTCTATATTAAATATAACTAGTGTGCTGTATATGGGATTCCCAGGATGCACTTCAGAAATCATTATTATATAATACTGCATTATCACAAGCAAATCAGATAACCTGGCCCTTCCCTTTCATTGTTTCTCTCTGTTATGTAAGTGCCACTCGGATTTACTCTCCCATTATTGTACCTTCAGGTCCCTCTCCCGGGCATGAAGTGGGTAGACAACCATCGAGGAGTGTTCAATGTAGAAGTGGTTGCTGTTTCAACCATCCACACACAGGTAATAGTACTCAGCACAACAGCTTCACAGTAGCTACAGTAGTTTTGTGCATTTTTCAGATTCATTAGTTAAATTATGTCCTAGAATGTAAAACCTTAGAATAGCAACATAACCTGTTATTTTGAAACAAAGATGGACAGATTTATTATTGTAATGTGACTCAAAATATTTCACTTAACGTTAATAGAAAAAACATTATTTTCACACCTAAACTGTAATTCCTTCCCAGCACCAGTTCATTAGGTAGTGACTCTTACCTTGCCAGTAATTTACTGAGGCCTACTCCATCTCTGATTCGACTGTGGTGTTGGGAGGGGCTTGACCATGGCTTCTAGGAACCCAGCTGGGACTAATGTGCTCATAAATCACTGTTCTTGGCACAGATTAGACTTGCTGGATTCTCCTGTGTACTTGTAGTAATGTTCGGCTTGCGGTTTTTACTCGGGGAGCCAACTTGCTGGTTTAGCAAAGAATACAGAAGAATAGATCCAAGCTTACTTTTGTTGACTTTCTTCCCCTTTAGCTTTTTCATCCTTGTACGCAATTGTGTTTTCTAATTCTTGCCCTCTTCTTCTCTTGGTATTTTTTTTTCTATCCATTAATCTTTGTCACATTTCTTTCTTCCTTTCTCTCCTTTTTACGTGATTTTCTCTGTTTGCCACTTCCACATTATGGTACCGACATTTGTTTTTGCCAAAAAACTTTCTCTCTCTTATTAACCTCATCTCTACCCCCATTCTTCCAACTCTCCATCATTAGGACCAGTACCTGGATAAGTTCTTTGCATTGGTGCATGCCCTGGATGAGCACATGTTCCCAGTAAGGATAGGAGACATGCGAATCATGGAGAACAACCTGGAAACTGAGCTCAAGTCCAGCATTGCAGCACTAAACTCGTCCCAACTGGAACCAATAGTTCGATTCCTTCACCTTCTACTTGACAAGTTGGTGTTGCTGGTAGTGCGCCCGCCCGTCATTGCTGGACAGATAGGTATGATAAAGGCCTGCACCAGATAAAAACGAAAGGCTACACTTGTAATTATGTTAACTAGCAGAAAGCTCTTCTTTTTGTCTTTAGTGAATCTTGGGCAAGCATGTTTCGAGGTGATGGCCTCCATAGTGAACCGGCTTCATAAGTACCTGGACACCAGCCAGGACATGCACGGCCGTAACAGCCTGCTGTCTTCATACATCCACTATGTCTTCCGCTTGCCCAGCACCGACCCCAACTCACCCTCGCCAGGTACAGTGACTACCGTGTCCTCCCATTTTTCTTTATCCTGAATCTTCTATTTTCTCCTTTTGAGTTAACCCCTTTCAACCCTTAACTCATCAAATCTTCCTGCCATAATTTTCTTTTTCTATTTCTTTTCATCTTTTACTATTTTTTCCTCCCACATCCATTTTGTCTTCTCCCTGCTCAACACAGACACCAACTCATCCTTAACAGGTAGATATGGCCAGCGTCTGTACATCACAACAGATTTAGCCTTTGGATAAAAGTTACAGTTGTTTTTTTGGTGTATTGGCTTGTATTTGGTATATACAGGTTTTGGTTTTTTTTTGCAGTGGCTTTTGTTGTTAAACCATCCACTGCCAGAAGTGTTAATAAACTACTCTGAAATAATGGGTTCATTACTGTATGGTTAGGTGCAGTGGCTCATCAGAGTCCTATTTTCCTCATTTTCTTTCTGTTGTGTGTTGCCAAAGGCCCAGGAGGGTTGGGAGGTTCGGTTCACTATGCCACCATGGCTCGCTCAGCTGTTCGACCAGCCAGCCTTAACCTCAACCGCTCCCGTAGTCTTAGCAACAGTAACCCCGACATCTCCGGTACGCCCACCTCTCCTGACGATGAGGTCCGCTCCATCATTGGCAGCAAGGTAAGGTCTTCAAGTCATACATGACCCTATAACCTGTTTTCTCTGAGTGGTCATTCAGTTTTCTGTTAAATCTTTAACGAAGCACGAAGTAAAATTCTTACATGTGGTCCAAATGTGGCCTGAACCCACGCTTATATTTTTGGGAGCACTTTGCTCTAAATTTGGCTCATACATACTCCATGTGGATGTCAGATACTGTAGTTAATTATTTAACACTGTTGTAATGTAGGAGCTCTTGCTCTGTGATGTATTTTTAGACAGACTCGTGTAAGGTATTTGTACTGAATATGTGTATCTTAAACCACGCAAGGTAGAGGCCTCCCTCTGCACAGTGACCCACAGTTTTATCAACATGTAAACTGCATGAGCGTTGTGCAAACACAAGCTTGAACATCTTATCTCTCCAACCGTTGTACCAGCAACCTGTCACATACATACACATATACTCACTCACTCACATGCTATGCACAAATAATGCTTATTATGCATTGTGAAAAATGTACGTTGTATTTAGGTTAAAGTCAAATCAGTCAAGATCAAATATTGTTCCAATAGCCTTGTCTTTTCTGAGGACTCTAACAGTAGCATAGACTCTTCAGTCTATTTTTGATTTCTTTGTGCCTTTTTATTTCATTTTATTCTTTTAATTGAGGTCATGTATTTTGTCTCATATAATTTGGGAGTTCCCACTTCAAACTTTTTTTTTCATTTAACCCCCTCAAAAAACCCAACAAATATGTGAACAGTGACTGAACGATGTAATGTGCCTTTCTAATGGTCTTGCTATACTTGTAACCATGACATGATGGATGCAGCCCCTTTTTTGATGAATGTTTCCTTTTGCTGCTAATACTTAACTAAACCTTTCTTCTCTTGTCTCTTAGGGAGGGGTAGTTGTTGTTTGGGGGGGGGGGGGGGGGGGTTAACGCAGAGAAAGAAAGGGAGAGAGAGAGAACCTTTGTGCTTTGCTCCTATGTGGTGATGATTTTTAATTTACTGACAGCTAACCGTTTTGAGGCCCTTGGCATCGTCCAGCTGTCCTGACCTCTGAACCTCTTTAACTTGTCATTATTCCTTCCCTCCTCCTTCTCCCCCCCGTGCTGCTCGCTTGTTCCCTTGCTTCCCGCCTGCCTTGTGTCCTTTGACCCTGGCACCCCTAGGGCTTAGACCGATCCAACTCGTGGGTGAACACCATGGGCTCTAAGAGTGCCCCCTGGGGATCCAGCCCTGGGTCCGCTCCAGAAACCATGCAGGTGGTTTTATGAATGCCCCGTCCTCCACTTTGCCTCACAACAAAAACAACCTACACTTAAGGGATACTGAGATATTTGGAGTTTTGGCTTATTTGTGTGCTTTGCTGGAATCATTAATAGCGAGGCATATCGGGTATATCAGTGCTTATCCATTCTAAGGTTTTTCATTTTTGTGTCTTTTTATTTTGTCATGCTCACACCTTTCATTAATATTTTCAGCCTATCCTTCAAGCTCTTTGCAGTGGTTTTAAGTGACCTGGCTGTGATGCCGACCACATTTTGCTTTTTTAAAAATTCAAAGTACACATATTTCTAAACCACACACAAAGTGGCTAGTATCAAAGACACTAAAGACAAAGACATAAAAGACCAAAACTTCAGAATATTACAGTATTCTGTTATACCTCAAGTCACAACCCTCCCATTAATCCCATACGTGGGAGTCACAGCCGCCTCCATGACCCTCCAGTCATGTTAGTCTTAGGTGTCAGCCCTCTTTGCGAATCACATCTAACACATCTCTTCTTTTCTCTGTATCTGCATTAAAAGTAGCCAAAATTAAGATATATCCAAAAATAGGCCAGAGCAATCCATGGTAGCAGTTTCTCAGATATTGTTGACCTCTCTTCTAGGTTTACTGTGGTTAGTCATTGCTAGCCTAAATCCAACACAATCTTTCATAGAATAATTGGGTTGGTAGAGAAAACAAGAGAGTTGTGTTAGAAATCCATCAGCAGACTAGTTGTTCTTTTTTATGTTTTTTTTTTTTTTTTAAATTTATCTTTAACCCCCCCCCCCCCCCCCCCTTTCTTTTTTTTTTTTAAATTTCCCTTTTTCCCTCTCTGGATTTCCTCTGCTCTCAGCTAGTTAACCTGCATGACCCTCTCCTAACACCCCTCATTTCAACCACAGTTCATTTATTTCTGGAGCATGGTATATCTGTGAGTGTGACTGTGCATCTACGTGTGTGGTCTTTGTCTGCCTCAATTTCCATCTTAATGTGATCTTAAGTCCTCTGTCATTTTAAGTTGTCATAACATATTAATTTAATTAATATAAAATATAAAAATAAATGGGCATATTGTAGCCATAGAATCACACCTAGCTTACCACAGTAAATGTGCATAGACTGGCAGAGCACATTCATAATAAGCATTTAGCATGGGATGTTGTCCACCTACCTGCAATAAAACCATCTCTAAGGTCTTGTATTTACCTGGAGGGATGCAGAATGGCTCATTATTAAGCAATGGCTAGAGTGTTGCACAAAAGCATTATTAATGTTGAGACTACATTTGATTGCACTTTTCTGTAGCCATTTTGCATCTCTACCATAAGATGCTCAAACTATTGATGTATCAGCTGTTTTAGATTATGGGTACAATGCTTTTTAAGTGCTGTGGCCCTGTCCTGTGTCTGTTGTTTTGTGTCTTCATGTATGAAAATGTCCAACAGATCACAAAAATGTGCGCGTGTGTGTGTGTGTGAGGGGGCTGTGTTACTCAGCACGCACGTTTTGCCTGTGTGCTGAGGAAGAAGGTGCAACCCCACTCTCTCGTTGCTCCTCCACTAACCTTGCTGTCACCGTTCCATTCATCCCACTCATAGGCCATGGAGCGCTGTGGCAATCGCATGTCTTCGCACACTGAGAGCGCCAGTTTCTTGCAAACTTTAACAGGACGGTTGCCCACAAAAAAGGTAGAGCCACTTGCACTGGGGGAGGAGCCGACCCCCAGCCACCTCTTGTCCTCCTCCTCCTCACCTGTCTTGTCTGTGGATGTGTGCCTCTGGATTGATTGATGTCGTATTTGGTTGTTGTGGAGTCTTGTTGAATGCCGTATGTCACCGATCTGCCTCTTGATGTATGAGGATATTTTGATGTGATGTGAATGTTGGTTGTAATCTGGCTAACACTGACTATTGGAAAGTCTTTTTTATTGTCCACCGCTCAGTCAGAGAGTGCAAATTGTATTTGGTTTTCATTTAAGAAAATCTGATACTGTTTGACTTTCAGTCAGGTGCTATGTTACCATAGGACATACTTACCAGTAAACATACAGACAGGTGGGTGGGTATGTTTAGTGTCTATCGGGACAAAGTTCATAATTTTCACTTAGGTTGAAAAAATTCAATTTATAATAGAATTTTCAAGCAGGTCTTGTTTACTTGGTGTTTTATACCAAGCTGTGTGTCTGCTATAACAACCTTAAACTCTTTAATAAAATATTTCTTTCCAGTAGGCAGTACAATACAGGTTTAAAATGATGTATTTAAGACTTACCAGTCTGATGAAAAGTCAGTATGTTAGCCAGACTTGTGGTGGATTTTAGTGTTGCATAAAATACACACAGCTCGAAAAATGTTATTTTTGCATAATAAGACGACCAAATGTAAAAAAAAATTAATAAATAAAAAAAATGTTTTTTGTAAAACTAGAATTATTTTTCTGACTTTAAAAGAGAGAAATGTATTTTAGCCATATATATTTCGCGCTACAAAATACTGCAGTTTCCATGGTGAAAGGAGTGCATCATTTGTTAAAAGCAAAAATGGTTGCACACGTCTATAACAGTTTTTCTTTATTATTAATATCTAACTTTGTCTGCAATGAAGTTCATTTTCAGCTTTGGAGGAGCAGAAGCTTTACTGGGCTGTCTTGTTCTTTCATATAGAGAATGTAGTACGCGTTCTTATTCATTCTATATTCCTGGTCACAACAGTTGATACCTGCTAGCAGGTTATGTCTGTAGCCAATCTAAAACTTCTTTTATGTCATAACCCACGAAAATAAATACATTTTGAGATCTATCTGACTAGATTATGCTTGGTTACTTTTTCTGGTGCCTCACATTATCTCTGTCTGGCTGTACTGCTTTCCCTTTCCCTCTCTGTCCATCCCTCTTTCTTTGTCTCTGTTTTGATTTTCTGACTCAGCTCTTCCATGAAGAGTTGGCTCTCCAATGGGTGGTGAGCAGTGGAAGTGTACGTGAGGGTGCTCTGCAACAGGCCTGGTTTTTCTTTGAACTCATGGTAAGAAAACAAAATCTGGATAAAGTGTAACATGTGTGGGTTGTTCTTTTTGTGTAAAAATAAAAAATAATACTAATAATGATAATAAAACTTGCCAACAGCTTATGTTTTAACCCAATGAACACCTTTACCTCAGGTGAAGAGTATTATCCACCACCTTTACTTCACTGACCGCTTGGAGTCACCCAGGAAGAACCGTTTCCCAGAACGCTTCATGGATGACATCACAGCTCTGGTCAGCACCATCGCTGGTGACATTGTGTCTCGCTTCCAAAAGGTAAATAATGACCCAGTTCTGTGAGTTTTGTAATTTCTGGATATTATTTTGTGGCATATTAAGTTTGGAGTTATAATTTCCAAGGCATGCCCTTGACATGTATAAAGCATGTTTTCTCATCCGTTCAGGATCTGGAGCTGGTGGAGAGGCTGAACTTGAGCCTGGCCTTCTTTCTCAATGACTTGCTGTCAGTTATGGACCGAGGTTTTGTCTTCAGCCTGATTAGGGCATACTGGAAACAGGTAAATGAGTTTGTTTTTCTCTGTCTTTTGGTTTTTAATTTTTAAATTGCCATGGCTGTCAGGATCAGTACGACTGAAAAAAAGCCAGGTGAGTGCCGAAATTTCTGATTAGGCCTTCATTAAACTATTTAAAGCGTGGATCTCCTTTTTGTGCATTTCAGCTTTATTCACAGCACTATGACTATAACAGCCTAATATGTGATGACATTTCAACACTTTCTTTTACTGCACATACTCTCTTTTTTTTTTTTTCTTTTTTTTTTTTTTTTAATATGTCAATGAGTATTTTCTATTGCCTCTTTCTAGGTGTCCACAAAGCTTTACGCTTTACAGAACCCAACCTTGGAGTCTTTGCGGCTTGATTTCTTAAGGATTGTTTGCAGTCATGAACACTACGTCACCCTCAACCTGCCCTGCAGCCTGCTCACACCACCTGCCTCTCCTTCCCCATCTGTGTCCTCAGCAACATCGCAGGTCAATTTTCACTCTTTTTGCCCTTAAAAGGCTGACACTCTGAAAATTTCAGCGTACAGATGTTAGATTTAAGTACAGTCAAAGTAATGACAGAGAACATTAATAGTGTCTCTTATCTCTCACAGAGCTCTGGCTTCTCCACACACGTCCAGGACCAAAAGATAGCCAACATGTTTGAGCTGTCTGTCCCCTTCAGAGAACAGCATTATCTGGCTGGACTGGTACTGTCTGAACTGTCAGTAATACTGGACCCAGACAATGAGGGGTGAGAAGATGTTTTAATTAAGAAAGATTCTAAATGTGAATGTGTTTTATTGTCTGAATCTTCCCGTGATTGAGCTGAAACATTCCAATTTGCTTCCTTTTAAATTTGTTTTGCTTCTTCTCTTACGTATTGTGTGCTGTAGGATGTTCGGTCTGCATAAGAAAGTAGTGAGCGTCGTTCACAACCTCCTTTCCAGCCACGACTCTGATCCTCGCTACGCCGATCCTGAAGTCAAGGCCCGTGTTGCTATGCTTTACCTGCCTCTCATCAGCATTGTCATGGAAGCACTGCCTCAACTCCACGATTTTACAGGTACAGGTGACATTTTTAGTATGAAGCAGCTTAAGAGTTAGCTAGAGTTAGCAATGTACAAATCTTTTGATTACTTTTTGATTATTTTTTTTTTCAAACCTTTACATTAGTTTAAATATTTTCTCAGGTCTTCTTTCAATTTTGTCAAGATAAATTCCTTATCAAAACGCAAATGTATTATATTCCTCAGTTTTTATCTTTGTCTGCTGTCTCATGTCTAATTATTTGGCAAATTATGTTCTTTCGTTTTTGTTTTATTAGAGTCACATAATCAGTGGGGTCGACCGGGCGGCCCTCAGGGGGCAGCCGTAGGCACCAGCGGAGAAGAGACAGAGGGAGAAGGTAACAGCATGATCAGTCAGACTGTCGCCATGGCAATAGCAGGCACTTCAACTGCATCTCCGATGTCCCGACCGAGCAGCTTCTTGCTCAACTCGCAGGTAATTTCCTGCAAGACACAGTGACTGTATCAATTTATCTGCAGTTAATGGAAATATCTCAGTGCCGTGTGCTGCTTCCTCCTTTTGTGTTCTGGCATTCCAGGCGAGTCGTCAGCACGGGAGCTTCTCAGCCGAGTCCAGTCGGAGCCTGCTGATCTGTCTGCTGTGGGTGCTAAAGAATGCTGATGAGCTAGTGTTACAGAAATGGTTCACAGACCTGTCAGTGTCCCAGCTCAACCGCCTTCTGGATCTCCTCTACCTCTGCGTCTCCTGCTTTGAATACAAGGTAACATCAACAATCACTGCCTAACAATTTGAGCTAATTAAGCATTAATTACCCACCTGAGATCGCACTGCGTACTGGGGGAATCTACATTGTGGGTTACGTCCACCTCTTCTGTTTATTTTCTATATTAAAATTGGGGGACCTCATGAGCCTGGATAATATTTCTGATTGAAACTTGGTGAAACTACAAAACCAAACTTTTGCATGTGCTCTAGTACTAACTTAACTAAAAATATTTTCACATTTACCATCTAACTTTACATTTCTTTTCAAAAGGTTCTATAATTATCTATTTCCTTCTGTGTGTTTCAAGCTCTTTATGCTATGCTGTGTGTTTGTTGTGCTGTGCTTGCATATTTGCTTTTCATGCTACTAACCCGCTTTGCTTGCTTGGTGCTTCGCTGCAAGTAACTTCCCTGCTGTGTGTGTTCTCTGTCCGTCCATTCACCCTCTACCTCATGGATACAAGGCCCATGTTGTGTTCACCATGCAGGGAAAGAAGGCGTTTGAACGCATGAACAGCCTAACCTTTAAGAAATCCAAAGATATGAAGGCCAAGCTGGAGGAAGCCATACTGGGCAGCATCGGGGCCAGACAGGAAATGGTGCGACGCAGCCGGGGGCAGCTAGGTGAGATTAAAACTTCAGGCACACTCACACAGTTGCAGGTAGGAAGAAATAAGAAATGCTGAGAAGCAGAATTTAAGGATTACACCAACGCTTACAATAATCAGTGTATTCTGCTTTTTCTCCTGGACACAGGTGCATGCATACATACGTGCATTCAGCTGTACCTTTTGAAAGTACTGGCTACAGCCAGTTTGTCACGTTTTTTGTGTGCAGGGAGCCTCTTTCATCACAGTTTAAAAATGAAACGGTAAATAATGTTTCCCCATCATCTAGAGCGGAGTCCATCTGGCAGTGCTTTTGGCAGCCAGGAAAACCTTAGATGGAGAAAGGACATGACCCACTGGAGACAAAACAGCGAAAAGATGGACAAGTATGGTTTTTTGAACTGTTGAAGGGCATTTTTCTGATTACTGTTTCATGCACAAAAAAACACAACACTTTTTTAATAATCTAAGGAGCTTGCAAAGAAAAGCGACTGGACTTCTTTAAGTTTCTTGAAGACATTCACCTCTCAGAAGTTTCTTCAGTTCTAAGACCAAATGGTGGAGAGTCCCAGGTATTTAAGCCCTAGTGGGAGTCTCCAAAGTCTCCACTGCCTCGGTTGTAGGTATGCAATTGAAGAGTGAGACCACATCAAAGGACACAAGAAGTCCAGTCGCTTTTCTTTCCAAGCTTCTTAGATTATTATGACCTGGATGACTGAGGACCTACACAGACATCTTTTTTAATGGCATTGTGGAACTTTATTCTCTTAGGGGCACATGCACGAGTCAGGTCTGTTTCCAATCACATTTTAAATTTACACAAAATAGGCAGAAGTTGAACTAAAAAGCTGGTCCCATTTCTGGTCCCAGCACTCAAGAGAAAGACACTCTAACAAGGTAAAGGACTTAAAGTTCAAAATGAACCTCAGATAGTGGAAAACCATGAGATGGAAATGTTTTTTCTTTCTATATGAAAAGAATCTCAAAGATTTCTCATCAGTCCAGATGTAAAGTTTGGCTTCATGGTCATATTCATTTTTTTGTGGCACCACTCCATTATTGCATCGTTATTTTCATTTAACAGTAAATTGTTTACTTATACCCTTTACAGGATGCCACTGCCAAGGTTTGGACAATGTACACAGTGGATTTTAAATGAAGCAATCAATATGTGATTGAAGTGCAGACTTTTAGCTTTAATTCGGGGTGTTTAACAACTTTGTTGTATGTAGTTTCACATTTTTAAAGACAAAAAAGGAATGGACTGACAAGGAGGTGATCAGTCACATGAGGTCTGATCCCACATTTTGCCGTGACAAAATAAGCAGATCAAAGATTCAAAACTGGTTCCAAGTGTTGGAAGCCAGAATGATGAGAACAGAAGCACATGGAGAAGGAGAGAATGAGCTCCTGATCCAAAGCATATGATGATGGGGCAGTGTTTTTACATTGCATATATATGCATTGGGGACTACATATAAAATCATTTCTAACTTTTGTTAAACCCTTTGAATGAAATCTGAAGGTCTGCACTTCAGTCAGGTTTTGATTTTGTTTATTTAAAATCCACTGTAGTGGTGTACAGATGCAGTTATGCAAAAAACAGTTATGATCCTAACTGTGAATTTAAGAATACATGCCCATTGCAAACACATTGTTATTTTGTGATGTACTTGTGTATGACTATGCAAACGTTGCCATGTTCAAGCAACAACTAAAAGTATCTCTATAACACGGGAGCTTAAAGCTTGAAGGTTTTGCATCTTTTTGCCAATATTTTTTGTCCGATGATGACAAAAAATATAGCATTATATCTTTTTGTTTTACTGTTTTAATTTTAATTCCTGTTCTTTTATCATTTCTGCTCCAGCATTTGTCTTCTGTTAATTTCCATTTGTTCTCTCATGTCACTGTGTGTTAATGTAGGAGTCACAGATCAGTCAGGTATTGTATGGTCCACATTTGCTGTGTGCTCCTTTAAATTCCTCCCTGCTTTAGTGCCTCTTTTAAGGTGTACTGCCGTGCATGTGGGAAGTCCGACAGGTGAAGTGGATGCAGACTGAACTGATTAGCTTGTATTTGATTCTTAGCTTTCACCAAGTCATGTACAGTTTTTTGAATTAACATAATTTTGAGTGAGATACTTTAACACTTTAGCAACTAATGCAATCAGTGATTTGTTCACATTCATTTCCTTTCCATTTTAACTTAAGTTCACACATGCACATCAGAGCACCAAGAGAATCCCCCTGATCCTGGCCCTGACCCTCAAATCCCCTGTCCCATCAGTCCCTCTGTCCTGGTAACAACAAACTCTGCATTGGGGTTGGTAGTGGTTGCAGTGGGCCTGTTCTGCTTTTTAACCAGTGTGCTTGTTTTTCTGGGGTCCTGACTGATGTTGCTCCCTGGTTGATGTTGCCGGGGGGAAAGTCAAATGTGGCAAAAGCTTTTTTGTTATCGGTCACTTATTCAGTTCTGTATTATTTCAGATGCTCAATCACAGGCATTTTAGGACATGTGACAAAATAAAAGTCACTGCGTTCTTCTTGTAGATCAGGAATAATGGGCTGCTTTTTTTCTAACTTTAAATTATGCCAGTCTTTTAATGCCTTTCATATTTCCTCTAAGAAAAGAGCAGATAAGTTTAGGCTAACTGTCTCTCAGTGTAGGGCTTTCTTGGATTTTGCCAGAAATAAACCAAATAGCGTAAACATACTGTTTTGTGTTTTAGACACAGCTGGCTGAGCATCCACACCACACATAACATGTTTTTCCTCTAAATTTTCTTCATTGTTCATGATTCTGTGCAGTGGATTAATGTGGTGACTGGAAGCTCATGCAGCACTCAGTGGCACATCATCAACACCGCAATGCATGAGTTCAGTTTGTGACGGCGTCGTCTTGTGTCTTTGCAGGACGAGGGCAGAGCTGGAACATGAAGCTCTTATTGATGGTAATCTCGCAACAGAGGCCAATTTAATAATACTTGATACTCTGGAGATTATTGTACAGGTATGTAAGCGAAGAAGACGTATCCACACTAAATGGAAACAGGCATATATTCCCAGTCAGGCTGTGTTCAGAGGCCTATTACAGCTGCTTATAAGTCCTTTTCCCTCCAGACGGCATCAGTGACGGAATCCAAGGAGAGTATCCTGGGTGGAGTGCTGAAGGTGCTGCTCCACAGCATGGCCTGCAACCAGAGCGCCCTCTACCTTCAGCATTGTTTTGCCACACAGAGGGCCCTGGTATCTAAGGTTAGACTACTGGGCTTTCTTTATGTGTGAAGCATGCTTATTTCATCTTCCAGGCTTACATAGTAATAAATACTTCTCTCTCTGCCTGTGTAGTTTCCTGAACTACTCTTTGAGGAAGAAACAGAGCAGTGTGCTGATCTGTGTCTGCGACTGCTGAGGAGCTGCAGCAGCAGCATAAGCACGATCAGATCCCATGCCAGTGCTTCCCTCTACCTCCTCATGAGGCAAAACTTTGAGATTGGCAATGTAAGTACAGAGGTGATGGGTTGAACAAGTTAGAACTGTGGAATGTGGCTGTACTATTACAAATAACATATTTGTTAACTTTAATTCACCTGGTTTATCTGAATACCAAACTGTGCAGTCATACCAAACTTTAGTTCAGTTACTGATGTATGCATTATTGAAAGCAGACTTTGTGCTAATATCTTTTTAGAAATTATATGTATAGTGTTTCCTTCTCTCTTCATATGTCAGTAGAAAGCCAACAGCTTTGACAACATGTGTTTTTTCTTTTTGCTTGAACTTTTAGAACTTTGCAAGAGTAAAGATGCAGGTGACAATGTCTCTTTCCTCGCTGGTTGGAACATCTCAGAATTTCAATGAAGAGTTCCTCCGTCGCTCTCTAAAGACCATCCTTACCTATGCAGAGGAGGATCTGGAGCTGAGGGAGACCACGTTCCCAGACCAGGTACTGGGTTAGCTATTTAGTTGTTTTCCATCACTGCTCGAAAAGGCAAAATATCCAGATTGCTGCTGATCCTATTTTTCTAATTTGATTTTCTCATGTGATTCTCTGGACCTTTTACTTTGCAAACATGTCATCATCCTGGAGAAGGAGCCTCTTTATCCTGAGCCGTATTTTCTTGCTTTCAGGTTCAGGACCTTGTTTTTAATCTGCACATGATCCTGTCTGACACAGTGAAGATGAAGGAACACCAGGAAGATCCTGAGATGTTGATAGATCTCATGTACAGGTACAAAACCCATGTGCAATGGAGTGATTTCTTTTGATTACTTATAAGAGCATTTATTAATTGTAGTTGGTTAGTCAATATCTGGTTGTGGGTGTGATTTCCTGTGTGGTCTGTGTGTGCATTTGCATTTTTGTCCACTTAAAGGATTGCGAAAGGTTACCAGACATCTCCAGACTTGCGGCTGACGTGGCTCCAGAACATGGCTGGAAAGCACTCTGAGAGAAACAACCATGCTGAGGCTGCTCAGTGTCTGGTGCACAGTGCTGCCTTAGTGGCAGAATACCTAAGCATGCTGGAGGACCGCAAATATCTTCCTGTAGGCTGTGTCACCTTCCAGGTAGGAGCATTCCTGTGGTATTGTTTGTGCACATGTCTCTCCTCTACAGAAACACATTTCTTGCAATGACTGTGCATGCACCATAACCTTCATTTGTTTTTAACATGTGTGGTTATGTGCTCTAGAATATTTCTTCAAATGTGCTGGAGGAATCTGCGGTCTCTGATGATGTAGTGTCACCAGACGAGGAGGGAATCTGTTCAGGGAAATATTTCACTGAGATCGGTCTCGTGGGTCTCCTAGAGCAGGCTGCTGCCTCTTTTTCCATGGTGAGAGATGGAAACATGAACCGATGCTTATTTCTTTGTTTTGTTTTTTTACCTGCTATTATTTAAAATAATTGTTCATCCTTCCAGGCCGGCATGTATGAGGCTGTGAATGAAGTTTATAAGGTACTGATCCCAATTCACGAAGCCAACAGGGACGCAAAGAAGCTAGCCACCATACATGGTAAACTACAGGAAGCCTTTGGCAAAATTGTTCATCAGGTAAACACACACACACAAAGTAGACTACTTCTTCAAATCACAACTCCCAGCAGTTTGTGGTGCCAAGCTGACAATGAATTTATGCAATTAAATTCTAAGATTAATGTTTTTTATATCTCAGTGTGACCCAGATTTATTGTTTTCATTGTCTAACTTCTGCTATGAGAAGATTAAATTTGGGATACACAAGGTTACTTTTGTTTTCTTTTTTCTTATGTAAATCCACCAAAGCTGTTTTTATAAATAAATTCCAGACAGTGTCAGGAGAATCGGGTCAGGAAATTGTCTGGAGCAGTCCATGTCAGATACCTTATCGCTGCTGGAAATACTCCATTTGTTTTTGGGGGTTTTTATGTGGCACAATGCCTGGGTAGAGGGTGCAGGAGGCAGGGCTTAAAGGAATTCTCCAGAAAGTCATGGGCTCTCTTCAAACATAGTTTTAATTGGACATTCATAGACTTTGTTCTATGGAGCTAGCAGGGCAAAAATTGTTTCATATTTATAATGCATGCTTTGCGTTCTCACATGCGGCTCATCCAAAAAATTGCTTGAGTGAACACAATTTAAGACGTGTGCGGTTGAATTAGAGTTAAGTAATTATGGTGTGGTATCAAGATCAGCACTTACAATGAAAAGGAGAATTATTTTTGTCACTGTCATATGAATATATGCACAAGTACACTTTTCTCACACAGATTAACTGTCATGTTAAACAGCCAGTGTAGATGGTATCAAGGCCAATTAACAAAAAAGGATGTTAGGAGCAAAGCTTCTTATCTGCAGGACTTTCAAAATGTACATACATCAGTCTCGATATGAGTCACTACACAGAAAAACAATGGATTCCAGTTAATGTTGCGTACACACCAGCTGTCACAGACACAGCTTTGCATGATCTTATCAGTTGGCAGTTAAATCCTAGTATTTATTTATGCCTGATACCCACCATGCTTTACTTTTCTGTGAAGTATGAACTTAAGCATGCATGACATTTTGGATTCCAGCTGTGGTTTTTTTAGTTGTATTTTTTGTTAAAGGCTAGTTGTGTGGATTGTGTGACACAGACGGGTTACAGTCATCTGGTGTGCAGAGCAACTGCTCTTGCAAAGCAGACTTTTTGATAGTGACAAAAACATTCATGTGTAAAGAAAGCATCCCTGATTTTTTGTTTGCTTGTTTTTTAAAGAATATTTCTGTCACACGCTCTGTTCTCCAGCTCAACAACTTAGTAACCTGGATTCGTTTCAAAGCGTTCATTCTCCTTATTGTAACATCCTTTGTATGTGTGTGTGCGTGTGCGCGTGTCGGAGGGCGTATGCGTCTTGTCGTTCACATGTCCTGTATTCTCTTTGTTACGCAGAGTACTGGCTGGGAGGTAGGTGACTAAACAGCTCCTGCTTGGCCCTGCTCATGTGGTTTATCTTTTTGTATTTTCTTTTTATTTACTCTCATCTTTTTATTTGCTAGCTGTTGGCATTCTTCTTCTTTGTTACATACATCCAAATCCATTAACATCTGCAGACAACATCAACTGTCTGCCCCTTTACCCGCTGGGGACGCTCGCTGTCTAAGCAACAACACCCTTCACCGTTTTCCTCTCTCCTCACTCTTCTTACACTGCAAGAGGAGCTTGTGTTTGTGTCTTTTTTTTTTTTTTTTTATTCTTTACATGTGACAGTGTTGACAGGCTGTGCATGGGAGCGACGGTGTGTGACACTAATGACAAAAGTCTCAGTGAATGCATCACCTGCACAATCCACCGTTTTACCCCCCTCCATTCCTCATCTTTTATGTGTCTGCTGGGTGTGTCGGTGGGCACACACGTGCATCAGCTGTCACACTTCATCTCATCTTCAACCACAGGGCTCGATTTCAGTGCACTGTTTTGACATGAAAGGTGTCTGTTAGCCTGTAGCCGTGGGGTCATTCTTGCCACACACAATTAAATGAGCCTTTTAACACGCAAGGTGTTGCAGACTTTGGGTCGAGGCTGGAACCAAATTCTCCAAAGGCAGTTTGATGTTTTCTAAGAGGGTTCAACTCACAGTAATCTCAGGATTACTTGATTTATCCCTTTTGATTTTGATTGGTTGTTATTCTTGCCCTTTCTTTTAATAGTTTAAACTAAATCGACCCCTGACTTTTGTTTCATGCATTCTGTCCCTTTGTTAACAGTATTAACCTCTGAGTTCTCATGGTCTGTTGCATGAATTGGACAGAGCACAGGAAGCGCACTGAGCGTGCATGGTGTGTTTCCGAGGGTTGTGGATTATTTGTTTTTTTTCCCCCTCACTTTTGTTTTTTTAAATTCTTCACTGTCTGCCTTTGCATGATCTGGATCCTCCACAATGAGTTTCTGTTCTTTCTCACAATCAGTGGAGATATTTTTACTGTTGTGTGTTAGTTTGTATTGTTTTTAAAATTCTCCGGAGGAACCCAATCCTGATTAAAATTTGTTCTGTTTTTTTTTTCCTTTTTGATTTCCCTGGTTGCCGACCCTTCCTTCCTTCTTTACTTAATTGTGTCTTGTGGTAAGTTTCTTAGTTTACAGGGTTTCCTTAATTACTGTTTAAAAACATTTTCAAATCAGTGGTTTAACTAGCAATACATGACTTGTATCTTTTTTGATATTCCCTTAAGTTACCCTGATGCTTTATCTAAACATCTTGTGCATCAAGTTGTGTAGCATTTGCCTCAGATTTTCACATCATTTTCCTTTTTCCTGCCATACACGCACTTACACACTGGGCACTCACGGTGTACCTGCTGATTGATTGTGGGGCTTCCCTTTGGATGTTTCTTTCCAAGTAGAGGTCTAAGCAAAAAAAAAAAATGGAGTTGATGGATGTTTTTCCTGTCAACAACTTCCAAAGATGTAACGGGGTGGTTGAGGTTGAAGTAGTTTTTGCCTTGTTTTGTTTCACAAACTTTTTCCCCTCCCGCTCCGTCTTTCTTTCTTTTTTTGTTATCTGTCTGTTTGTGACTTTAAGGCTTCTATTTAGAAAACTTTGGTGCTGCTTTGATCTGTGAGCTTGAGCTGTTTTGATTCTTAACATGGGCAAAAATTGCACACATGAAGAACACAAGCACTTACAAGCTGGGTGCAAAGGAGATGTCGAGTTCATGTTGACAACAATAGATACATTTCAGACACTGCGGGGTATTTCTTGGCTTAGATTGGGATTTTTCACAAAAGCACATTTGTGCTTGCATAATAAAGGCAATTCATCTGCATTCCTCGTTATAATTATATAGATTTTCTAGTGATTTCTGACCATTTTATAAACCCAAATGTCTACTGTGTTTACTTACAGTGGACCTTGTGTGTTTCTTTATTTTTGGCTTATATACTGTTATAATAATATTTAAACAGGACCAAACTGTCAAATAATGAGAAGCTAATAATATGAAAGTAATTCCTATGACCCAAAGGTCAGGGTTCAGATTTTTTTTTTCTATGCTTGCAGCTGCAGCACAGAAGCCCCACCCACATACTTTTCAAACCTTCTGATTGCAAGAATGCAGTCAGTCAGAAGAAAGTTTGCTTAAAAAGAGAGGGCTTGAAAGGAAAAGAGCTAAACCTGGCACTTTTTTCTTGCTGATGTTTGACCTAGTTTGCTTGGTACTTGACCCTGACTAATCTATTAGCAGGCCAGTATCATCACCCAATATTAGCTATTTGACAGTCGGTATTTGTATTTTAAATAACTGCTTGGTGAAAACGAAAAATGTAAAGAAGAGATTCTATTTGATATTGCATAGTTTGTCCACCAGAGGGCACTGTGCAACTTCCCAGAGTTGGGTAGAGAGCAAACAAGTAAATAAGCAACTACATATAACAAATTGTGTAGTTATTTATTTTATGGGATTTTTTTTTCTTTCAGACACATGAAACAAAAAGTCAGTCGATATATCAGAAGGTCAGATGTTTAAATGACAAAATATCAATATTTGTTTCGGCTTTAAAAATACTTGCTACCTGCCTGAGTTCTGTCAGGTCCTTAACTGCGGTGGAAAAGCTGCTGAGCAACCTTTTTTTTAAAAAACAAAAACAAAAAACAGGTTGTTGAAATCACATACTTTCTGTCTGAACCTTCAGTACACTCACATACAGCTTGTTGCAACTTTTAGAACAGAACCAACAGATTTAATCACATACTGCATGAAACTTCTAATAGTTATTGTTATATATGTAGCTATATAGCTACATATATATCAGATTGTAGGCATACCATTTCTTTCAGTGAACTATAACCTTTTTCTGTCATCTTTACCTCTGTGAAGAGAGCTGTAAAATCTAATAAAGTAAAAATACACAAATGCTTACTGTTCCACAGTATATCACAGTATGCTGTAGCAGGGTGATGGTGTTCTGCCTCGTTTTTAACCCATTTATCAATGTTTCCCTCTGCTTGTTCAGGATGGAAAGAGAATGTTTGGTACTTACTTCAGAGTTGGATTTTATGGTACGAAGTTTGGCGACTTGGATGAGCAAGAGTTTGTGTACAAAGAGCCTGCCATCACAAAGCTGGCTGAAATCTCTCACAGGCTAGAGGTAAGCTATGCTGTGCTCGCGTTCTCTCTCTATGAGTCTAATCGTTTTCTGTGAAAGAGTAAAATGTTCTGTTCTTCGTCTTTTCTGGTAGGGTTTCTATGGGGAGCGATTTGGAGAGGACCAGGTAGAAGTCATTAAGGACTCCAACCCTGTGGACAAGTGCAAGCTGGACCCAAATAAGGTTTAGTGTTGATAAATGAGATGAACATATGTTAAACGGATGGAAATGGTCTTAGCTAAAAAAAAAACCAACCCAAAAACATTTCTTACTGTAGGCATTCATCCAGATCACATACGTGGAGCCGTACTTTGACACTTACGAAATGAAAGACCGCATCACATACTTTGACAAGAACTACAACTTGAGACGTTTCGTCTACTGCACTCCTTTCACCCTGGATGGGCGAGCACACGGGGACCTGCACGAACAGTTCAAACGCAAGACCATCCTCACCACCTCCCACGCCTTCCCGTACATCAAGACACGGATCAACATCATCCACAAAGAGGAAGTAGGTCTACAGTCTGCCTGCTCTTCACAGGCAAATTCCACAAATGTTCAGCCTTTTCATGCAACCACTCTGTCACTCTTCCAGATTATATCCACACCGATAGAAGTGGCAATAGAGGACATGCAGAAGAAGACTCAGGAGTTGGCATTTGCCACCCACCAGGACCCTGCCGATGCCAAGATGCTGCAGATGGTCCTTCAGGGATCAGTAGGCACAACTGTAAACCAGGTAAGGTTTTGAATTTTTAGCATGCAACAACTGTTAGTTACAGCACTACTGATTCATAAAACTGAAAGCTGATGTTTATGAGATTGTTCTGTTTTTCCAAGGGTCCTTTGGAGGTAGCTCAGGTGTTCCTGTCGGAGATCCCCAGTGACCCAAAACTGTACAGACACCACAATAAGCTTCGGCTCTGCTTTAAAGACTTCACCAAAAGGTATGGATTGTCCTTCCTCTAGGCAGAAGTTGAAACCTTCTCCTCTCACCCTGTACAAGCTGTAAAAATGATACGATACCACTGATGTTGGTGCTATAGTTTTCACTTCACTCACCAAATTTGTTTTGACTTTCAGTCGATCATTTTATTTGAAACAGAGAACACGTGCTGTGTATTTACATAACAGTATCGCACTATATTTCCCTGTCTAAGGTGTGAGGATGCCCTACGCAAAAACAAGAGCCTGATTGGTCCAGACCAGAAGGAGTACCAGAGGGAGCTGGAGAGGAATTATCACCGGCTGAAGGAGGCGCTGCAGCCTCTCATCAACAGGAAGATCCCCCAGCTTTATAAGCCTGTACTGCAGGTCAACTCGCACAGGTAGGACCAAGCTGGCTTTCTCTCCATGTGTATGTACGATGTGAGTGAGAGTAGAGATTAATTTCTTGGTTGTTAAGTTAAATCAGTCTTTTTAAAAAAAAAATTGTTTTGCTTTTGTTTTGTTTTTTTTTGCTTCTGTAAAAACGATGCAGCAAACGGACAGCTTGACAAGGTAGTTTGGACTTTTCGGAGTACGTTTTGTGTTGTGTTTTTGTTTTTTTCGTTTGCATGTTTCTCACTGTTCAAGTTAGAGGGAAATGCTTTCAGTTTTAATTCTGAAATTAAAAATGAATTGGATTTGTAAATGTTTTAGGATACATCATACTTTTTTTCGTGCAACTTTATTTATCAGTTAAGAATTTACCTGTTGTATGAAGAGAACAACCAAGCCACACACAGACTTAGTAAAATCCGAATGAATGCAATTACCTTTTATTTATAAAGCACCAATTCACAACAAGTTGCCTAAAGGCGCTTTATACTGTAAGGAAGAGACCCTACAGAACATCATTTTTTCAGTGTGTCTGTTCATTTTATAAATTAGTTATATTTTTATCAAGGATGTCGAGCATTTGTGATTTTGTTTACAGATTTACAGATAAAAAGTGTACTGATGGAAATATACGTATATGTATATGCTTTGCGAGGCTTTAAAATTGCAGCAGCCAAAATTAGCTGCAATTTGGCTGGGCAACTTCTTTATGTTGCCATTGGACACAAAAAAGGCTCGAGAGCACGGCGTAGCTAATTATAAAAAACTGGATTTATCGAGAGGACACCGAAGTTGTCTCTCTAGTGATTCCACAGCAGTACAAGAGCACCATCGGTTGACGTAACGAGGTATAACCTCGGTACGTAAACATAACATTGTTAGAATAGTTAACAATAATAAACAAAAAAACGAGGGGCAGTTTGTTCTGACAAAATTAAACGTAGCATTTTCAAATCTACTACAAATACTTTGAACAATCACAGGCAGTGGGCTACAGATCAAATACTACATTACATAACTCAATCATCTCCAGTCGGAAAAAACGTGTATTCCCTGATTCATTGGCAAGGGGGTCTAGCTGTTGCTGAGTGAAATTGGTTGCACTAAAAACATCTGCAGGTTGTTGCAAGCAGTCTGTGGTTTTTCATTTAAGACGCAGATGCTATTTACTCTGAGCTGTAGTAAATCTTGAAATAGTGCAGCGCAAACTGGAAAACAGAAAATGGCTAGCAACTGCCACCAATCACTTGCCAAACAGTCACAGAATATACAACCAGTGGTTGCCTGGCAGTCACTGACCACGCCCCAAGGCCTTGGTTAATGGGTCATTCAAAATTAAGTCCACAGTGACTGACAGCAACTACAGCAACCAGAGAATACATAGTTTTCCCTAACAATATGTTGCCTGGTGGTTACTCTAGGCCTGTGAGACTGGGGTCAGCATTGATTTGTAGCATGTATGAAGCATGTGTCATATGCTTGTGCTCGTCTTGTGAGAAGGTAGAGCTACAGGAGGACAGCTATTTTCACATACTAGGCTTTTCTAGATTTCTTCCTACTGCAGCTTTAACATTTCAGGTCAGCTTCTTGAGACAGCTCAAAATTCTTAGTATTTTATTTCTTTTTTTTGTCCTCGTTAACGTCTTTTTGTTTTTAATTTGCAGAGATTCCTTCAGCAGAATGAGTCTTCGCAAGCTTGACATTTGAAGATGAAGAGAACTACACACAAGCGCACCTGTACACCTACACAAACACTTAACCGAAACTGCAATATTAATTTATTCTCCAGTGTAAATAGGTGTGTCTCTTGAAAGTTGGTCAGTGTTTGGGAAAAAAGCGTGTTTAAAGAAAAGGTTGAAAAGACTTGCAGCTTGGTACGTCATTCCAGTGTCTTAATTTGTTTACAGACAAACTGTTACACAATCAGCGCAGCAAACAAGTGGAACTTCAAATTAAAGAGATACCTTGGCATTTAGAATTTCTTTTTGCTAGTCATTTCAGTAGGTAACAAGTGCTTATACTGTCCCCATGCTACCTTAAAATAACAAAAAACAAAGCTCATATCAGCACTCACTCTTGGAACCAGTAGAAATGGCTGCAAGCTATGAAGAATGCTCCAGAGTTCTGTATTTCAGTAAAGTGCCAAAAAAAACCACTCTTTTTTTCTGCCAAATTCTTACAATTTTAAAAGTCAAGGTGTCTTTTTAATTATGTACGATGTGTCAAAAAAATCTGTACTCAATTTTCATGTGTGCACTTTTTTTTTTTTAATGGTGTAGCATTGCATTTTACAACTTGAAAGTTTATGTAATGCAAAATGGGAGGGAAACCTAAAAACATGCAAAAAATTGTACCAGTATTTATCATGATGCTTTATTATTGTTTTTAGTTGAGGCGCCAATGTTTTAAACTTAGGTACTTTAAACCTCATTGTATAATTTTATGTAGTTTTGTTTTATTTTAAATATTTTACTAAATAAATATTTTAATGTTCAGGTGGTCTGATGTGATGTTATTATGGACTTTGAGGTAAGTCGGGCAGAAACCAAGACAACAAAAAGCATGAAGTTGCTGTGAAGGTAAAAACTTTATTGCTTTCACTCTGAAACCCCGCTATGCCACTTCCGCATAATGAGAACTGGAATGGTACAGTTAAAAAGGACACAAAAACACATTAAGGGTGCTTTTAACCAAGTGTGCAAGCATTTCACTTTAAATAATAAACTCATCTTTGAAAGACAGGTGAAAAGGGTTTGTAATACTTAGAAAGACAGCTCATCAGACCCAAGTAAATCTCTGAAACCATCACTAGACCTGAGATGAACAAAGTTACCTTTACTGAGTTTGTAAAGCTCAACTGATGCAACCCCCCCCCACCCCCCCCCCCCAAAAAAATCTATCACCTGCTATGCATGACTAATCAATTAATTGTCACAAAAGATTCAGTCCATCGTAAACAGGAAAGTTACCTTACTACATCAAGTTAAAATGTTTTGTGTCTAGGCTGTTAGATCAGATATGGAGCATATTAATGCAAAAGAGGAAAATCTATTTTTTTCCTTCAACTATAGTATCTTAAATCTGTCATGGGACAAAACTTGATGTTACATAGGTGTAATCAGAGGGATGGTGATTTGTTTTATTAGATCAAAATATAGATATGTATATACATCTCTAAATATAGATATAGACATAGATTTCAAAACCAGCAATATGCAAGTACAAAACTGAATATTCGCTGCTTGAGAACTTCCATCAGTCCGGTTTTAGTCTTAACTTTGTTATTTTATCTCTAATGAACTTTAAAAACTGTTCTCTCTCTTTTAAAAGAAGAATGGAGGTAGGTCATAAGCTAAATCATGGTCTCAGTGGGCAGTTTTTCCTCCCCATAATAACCATGAACTGTATATAATGATATTTATACTGTGCTTTTTGACCCTCCTTGCAGCATAAAACTGAACTACAGCTTAAGGAGTTTTAAATTAGAGATTCAGATCTTAAAATACTGACTAGTGCAAACAGCTCACTTGACAGTTGTACACTAAATTAGAGACTGACTGTTAGAAGATTTTTCAGACCGATATTTGGTCATTTAAAAGTCTCATATTCTAATATTTATTTCAGATACACAAAACAAACAGAATTCTCTGATATTTGTTATATGTAGTTAATTATTGTTTATGCTCCACCCGATTCTGTTCAATGAGCCTTTCTTTACATTTGTGGCATCCCAATCACAAGCTGCCACAGAGAATCTGCTGCGCGCCCTCTTGTGGTCAGACTATACAGATACCAATCGTGCTCACATTAAATCGGTTGGGCTCTATAGTAAAATATCAAACATGCAGTTTTCCATAACATTGTAAAATGTATATTATAAAACCTGATCGTTCACTGATAAAATCAAATTGTGTCCTTCACTCTGACAAATCTGGCATCTGAGCCTGTTGACTGCATAAACCACTAGTGTCAACGAAGCATGTAGAAACTTTTTAATTATTATTAGACAGCTGAGTGTTTGTTGTAAATATCTGTTGTAACTAAATGAGTTTCTGAGAATCTGTCGGCTTCACTGTATAAATGGCATCAGTTTGAGGCTTCAGATATACAACTAAAATTGTACAGGTTTCTATATAAAAACCCTCACAAAACAAGGGATCAGTTGATGGGAAAAGCTTCAGGGTAAAAGCTTTTCTGATAAACTGAAAAAATATCATGAGAACATTTTCAAATTCGAACAGAATACAGACTGCTGCACCCAGGGGGGAAAAAAGTCAGTTTTCAATATTTTTACTTGATTAAATTTTAGTTCAAAGTGCTTTGCCATTTTGTAAAAAACAAACAAAGTCAACATTGGAGAAAGACCAAAAAACAAAAATACACAACCAATCATCCCTGACGTACAGAAAATCCAATTGTCATTCAAAAAAAAAAAAACCTTTGACCCCAACTGGGCGTTTCTGTTTAGAGTACCTGCACATGAGTGGATGAGAAGGCGGAAGCGCCTTGATCCCACCGTGGGGCTGTTGCAGGTTTAGTTTTCCTTGGCTGAAAAGTCACTTCAGTTTCAGTGTAAATGTGGCAGCCACAGTATGTCTGGCACTGTTTGAAGTATTGCAAAAACTCCATCTGTCTTTTGCCTGGGAGCTCAGTTTCCTGTAAGGTCTGTCTATTTCAGTGTCCAGGTTCAGGCATCCTTCTGTAGAACAGCAGGTAAGGTGTTGATGAGCAGCACGTCTCAGGAGAACAGGCTCGCAGGAAGTCCTCCTCCTCAAACAAACGCACCTCAGAGTCATCAAACAGCAGCCATTTCCCTTCATATTCCAAGAGGCTATTTAAAGCTTTCTGCTCTTTGGTCTCTGTGCTGCCACAGGAAGCCTGCGATGTCTCCTCTACTGCCTCGGGCTCTTTTTTAAGTCCAGCTTCAGTGTTTTGGCTCAAAATGTTGATGGTTTTTCTCCTATTACAACCCTCCGTCGAACCACTGCTAGCTGCTTTCTCTGTGTGTTTACTGCTGCTGCTGTTCCCGAGGTCATAACTGGACACACTCCTCTGGCCTCCCAAGAGTCCGACACCCCCCTCTGACAGCTTTTTGCTGCCCGATTTGCTGCTTGCCAAACTCTCGCGCCGCTGTCCTCTCGTATTCAGGCTGAAAGACACCTCTCCATCATCGTAGTCCAGCACCTTCTCCTTCACCAGAGCACCTTCTTTGTCTTCCTTCACCTCATCCTCCTCCTTCTTCTTCTTCTCTTCAGTTTTTGTGTCCTGCAGCCAGATCTTCACATCTGTTAAATCAGACATTCGGATGTAGGCAGTGTAGTGGCCACTGCTGATGGTCACACCACTATGCATGACGACAGCAAACAGCTGATAGTTTTGACCTTTAGTGGATGAGGACTGGGTACACCACTCCTCAAGTGATAAGGTCAAAGGAGTCTGTAAGGGAGTGTTCACTTTAGAAAGACCAGCATATGGGTCCAGTCTGGGAAGAGAAAACAATACAGATATAAGAGTACATTTAGAAACTAGAGATCAAAGCAGTAAAAACTCATCTACAGCTAAGGACTGATTCTGTTTCTCCATGATGAGAATCTTTTTAGTCTATGTAGTACAGCAATAACTTTTTTTAAACAGTAGCTCAAATTCATTCCAGTAGAGTTCGTGTAGTGCGGCAGTGTGATAACTGAGACTTCAGTGGACTCACTCTAAACCGTTGGCGGAGAAGCGCTTTAGGTGAATAGTGATGACTTCAGGAGTCTTGTCAAACAGCAGACTCCTCTCAGCCTCTGTGTAGTGATGGCAGGTCTCACAGAAGTATTTATCCTCCCCAAAAATGCGCTCCACCGAAGCGAACTGAGATATGGCCCATTTCAGAGTCTTCAGCTCTGGTTTAGGGTCTGGTGAGACTGAAAAAAACAAGATGATAGCACATGTTTGCTTTGCTTGTTTTAATGTTTATGAGTTGCTTTGTAGGATGGAGAAAGGAAGATGAAAAAAATCTAAGCAACTTTTTCTGGCTTTCACTGACAAGACTGTCTTTCAGTTTTAGTTTCTGACCTTTTAAGATAAAAAGGGGGAAAATAAAACCCACACCCACAAAAAAAAAACCCTCAGAAAACTACTATTTTTACAACTAATAGTTGTAAAAATTCTCACCCTCAGAGAGGTCATCGGGGCTGCTGGGCTGGTCATCAAGCACAGGGACACTGATGTCCTGGAAGTCCTCTCTCCTCTCTGTGAAGCTCTCACACTCCAGACATCGAGTCCTCAGAACCAGCCGACCTTGGAACAAACGCTCCATGAGGCTCAGGCCCACTGAAAGAACATAAAATCCACAGTTAGTAACATCTATAACTCCATAAATAAATGTAGGCTCCTAATGCACGTCAAAGCACAAGTTAAAAGTTAAAGTGAATGACTAAACATTTAGTCTGTCCCAACTTTTCTGCTTTTTTTGGGATGCTTATTCATTTAAATTCATTAATTGTGATATGGGGGCAAAAGGCAGGAGATCAGTTAGGCTTGGGGCTTAAGAGGTTAAAGTGAGTCATTTCTTTCTCGACTAAACGTTTTCTTCATAATCGCTGCCTCTTACGATGATCACAGGTCACACGTACCTTGATGTTTAGGAGCCTTGCTGTGTTCGGATGCATTTTGGCTGGACGGCTCTTGAAGGTTTTTCTCGCTTTGGTCGTGTGTCACTCCATTTTCCTGCTCTGTTTTGTTTTGGTTCTTCACAGTTGTGCAGCTGATCTTTCCCACGCTGCGGAACTTGGAGAAAATACTTGGCTGCTTTCCAGACGGCCTCAGCCAGCTCAGCTTAGCTCTCTTCTTCCTCTTCCCATCTGCCTCTTTACACGTCTTTTCACCTTTCCCCTCATCGTCGCTTCCTCCTTCCACATTTGGTTTCTTCGTCTCTTCCTCACCTGCCGCCTCCTCTCCACCTTTATTCTGGCTGCTGTCCATGGTGATTTCACTGGAGGACTTCCTTTTGGAGCGAGTGAGGGGTCTATTTCTACTCAGGTTTTCCTCCGCAGAATCTGATTTCTTAGACTTCAGGGATTTGGATTTTTTCTTGGCGTTCCCCACTTCTGTGTCGCTCTTTCTTTTCCCGGCAACTTGACCATCCTCTTCCGTGGAAGCTTTGGATTCTGCACCAGAGCCGCCGGACCCCAAATCGAGACCATTCTCGAGTTTAACTTCCGACACATCCTCCTCCTCGCCTTCTACTTTCAGCTCTTTCCTGATAGTATCACAGGCTTCCTGGATATATCCCAGGATGCACTGCAGAACTTCCTGAGCATCATGCTGGAGATAACCTTCGTACATGGGGTTCAGCTGCCTGCGACACAAAACCACAAACTTGTGTCAAACTGACAGAAAATGGCAATTTTAATGAAAGTGTTCAAAAACACAAAAGTAAAACAAAAGTGCCAATGTGGAGTTTAAACATGTCAGCATGCTTACTTTAAAAATGATTCGTAACCAACTCATCAGCTTGAGCTATGAATGAGCATTAATGATGACAAGTTTTTACCTTTTAAACAGCACAATAATTATCAAGGCTCCACATTCATAATCTTACATGTGCATCTAACTGCAACTAAGTGTTTAATCAAAGTTATATGCACGTATACAATGTGACAATATTTGGGTGTTTAGTAACATTTAATATTCGAAAGCCATTAAGTCATCATGTTAGAAAAAAGACAGCGTGGGTACAAACTGGTTACCTAGCAACACAAGCATATGATCTAATAAGCAACTGGGTTACAAATATTTATTGAAACTACCAAATCTTTACCTGAGCGTGTACAGAATTTTGCGTGGCGGTGTGGCTAGCTCTCCATCTGTGAAGCTGTCAGGATTAAGCAGGAAGCTAGACTGCAGCTGCTCCACTGCAGTTATCAAAGTGTTGAAGCTCCCAAGAAGCTCGATATGAGCTGGCAGAGCCTCCGACACACCGTCTGGCTGTAGGAAAATGACACAGAGTAAAAAGGTTACTGAAATGTGCTTTCGTAGCTCAGAAGACAGACAGCCTCCTTTAATGCTGCTTCTTTTTTCAAAACTGTACATTTTACAATAAGAATACAGTACACTGTGTCATAACTCTTTGAGATGAAGGCTACTGGACTTGTTTTTGGTTCATGAAGGTTTCCACCTCTCGTCCAAAAGGCTTCTTTAGTTCTAAAAACTTATGGGGAGTCCCACGTAATTAACTTCAAGCTCTGAAGACTAGAGTGCACTATATTGTTCAACAACTTTAAAATGAAGCATGCAACATCTCCCATCAGAGGAGTTAATAAGTGCTAACTTTGGACCCACACTGTGGCTGTGATTTATTATGCACGTACCTCTTCGCTTTTCTCAGTTTCTTCCTTGGGTTTCTCCTTCTGGATGGAGAGATCGTGAAGCTTCTTTATGCCTTCTCTGAAGCCTGGGCAGTAATAAAGAACCTGCAGATGCAATCAGACGTCAACACGTCATTATTGTGATTTTAAACTGGATGTGTTAACAAGTAATCCACACGAGTGGAAAACTCAAAGCATCTTCAAGTAATCAGGTTGTTAAATGCTGGTAATATTATGATGACACAAATAAGTGCGAAAAACGTGTCCATGACCTTCACAGTCATTTGTGCTTCAGTACTTAAAGAAAGTCCAACAGTAATTCCCCATTAACCCACTAATGGTCACAGTGAAATATAATTTCCTTTACCGGCTCAACATAGTGGCAAAAATCTGTTAAAAAATGACTGTGCAAATATGAAGCTAAACCGTTCTGTTTTAGTCATTAGTCACACAGCTTCTTGCTTTCACATGTTGGATGCACTTCAGAATTATTCTAATTATTACAATAAGCTCTTTAGTCATCCAAAGTAAGGTTTAAAAAAGTCCTGTTTAGAAACCTTAAAAAGAGGATGGAGAGAAAAAGAATCTGGTTCTATACTATTCCTAACTGCATTCCTAACTGTGATTACAATTAAAGCAAATAAGTGCTACTGTAATTACATATCTTCTATTCAAGCAGTGAGTACATCAAATCCTGCTCACTAAACTAACTCCATACTTCAGAAAAGTGATGTGCCATCACTTGATTCCATTAGCAACTAGTATTTAAGTGAAAACATTGTGCTTAATTTATGCTCCTGAGATTTTGTCTGTTTCCAGAGATGTTTACCTACAGAGATAGGTTTTTAACCACCAGAAATGTGCTGATTGGTTGCCAAGTGGGCCAGAACAGGGAAAGGAGTTCAAAAAAAAAAAAAATGTATGAGCAGTACAGTCAGAGGTTGCAGTGAATACTGTACATTGTTTACAACACTCAGTAGTAGCCTACAGACCGGTTGAACCACATTTTTTTTTTTTTTTTAGCACTGCCTCCATTTGACTACAGACGCTCTCTGCAGGTAGGACAGTCCAAAGCTCCCCACAGACTGCCATCACACTACAACCGCTGAACCACAATTTCCCCATCAGAAAATGTAACATTCCCGGCATCACAACAACATCCACTTCTGAGTGGGATAACACAGGTGAACAGGTTTGAGGATTCAATGCAACTTAAATCGCACAAGAACAAACCACACACACTGTGAAGTTTCTGTGCAGTTTTCAACTTTTCCTTCAGTATATTTAAACCCATCCTACCATTTGTACTAAAACACTGGAACAAGTGACATCTATTAATGCTGGAAATTAACTCCATCTGTGGTAATGGCTCACCTGTAAGATGCTGTTCAAATAGCAGGTATTGCCCAGATTGTTGAGCCCCACGAACGGCACCAAGTTCTCTCTCTTCTCGCAGGACAGGAGGAGGCTGGGCGAGGAAGGACACTGAGAAGGCCCAGGGACCACCTGATCGCAGCTGCTGATCAGTTAAGAAGGAAGCAAACAGAAAGTCAGCAGCTAATAAATTGAATTTCACAAATGACATCCACCATCGCGCACACACACCGTTTTAAAATGATTACACTGAGATTAATGTTGAAGTGTAACCCCAGCTTGATTGAGATGAAGCCTACTATTAAAATCTAAGGTATCACTCATCCACACATGCATTATCCTGCCCTCACAACAACAGTGGAATTCCCATAATTATCTGAATGTAACTGTGGGAAAACGAGTGCTTCGGGCTGCCCAAAACACATCAGTCTGGAAAACTATTTGTGTTTGACGCACACTGGTAGCAGAGACCTACCTTGCCTCAGGCTCCTCTGGCTCACATGTTTTGGGTTCTTCTGTCTGAGGTTCAGAGAAATCCAGAGCCCGCTTGGTTTCCTTCTTCTGGAAGAACTTCAGAGAGAGTTTACTCTTCTTCACTGGGCTCCCCGGAGCCGCTGATACCACACTTTCACCCTGCAGACCTGGCATCTTTCCTCCCGGTACCTTGAGGGCGATTTTTCTTTTAAATTCCTACTGAGACGCAACAGCGCACCTCACTGGTGAAAAATGGAAACACACAATGTAATTTCAGCGGGCGCCATCAGAGTTCAACGAGAACGAACGTAGCTGCGCACTTAAGTTCATGGTCCGCTATTGTGTAGCTACACACGGACAGGTTCAGTCCAATCAAGCACACACTTCTCAATAATACAGTCGAACCGGTTATTGACCGCACCACGCATTATGTAACATGTTAGCTGGCTAACGCTAACTTAAAGGTGGTACTTTGTTTCAATCCCACCCACAAACAACCGCTCTAGAACGGCTTACGTTAGCAACTGTTTTCGCTTTAAATTACAGGGTAGCAACAAATAACTTGCTGTTTTTTGAGCACGTTGCGCACATCACAGCGACAAACTGGCTCGAGAAGGTGCGGTGAAGAAGTGGGAGGAGAAAACAGAAAGCACGCCGTTTCAAACTGTTCACGGCCAAAAAGGACTTCTTTGAAATCCCAGCTGAGTCGAGAAACAAAACTTACCCGAATGCTTCATTCCAGTTTAAGTTTGATATTTTCCATTAAACATCCCGTCTCGAAATGCTTTATGGAGTGTTTAACAATTCAGACGGTGCAACAGAAGTTGGCGCTTTTTCCTGCTTGAAGATTCGCTGGCCGCTACATCGCCGGCAACGCTCGGATATCGCGTCAAAACATCCGGCCAGAATGTTTAAAAAAACCGGTCACGACTAAGCTTGAAAATCATCAGGTGTTGCCGAACATTTGGAAATGCGCACAGAACTCTGGAAAATTCTATACCTGAAAAGATTTACATGCCAGATTTCAGGCTAATGTTAAGACAACTATTTCGACTAGGCCCAACCGGCCTGCTCCAAGCGCCATTCTTGTAGTCCTTTCTCCAGCTTCTTCAAATTAAAAGTCGAGCTAAACTTGAACAGTCATTTCTCATGTCTCACTTTTTTCCCTTTTGAAGTACTAAGATTTTAAATACAGGCCATTAAAAAAAATAAAATATTTGCTTTCATGAAATGAATGTAAAAAAAGTATACAACTCATCAAGGCTTCCATGGAAGCCAAGGGCCACAGAGGCTTTCAATTTTCAAGTTGAGACAAGCTGAAGGTGGTCTGTTGTATAAGAGGTATAATTTGGGAGACTGCGCTCTATATTTCTTGAATCCTCTTCACACTTTATATATCTGACCCAACAAAAAAATTGCGATTTACAGAACAACGGTTAACATAGAATCAGATGTTTATATAGACAATATAAAATTATTAAGTAAAAACCAATGAGTATGAACAAAAGTGGGTCCAACAGCAACAAAAACGAAAAAAAGATTATTAATTACCTGAAAAAAAAAACCCCACGAGACTATAATAGTATAGTTATATAATAGTAAGTTATGAATTATGCTCAGTCATCCAGGTAAGAAAATCCCACAAAGTTGAATCTGTTCATCTGGAGGTACGTTTCAGTGGGAAAAACGTTTCATCTCCCATCAAAGTGACGTTTTCAGCTGACTGCAGGTTTCCCCAGCATTATAAGCAGTTCATTTGCATGATGACTGAAAACACCCACTAATGACTAACAATAGGCCGTTGATCAATGATCACTGAACCACTGATGCCCAATGACTGCAATCACAACACTTTAAGATGGTGAATGATGTATTCTTAGGCTAATACAGGGCAGGGAAGCTGAAGGATTCCTGGTTATCCCAGACCATTCTGGACATGGAGGCAAGGAGGTCATTTACATGAAAAGGGAATGACCATCTCTGAAGCAAGGACAAGGGCCTTACTTCACCATTTTACAGCGCTGTTTGTGGCTATTCTCCAATTCTCTGTGAATGGTACTCATGCCACTGATGAATGGTCATGACAGTTTGCATATTAACGATCATAAAACTGAACTCTGGGCCTGTCGGCTGTTGTGCTGTGCTCTCATTAATGATATCAAGTCATTGTGAGACAAAACCAAAATCCTGTCACAAGGTAGAAGCTGCAATAAAAAAGTGACTTTTATATATATATAAGAGTCACTTTCATGCAGGTAAAAAGTGTCTGACATTAAAAATACCCTTTTCCAAGAGAGATCCGGAAAACAGAAATTGCAGCAAGTTTAACATCCCAGTTCTATAAAAATATTCTAAGTGGCTAAAAAGGAATGGATTGATTATAATGTAATTACATTAATCGAGTCAAAGATACTTGCAGACAGGCATTTTTTTAATGTTATACAGCGACTACAGTCTATTAACAATATAAGCAAAGCTATTACGCATAAAAACATATCGAATTTAACTAGATCTGACCTTTTTTGACAGTTGATCACTTTTTGGCACAACAGGGGAAATCTGTAGTCCTCCAAGTTAGGAAATCACTGCCACCAGATAACCGGGGTTGATTTTCTGGGATTAAGTGAGTTAGTTTAGCTTGAGTGGGGATGAGATTTTTGCACGTACCATTTAAAGTCGTAGATAACAAACCAAGCAAGTGTCCTACTAAAATCCTAAGCAAGAACATGGCAACCACCGACTTTCATTAGCCAGTTCTTCTTTTATTTTGAAAAAAGTAAACGGAAGTTCATAGTTTGCAGCTGTTAAAATGAAACTATTTTTTTTGTGGAACCAAAGTATATTTGTGGACTTTTGTTTAATAACGAAACTTGTCCCACACCAGCTGTTCATAATTATATTTAAGGAATCCATTTACATGTATATATAATACATAAACAGGGAGAGAAACCAAAACGCTTATTGTACAGGCACTGCCCGCTTTGCACCAACAGGGGGCGACATTATCCAGCCGAACGGAGGTCGATCTGTCCAGCAGTATCATTCCCTCCTTCACCGGAGCATCTCATCGTTTGACAGTCTCCGAGGCTATCCCTCCGCGACTGTGACGGTAAGACACTGTTTACGTTTCCCCTGCTTGCAGCGTTAATTGATAAACCTAAATCTGCCCGAATAGCCGGGCAGCGAGTGCGTCTAGTTTAATCTTCTTTACAGCTTATTTGTATCAGTTGCACTGTTTTGCTTTTACAGTATTACGGAGTGCTTTGGCTGGCGTATTTTTTTGGGTTGGTTTTTTTTTTTTTACGATATAGAGAGGATCGCATCACCTGAAAGCGGCACAGACATGGTGTTTCGTTTCATCCATGCACATAGTCAGTGCAGGCATTTGTCAGTACGACGCTATGAAGGCTGGACGATCCGCTGCTGCTGTTGCTACAGCTGCTGCTGCTGAAGAGTGGTTGCTTGGTCAGCAGCAACGTACCGATGGACACTGAGCTGCTGTGCCTCTGCTTCCAGAAAACCTCAGTGGCTTTCAGGCTGATGGTGGAGGGATGTTGCAGTGAGGATGCTGATGCAGTAGTGGATGGGAGTACTTTAGGGGTGCTAAGACTTCCTGTGGGACTGTAGATGATGATGCCATCGCCATCCTTCAGTCTGATGGCTCAGAATACTCTTCAGTCTCCAGCTCTGAGGTAGCTTTAACAGCAAACCTCTTAATTAACTTACTGTAGCCTACCAGAGTCCCACACTTCACTTAAAGTGGGTTCAGTTTATCCTAAATCACTCTTGTGGTGTGACTTCATTACAGATCAAAGAAGCAGCTAGTGATCTCTTTAGATTACAGAAGGAGGGCCGGGGAGGGGAGGTGTTGGATATGCTTTCTCTCTCACTCACCATTTAAATCCTAACCAGGAGACTCACATCCAGGAGGATTACTGTGTTTCGCTTCTCTCATCACCTCCTTATAACAGAATTTTATAAAGAGGGCATTGCCAGGTCACCCACGTGTCAAGCTGCTGTATGCTGAAGGGTCAAATGTACGCAGGGCTTTATTTTCCGGTATTTCAGACGCTGAATGCGATAACTGGAGAGATCTGTGCAGTGAAACGTTGGTGGCAATACTCTCTCTCACCGGAGAGACTTTCCATTTTTAGAAGGCATAAAAAAAATGACTCAAGGAACAATGATGAAGAAAAAAAAGCTTTTCTTTTACCTGGATGTGACGCATTCAGGTACTGTTTATGGGCCAAGTTTACAAGAACTTGAGCAATGAGGTGCTTGAATTATGCAAGTGGCCTTTATCAAGGTTGGCCTTGTCCCACGAGGCCCAAAGCTCTAGTGGCTGGAGCGGTAGAGGTGGGTGGTGTGGCGGGCTCAAAGCCCATGAGACAAAACAGCCCCCCTCCTCCAGCCTCCAGCCTGGTTCTCTCTCAAGAACTGAGCACTGGTAGGAAAATGAAAGCATGCTGAACGACAGGCAGTGGTGAACTCCAAGAATGAGAAGCATGTCCAAGTCTGCTACACTTGTGTGCACACATGTACTCAGAAATGCGATGAAAAACAGAGACTTTTCTTTCAGCTTAGAGCAGCTGGAACAAAGAAAAACTGGAGCGCGATCCGAAAAAAGCAAAAACACAAGCATAAGTGAACAGCTACGCTTCTCACTTTTCACGTGTTTTGCATCCTGTCTGAGAGGGTTTTATAAGGATAAGCAGAAGAGAATGGATGGATATGTATATCTTCTACACTATGACTATAACTGTTAACATCAACACTTTATTCCATTCCTTTCTCTCACAGAAAGTAGTTTAATGTGTAAGTGTGTCAGTGAAAGTAAGTTAAAGCGACCCTTTATAAGTATGCATGTGTGCATAACCCTGCATGGATGGATATTTGCATATATCACATCTGATCAGATCTCAGGCTGCACATAGGATTCCTCTCTCTCTCTCCGTGTATACTTGTGAGCATCTGAGCGAATCCCGTTTGATGTATGCCGAGGAGGTGGGTGTATCCAGCCCAGCCGCTCTGATGTTGGGAGGCAATAACTTCCATCCTACTCAGTCTGCTCTCTACTCTCACTGCTCTCCTGTTTCAGCCAGTCTGTCTGCCTCCTAGCGTAGTACTCTGCTTTCACTCACCATTATTCATCGCCATCTAAGGATATATATATATATTTACACAAACCCACAGAGGCAGACGGAGCACCTTCCTAGCGGACCCGAGACTTTGCATTTGGCTGATAGAGATATAAAATATACACCACCCTGCAAAGACATAAAAGTGGGGCTCGATAGCAGTTCTTCTTAAACTGACATTTGTTGTTCCCTGCTACTACATTTTTTCCATCACAAAGGATTTCACAAGCAGCTGCTGAGGTAAGGGAAAGATAGATTTCTCTCCGTTTGACTGTTTTTCACATGCATTTGTCCCCTGGTACATCCTGGTCTTCCTTGGCAACTTGAGAACACGTTTTTTTTAGCATGTTGTGTTTGATCAACTGATTATATTTATTCTGGGCTTCTCTCTGAGCTTATGGATCTCTTAGTGTCTGTGTTGTAATCAGATGAAGTAGTCCGGGCATGCACATATATCTGTGCATTATGAGCAAACGTGCTAACAAATGATATCTCTTTGTTTATCATTACTCTAAGGAGCTTGGAAAGAAAAGCGTCTGGACTTCTTAAAGTTGCTTGAAGACGTTTCACCTCTCATCCGAGAAGCTTCTTCAGTTCTAAGGTCAAATGGCCGAGAGTCCCAGATTTAAACCCAGTGGGAGTATCCCCCCAAAGAGGGACAAAGGACCCCCTGGTGATCCTCTAATCACATGAGCCAAGGTGTGAAAGCGGGTGTGGGACCTAATCAGCCAAGGTCCATTTGACCTTCAGTTCTAAGGTCAAATGGACTCTCGGCCATTTGACCTTAGAACTGAAGAAGCTTCTCGGATGAGAGGTGAAACGTCTTCAAGCAACTTTAAGAAGTCCAGACGCTTTTCTTTCCAAGCTCCTTAGACTACGATGACCTGGATGACTGAGAACCTTCACAGATTTATCATTACTCCCTCTACCTGCTGATTCTTCCTCTGAAGTGTTTTGTTAGCAAGGGCAAGCATCAGTAAAACTCACTGCTGCTCCAGCTAACCTCTTTCAGCTGGAGCCTGACATGTGCACATATGTGTGGGGTTACAATATAAGCACGCTGTGGTGAAGTGCTGTAACTAGTCAGTGGCCGGTCAGAAGGAGTAAAAGCGAAGGATGGTTGTTGTTCGGAGTGATCATATATGCAACTTCTGCTTGGTTGCCTCTGCATTCAGTGTGCCTCTCTTTGCTTTTCCTTTCCCTGCCCTCTCCCTCCCTCTCTCTGCTCTCTTATGGTCTGCTTGTATTCACAGTCTTGGTCACTGCTCTGCTTGCCTGCCACAGACCATTGGCCATGGTTGGATGGCTAACCGCAGCTACACAACATTAAAAAGGCAAAAAGTTCCTATTTTGCGGGGCATGTTCGCAGGGTACCACTTTGTGTGTGTATGTGTGTGCTATATGCTGCATTTACTGACTTTTGGATTTCTACTCCGTTGCTCAGGTGAAAGGGCACGCGGTTGTTCACACATAACACACATTGTCCTCAGAGATACAGCTGACCTGCATTTAGTCCTTGAGTGTGTATGTGTGTGTGTTCTGTGTTTATGTTTGTGTGTGTCAGTGTGATTTCCTTGGAGGTTCAGAGAGGTGAGTCATACCAGCTCAGAGGCTGGTGGCTGTAAGAGTCATTCGGTGTAACGATGCCTTGATGTGCGATTTGCAAATCGACACTGTCTGATGGAACCGTGTATCTGTGAAATGCCAACTTTTCAGGAAATGAAAGCAAGCAGAACTGCCTTTTTAAGCTCAGTCGTCATTCATTTTTAAGGCTTTCTAGTACAGCTGGAAGCGGTTTTGTCATCTCAAGTCTAACAGAACTTTCTCCACACAGAGGGGTTTGTAGTGTTTTCAAGCTAGCCGAGAGACTGTTAAATAACATAAAAAAAATCCAAATGTTGACTATCTAAGACGTAAAATAAAAGCATGCATATTTAACATAAACAAAACAAACACTAACAGCACACAGAACATGTTTTTGTTGATATCTATAACCCGCAGCGGGATCATAGCAGCGTGGTTCTTTGATTGGGAGTGTCTGCTGAAATTCTTCAACAGCTATTTGTTGGATTGCCATGAAAGCTCGGACAGACATTTACGGTACCCTGAGGAAGAATCCTGCTGACTTTGATGATCGACAGAGTTTCCCTATGAGGCTGTTGTGAAGCTGTGTAAAATGTAAATATAAACCGAATGCAATAATCTGCAAAACTCATAAACTCTGAGCCATTTTTACCTCTGTAGTTACTATTTTTTTAACAGCAGTTTGTAAATGTCTGTGCTGCTGTTTAATATAAATATACAAAACCTTCCCTGAAACTGATGCCATCAGGATGGGAGCATGTGTTGATCTTCAACCTCAAACCTTCATCTAACTTTCAGCACTAATGGTGCCTTTCAGATGTGCAAGGTACCAGTTTCATAGGCACTGATGAACCCCCATACAATCAGAGATGAAGACCTTTGAACTGAGTGTTATGGAGGACTCGGTGTCCATGTTTTCCAAAAAGAATTTCACATTTTGATTCATCTAGCCACAGAACAGTTTTCTACTTTTTCACAGTCCATGTTAAATGACCTTTGACTCAGAGGATACTGTGGCCATTCTGGCCACTTGTGGCTTCTACTTCTTTGCATGACAGAGGTTTAGCCTGCATTTGTGAATGGCACCATAAATTGTGTTTGCATGATCACAGAATCATGCTCATGTTTAATGCTGTGTCACCCAAAGGCCTGAAGATCACAGGCATCCAGTATTGATTTTCAGCCTTGGCCTTTATGCAAATATTCATATTATGTACCGTAGATGATGAGAATCATGCTTACATTGATAAACAGGATTCTGAAATTGTTTCGTAATGTGAAGATTGTTGAGTCTCTGTCCATCTTTGCTTCTAATACACGCTGCCTCATTTTATATCCAATCATATTACTGACCTGTTGCCAGTTTAACTCAATTAGCTGCAAAATGTTCCTCTAGCTTAGGTCTACTTCCTTTGCCGGCCTTTTCTCACCACCTTTTCAACTTTTTTGAGACGTGTCACTGCCATCAAATACCAAACAAGATAATATTTTTCATATAAAAGCAAAATGTATCCGTTTAAACATTTGATATGTTTTCTGTGTTCTACTGTGGATAAAATATGGTTCCAGGAGATCTCAAAATCTGTACACTCTGTTTTTATTTACATGTTGCACAGCATCTCAGACTTTTTGGAATTGGGGTCGTACATTTACGTTTTCTGGGGTGAACTAAAAACAGCTTGAAGGGTAAACTGGCCAAGTTTGGTCTTACAGTGGAAACCAGATGCATTAGAGACCAAGCCATAGGTAGAACTGTAAAGGAAGGCCTCAGCAGCCTAATCTGATGGAAAGTCTATTGAAGCACTAAAGCAGACACACACACACACACACACACACACACACACACACACACACACACACACACACACACACACACACACACACACACACACACACACACACACACAGACCCTGGGCCCACCCAGAATGTGTAGCCACTTCAGTGAGCATTTAGCATGGCTGCTCTTATGCAGAGCAAAAACATGGAACCGTGAACAAAATCATGCTACGCTTTTCTTTCCTCAGCAACCCTGTCATGTTGTCTGGGTTTGTGTACGTGATGGTCGTGATGATAATTATTTCAGTTTATTATTCTGAAGATAGCTTCCAAACAAAGAAGCAGCTCAAAATACTTCACACGGCACACGACACGAATCCCTCACAGCGTCATCGCAGTGATGTGTGTGCGGGTCTGGTGTGTATAGAGGAGCGCCTGTAGAGCTGAATGGGCAGTAATGTGCATGGTGGGAGTGTGCGTGAAGTTAGCGGGTGCCAGTAGATGCCAGTCTGTGCCCTGGCTGAGTGCCCAGTGCTCCCATGTGGTTTATGTTCTCCAGAATTTCACATCCAGTGACTTTTCCGAAGACTTCACCGAACCCATAAATGTCTTTGTTGGCCCACACAACATGTGCGTGTTTGTGTACAAATGTGTGCACCAATTTGATTGCTTAAAAGGATAAGGGTGTCTAATTTCATACTGTAGCAAACAATGCAATGCAAAGACAAAACAGAGCCAGGAACAAAAACAAAAAGAATCAGTTGAGTTTGTGTGAGCTGTCAAAAACACTTCCTTTTATGCGTGTTTGAGGTTGAGCCAATGCAGGGGGGGCACAAAGTTGATTTTTTTTATCTCCACAGTATTCAAAGTGTTTAAAAAAGATGTGCTTTCATCAAACAAGTGGCAGAGTTGTGGGTAAGGAGCTTTAGGGCTTCTTAGCACTGCTGTGGGAGGGAGAGGGACTCCTAAGCAGTCAAAGAAGCCAAAAACCCCTTGCTGAGAATACACACTGATACAGTACACAAGCACTAAGAGTTAGAACGCACACACACACACACACACCAGCTGAGTGAACGCCCAGGGACAGCACTACTAATCTCATTCTCTGTTGACATACTATTCCTCAGCTGTGCCACGCTTTCTGAGCGCTCTCTCGCAGCGTGTTGATATCCTGACGCTGGAGGTGTATTCCCTGCTATCAGAGTCAGCAGAAGGTAAAGTTCACAGAGGGCCAGAGGTGTGTGTATACTCTGTGCCCTCAGCATTTCTGATCTGCAAACCACAGCTGTGCACAGACTGCACTATTTTACAAAACAATAACTCTTTGCAAAAGTTTAGATGAGTTAGCACTTCAGCTGCCTTTAGTAGCAGAGTTCATCTGGAGCGCTGCTGTGAACAGATTAAGAACAAATGCATTTAAAATTCAGAATTGCCCATAAAAAAAGGATAAAAGAAAAAAAAAGGATTTGAAAGTACAAATAAAATGAAAAATGTGCAACTTTATCAACTTTGAAAATGGAGACTTTTGTAGAAGTCAGCACTTTGGCCGCAGACGTTCACGAATTGGCTGAGGTGGATCCAGACCATTTTTGGACACAAGCCAGCCATGAAAGTCAGCGCCAAGGTAGGCAGATTTCTTTCTTTGCCCTGAAAGCATGTTTTGTGCTTAAAGGAATGTTAGCTGGTCTAGATCTGTGGGCAGCACAGTCTAACTACAGACTGAAACAATTTGCTCTATCAGTGTGTCTTTTGGCAAACTAATTGAAGCCGTTCAGATCGGTGTTATTCGTATCAACGTCTGTTTACAGGCACGACTCATTGGTCACCATCACTCCATCACAGAGTATCACATCCCTGGATAAATCCACCATTAGCTGTTTTATGCTTTGCTGGGATATTGTGCAGATACAGATTATTAGCGATTAAAGTCTGGTATTTGTATTTCCAGTGCAACTCCCTCCACACATTGAAGAGCCTCTTTTTGGTGATCAAGGCAATCTGCAACAGATTCAGTGCTTTGCAGAAAGCTGGTGATTCATCAGACATCTAACGTTTATGCTTTGCTTTCTTTTGTGCTGACAGTCATACCTGACCACCCCTTCCTATGCATGTTGTGACAGTAGCTGTGTTAAAGAGCCTGCTTTTAACTTTCCTTGTTTGATTCCTTTCTCTGTTTCTTCTTTTATATCTGTGCCATGGCGATGTCAGTTTCAAACTGAGATCTGAAAGGGTTTCAAGCTGTTGTTAAAATTTAAATAACATTATTCCTAAGATGATCTTTTTTTTGTAATATAATCTTTTCATAGCTATATGGCAACAGGAATTAGTCCAGTCCTGGAAAAACAATGGGTTATGCGAGCATTGTTACTGAGCTTCACAATGGTGCGTGTGTTTTTGTGGAGTTTCCATGGTGGATGCCTGAGTGGGTGAGTTTAGCTGGACAGGGGTCACTGAGGTGGGCTGCAGTTCTTTGCTGAGTGGGACTGTGGAGATCAGAGGAACAATACAGCAAGGCTTGTTCTTGTTCTTTGGTTTTCGGGGTGGGTGGGGGACACTGGCCCTGGTTTTCATTTTTCAGCAAGACGACACATTCAAAGCGTTTCACAGCACCGCTGTCCTCCACCCACCTCACCAGATACTTACCCATATTTTTAATTGTGCTGTATTTGCTAGTACGAACTGCAAACAAGCCCAGGGATAAGGTTTCTAATGTTATCAGAAAGGAAACAGAAGTTTTCAAGTCATTACAACACTGCTGGCAGCAATAAGAGCTTTCTAAACAAAATACCTTATAATGTGATCATATTATAAGTAAATGCTTAAAGTGATTATCAAACTTAGGCACTTGCATTTTAGATTCACCCCCTCAGACGTTGATGATGTACTTACCTTGTGATAAAAAGTAAAAAAACATACAGATGGATTTTCAGGTAAAGATTCAAGGTTCAAACCAGCTGGACGTTTCTCAAGGAGCAACACTGACCAACAATGGCTTTGTCCATCCTTACATTGTTCCCTCCCTTAAGTATCCCCACCACTGATTCTTAATGGGTTCCTGGCATTGACAGGCAGGAAAAAACAGAGTCTGTCGTGAGTGGAGTCAAGACTGCTGAAGGGAACGTGGGACTTCCTTAATGGAAATTTCATCGCTAAATACTGTGTTTTAATTGGCTGGATGCAGGAGGCAGGAACTTCCTGTTGGAGTGTTGTTAGAAGTAACCACTCCCTGTGAAAGGCCAAGGTTTTGTGTATGTATGACTTTATGCTCATGTGTGTTCTAATCCAGGAATAATGTTTTGTTGTTCAGAATATTTACTTATAAGATGTCTGTGCATAGAAATCTTCGCTGTGGATGCACTGTGAAGTTCTTGGGAGGATTGTGTTTTTGGTGTGCACAGTAGAGACTGAAATAGAGCAAAGCTTTCCATCCATTGAAGTTCAGCTGCTATTATCACGTGACACACTCTACTCTCTGAAACATGAATTGGCCTTTGATTGCATTGCATAATTTGCAGTACAGTGCTCTAGTGAAGCTGTCTGTGGAGCACATGCACTGCTTTACCACTCAGTTTGCAATTACTGATGCCACCACATTACACTGTAATTGGCCAGATGTGTAAAAGGGGCGTGAAAGTGTGTGGCATTACCAGCATTTGCACGTTTTATATAAATGCCTTTTATACAAACCTTTTCCTTTGATTTGTATAAAAGCGGTTGCATTTACCTGTGTATGGGCAACGCTTACAAGCAAGTTTATTTAAAGCCTGCTCTGAACCTTTCGAGCATGTCATGGATCTCAGTCCCACCCAATCAGCTACCTGAAGGCTGTGATTATATGTTTTCCTCAAATAGAAGTTCATTGCCGTCACTTCACAGCCTTCACTGTGCTGCACTTAATGTATGCTTACATTGAGTGATGCGACCAGTGTTTAGACTTCAATTATCAGCTGTCTGTATACTCTGCATCCACAAGTTTGTTCCATGTGAGCTTGCTAACTGAATTACATTGACTCCTACTGCTCTTGCTGACAGCATGAATGATGAGGAGGGATTATGGGCAAACCACAGCTATGCAGTAGAAGAGTATATGGAAGGATACGGTTGTGGTAAAAAGTTTACATGCACTCATCATGGGCATAAATTTGATGGTAATTCTTGGCTTTTAATGATTTCTTTGAACCATTCTTTTTACAGGGTGGAATAGCTGTACAGCATATACATCCGCACAGGATCAAAAGTATATATACAGCCTGACTAATATTTGGTTACCATAGCAAGTTATAATTCTGGCTGGATATTTCTTTCTGGATATATCTTTGAATTGGTAGGTTTCATTTAAGTTCGTTGGTTTTCTGACATGTTCCTAGCTTTTATGCGTGGTCCACAAATTTTCAAAAAAGGTTGAGAATGGGGCCTCGGTAAGGCTATTCCAAAAACTTTGTCCAAAAACAATTTTGAGGTGTGTTTGGAATCATTGTTACACACCAGAAATGCCTAGTTTCAACCATCTAGCTGTTGTGTTCAGGTGAAGTTGAAGATTTTATAGGTAGTCCCCATCCTTAATTATTCCATCCACTTTGTACAATGTACCAGCACACCTAACAGCAAAACTGCTTGACAGTTGGTACAGTTGGTACCAACTGGTTCTTAGGTTTGAATGGCTAACCTTCCACCTCTGAACATGCCATTGTGGCTAAGTAGCTCAATGTTTCTGTTTCTAAATTATCCTAACCAGTTTCCTCTCATCTGACAGTGACAGTTTGGATCTTCTTCCAGACCTTGGCACACATACAGTTGTTTAAACCGATGATCCTGGACTCTGCTTTTTTTTTTTTTTATATATATAGCCGATTAAGCCCTGATGCATAAACTTCTAACCACAACTGCACATGATTCAAATACGTGGAAGAGTATCAGAGTTTATAAATGCCACACTGGTCGCTGGACAGTAATGTGACGACTTCACTTCAGCTTGTAGTTAGATTCTAGATTGTTGGTTTTTTAAAAAAAAAAATAGATAGCTTATTTTGCCTTAGAAGATTGCAAAGTTAACTGTTGGCTGGTTCTTACATAGCACTTTTCAATTCCACCCAATCACTCAAAGTACTTTATACAACATTCCTCATTCACCCATTCATACAAGCTATTTTTTCTATGCGTAAGTGCTTTCTGTCTAACATTCACACCCAGCCACACTCCAATGGATTCATCGGAGAGCAACTTGGGGTTAGCATCTTGCCCAGGGATATTTGGCATTCAGACTGGAGCAGCCAGGGATTCAACCACCAGCCTCCCAATTAGTAGATGACCTGTTCTACCTCCTGAGCTACAGTCACCGTGTTCATGGTTAGCTACTTTTCAAGCTCAGTATCTTTGGATTTTGGACAGTTAGTCGGGGAGAAAAAAGATGTGAAGAGAATATTTGGGCCAGTGATGGCCAGTTTGTTGCTTTCTAAAGCTTTATAGTATCTACAGGTGACAGAAAAGTGTTCGACAAGTTACCAATGGCAAGAATTTTAAAAAGAACAACTAAAAATGTCACATGATGCTTTTCACAGGTGAATGAGAACCTGGATAAAAAACTAATTTTCAAACACACACCACTGTTGCAGGCACTTTAAACCAGGCACAACTGGTATCTTCCATTTGCATAACTGCAGTGGCAGCAGACCCATGCTTCCTGTTGGCAAGAAAAGAAACAGCAGCAGCAGCGGTGTAGCACTGCAGATGTCAGAGACATGTCAGTCTTCTTGTTATTTCCTCAGAGTATGCGTTTGATGAATAGATCCACATCTAAGATATCTCCCTCTTTGTTACACATTATATATAGTTTGCATTCATTTAAAGGTTATCTGCATTTGTGTTCTCCTGCTGCTTGTGTCTTCCACCATGCCTGCAGGTGTGTGGGCTTTTAAGTCAGTTTTTCTTTGTTTTGTTACAAAAGTTTCTGAATGTGAACGTGCAACGCCTCCAAGTGTTTGAGAGTACGCTTTTGTGAACCTTTGAGAACCGAGCGATGGTTTTTATGTCTGTCTTGTGCTCGAAATCCCCAACACTACTCTCAGGACAACCACAACACATGCTTTCTCTATCTAACGACTCATTTTTCTAATGAAAATTTTATGCCTTCTGTCTGCAAGCCAAAGAGAAAATTGTCCTTATGCCTTTTCCACCCTCTCTGTTCTCCATCTTCTTGTTCTAGCTATCCCCCCCCACACACACACTGGCACATACGTACAGATTACAGACGCAGGCTCACCTCATGTTGTGTCTAATGTACATATCGCTTTCCCCTGGGGTTAAAAACTGACACATTTGAGGTTATAGGAGTAAAGATGAAAGGCATAGATGAAACAAAGATGGGATAAAGAAGAAGTGAGATGATGATGGGTAGCAGGTGAGATTGAAGAATTCTTCTGTGTAAAAGAATCCAGTGTGTGTGTGTGTGTGTGTGTGTGTGTTTGTGATTGTGTGTGTGTTCAGAACAGTTGTTTGATGTTCTTCCCACCTTCCCATCCCGTAATAAGTTACATGAAGCTTAGGAATGCAGATCAGCAGATGAATGCTTTGGTGCTGCATGCACTGTATGCGAGTTTTTGGTTGTGTCTAAACGTGTGAAATCACACTGCTCATGTATGCAGTGTTAATTTACACACACGCATGCATAAGCCATGAGATGTTAGAGGTGTGTTTGTGTGCGTTCATTGCGGTCAGAAAATTTCTCGTGTGAGTTTGTCGGTTTTGCAGCGAGTTTGTCCTCATTGGAGCTGCTGCATGAGTGGGATTTAATGAGCCTCGACCTTGGCCATCTCCCCCACCTTTGAGTGTGCGTTTGTGTATTTCAGCTCCTATCAGCATCTTGCCGGAGCTGCTAAAACACTTATTTCCCCCAGTCACAAAACAAGCGGATACTTTTGTTCAAAAAGTGTTTACTCAGCGTTCTCTTCTCACATAGCATTGAATGTTTGGGCCAAATGTGTCCCCGCATCAGCAGTTTTTCTACCGGCCACATTTGACCTTGATTGACTGTGTTGACTGAAAGCGAGTCCGGCTTCTGCGGCTTGACCACAGGTTCACCTGTTATAGACCAGCTGTCAGGTGTTTTGTCAAATTTAGGCACACTTTCCATGACCCAGGTCAAGTCTGGCTCGTGGTTTTTGGGACACATCTGGCTCACGCATACATGCCAAAAGTACGTCATATTAGGGCAAAATGTGTCTGCTAGTTATGGATAGCATCATTTTAGCCACAATACAAAGAGCTCCCCCTGTATTCCCACTGAATTTTGAGAAAATCAAGATTGCATACAACTTATAAAGTTTAATTTAACACTCAGGGGTGACAAAAATACTTAGTAAATAAAAAATGGCAAAAAAAGACCATTTAAAATTTCCATATACACGATCAATCAATGGAAAAAAATGTGTGTTAGAAGCAAACATGGCTTCATGTATACACAGGTAGAATAGCCTGTCACATTAGCTCAGAAATAGTGGCAGTTCATAGTGAGTAACACTTTGATTCGGTGACAGGCGGCAGGATCAGGCTAACAAACACAGCAGACTTGGCAGGCAGAACATCAACAGCTGGCAGGCAACAGGTAAGAGGCAGGGAAACTGAAACTGCTTTGGATCAAAGGAAACCTGCCGCTGTAGCAACATTAGGCTTATCAGATATGTGTAGAAAACTGTGCTGGGAATTCTTAAGCTGCCTCTCGATGTTTGCCTTTCACAAATGTATAGATCTGCTTCTGATGAAGCACTCCCTTTCCAAGCACTGTGGAAAAAGAGGGGGAATTTAAAGGACGCGGCTGGAGTATCATTTATTGCCCTCAGTATCCCCAAATTCAACTAATGCCCCTGATATGTGGAACCTCAGCACAAACTTCAAAAAGCAAGTCAGCAGCGTGTGGCGAGGGGGAGCTGGGAAGGCACAGGTGTCACTGTGACACAATCAGGCAAGATTGCAGCACTTGAACAGGCACACCCGCCATGAATAACTCTAATCAGCAGGACTGCATCCGCGAGGGCATTTTCTGACTGTCACTCAGGGCCAAGTGTTTGAAGCCACTTTTCATTTTTAAAGCCAGCTCCTCCAAATATACTTAGCAGTAGAGATTGAATCCAAATGACATCCTTTAAAAAATGTTTTGGCAGCAAACAAAATCAAAGGATAAAGGGATTAAGGACAGGCTAAAATTAGGGGTTAGTTAAACAGCTCTTCATGAAAGCAAATAGGTTGCCAGCAACAAATAATTACAGCTTTAGTTCACTATTCGAAAGGCAAATTATTTTATTAAGCTGCAAGACAAAAATAGTGATCTGCAAGAGCGTGTTGGCGCACTCAGCCGTGGATGCTCAGGCACAAGCCGGGCCAACTGCAGTTAGAAAGATATGAAGATCTAAAGTTCACACACAGCTCTCTGATGAGCTGTGTGTGAACTTTAGCTATGATTATGAACAAATGATGGCCCTCACTGTGGTTTAACTGTAGTTCTGGTACAGGAACAACAAAGATTCAGCCACAAAGTCACACCAAAAAGTTTGTATGGATCACATAATCTCCATAGATCTGTACAGTATAAATTCAAATTTTCCTGACATCTCACAATGTGATGCTCACTGAAACTGTAAGCATTCATTTTCCAGTGTCTTGGTAAAAAACAAAGAAATAGAAACTGAAATTCCAATTTCACTTCACCAAATCCCCCAAAACTCTCTATAAACATTCAAAAGTTTGACTAGCTGTCGTTTTCCATTTTCTTCTGGCCTCCGGAATGCCAGAAGTTGCTGACACGGTGCCATTATCTCCCTGTTCTCCCCGGTAACTAAAATCCACACAGACAGCATAGCCAATCAGATAACAGATAGCCCCTGATTTCAAATCAGCGCCGCACGCCTTTCATCCTGCTGCTAGAAAGCATTTTGCTTGACAGATAGGTTCCCGCCGAGTGTTTACTGTAAGCAGCATGTGAAAAACGGACATAATGAGAAAGGAGTCGGGGGGAGGGGGGGGCAGACGTATGATATGGTGCTCCTGTTAAAGATGCAGAAACAATGAGGGGAGGGGAGGAAAGAACAAGAAAGCAGAGGAACGGTGGAAAAAAATAGAAAGCATAGAGTGAATAGGATGAGGTGATGAGAGGTGGGAGACAAAATCCGTCTTTCAGCTCTCCTCCCATGTCAGCTGGAAGAAGCTGGGTTGGAGAGATGTTAAAGGAATGAATGGGTAAAAAAAAAGAGTGAGCGAGAGAGATTGTCATTACTGCATTCCAGAGGCCATGTTTTCCCCGTATCTCTGACTGCCTGTATGTATGCCTCCAAATCAGATATTTCCATCAGTCAGCCATGGGTTCCTGAAACACTGAGGTACCTCTTTTTTTCCCCATTTTTATCCAGCAAATCAGATCGGAGAGATAAAGGAAGGGAAGCAGGCCAAAAGACAGACTGGGGATAGACAGAGGAAGCAGATGAGAAGGCGCCAGTGACGGCTGAAAAGAGGAGGGAGAGGGAGAGGAGAATCTGCATCTTTGATATATTTGACTTCTTTAATGAGGGTTCGGGTCTCACCAGCATACTACTCGATGATGTGCCTTTCGTCACTCCACTGTCGTATTTCCTCTGTGACATTAATGAAACTCTCATCCGAGCCCGGGACCAAACCTCAGAGTAAATTGGTTTCCTCGCCACTATGATCACTGGTTGCACCGCATATTTGGAATGGATGGAGAAGACCTTCCTGTTCAAATTAAGCAGCTTGGCCAGCTGTCAGTGTGAATTAGTGTAACCATAAAATGAAATAAATGTTTCAGACTTTCATGAGCAGGGTGCAGACTGACAACCTGTAGTGTAATTGTCCAGAGAGAGGCATGGAGAATTTCCAGTTGTCCTGCACATCGTTATGCGCTTCACAAATATATGCAGTGAGCATCTGATATTTAATTTTTTTTTTTATATTAGCATTTCAAGTTGCTACAGTTATGTTGCATTACTACTATTAGACTTTGTGTCTACTATTTGCCACAGTTAGCCAAATGTATGTTTCTCTAAGCACCATTTACTCAACACCAGTATTGGGGTTGTTAGAATAGTAATGTATTACATGTTACTTGTTACTTTTCTCAAAATTAATGCAGTACCTTACTTAATTTCTCTCTGGAGAAAGCAATTTGTTACTCTACTTGTTACATTACTTTCTCTTTTCTCAGTAAAATGAGTAAAGCCCAAATGCTATAAACGTGAATGCCATAGTGATTCTGTATAAAAACCGTGAACAGGTAGAGATGGAGGCTGTGAGCCTGACTGCTCATCACTGAAGTTCAGGCTCTGGCTGCTGGGCTGGGGTCTGCTTACACTCAGCTTTTATGTAATTTGGGGTTCTTGGCTAGCTTTGTGTTAGCATGTTGTCTGTGCAGATTCTTGCACCAGCTGAAGTTTTGTTAGTAGTTTAAGTAGTATGCAGCTGTTTCTGTCCTGGATGCAGTTTGCTTTTATTTTTATTGCACAATGATAAAGTGCAATGTCCATATTCCGGTTCCCCGCGTTATTAATATATTCTTCCTTCTAACTTTTAATTTTGTAATAAGGAGTATTAGAAAAAAATATTAGAAGGATTTGAGTTTTATTATTGTTTGTTTGAGAGTAAAGTTAAAATGTTGTGAAAAAAGTCAAACTTCTACTTTGCCTTTAATCTCAGTTTTTTTTAATGTGGTCCTAATATTCTGTCATGGGCCTTACAAGCAAGTCAAAAATATCACTGTGACTTACATTTATGATTAAATACAACAACGTTTCTAAGTACATCTTCAGAGAGTTGAGCATGGTTTTACTCATTAGACTGGTTTTGCAGTGCCATATGGAGATTTTTGGATGTGACGGACACGGCGTTGCATTGGCACCTACTCCAGCACTTTGGGACTAAAAGAAAAATCACTGTGAGGTTAAAAAGGCAAAATGCTTTTAGAGTTTGAAAAATTAATTTAACAATAACCTTCTCTCATACATAATTAAGGCTGGAAATCAACAATTATTTTACAAAACAACACAGATTTTAAACCAAAGATATAATTAGACATATCTCTAGATAGACTTGCATTATACATTTCACATACTAGCATCAAAACTGGATAAAACATTACAGTTATAGAACAGATGCTACTACTATCATCGCAGTTTGTTCCTGCTGTGTGGCCATGCAGTTTCCCAGTAGACTGCTATAGTCGACACATGCTTTTCCAGCCTGCATCATGGCACAAAAGGAAACCAAGAGTGACCCACTGACGCTTTGTTTTTCTGTGTCATGATGCGAGCACTGTGCATTGTCTGCAGCTGACTAAGCCTCTTCAAATCTCTCATTGCAGTGCAGCACTTTGGCCACAACCCAGAGCCCCAGATTTAGGCCTAACCATTTCAACTGGGACACGCGTGCCAACTGTGGTTTAGTATGGAGAGAAGTAACTAGCCTGAATAATGAACCCAATTTGCCACCAGGAACGAGCAGATGGGTAATATTTAGCCTGTCTGTTCAGTCCGGTCCTGATGTGTCTTTATCTGAGCGTCTTGCCATGTGTTTGTTTACTGTGTAAAGATATAGGCTGTCTAGATAACCTGCACATCTCTGTTTTTTATCTGCCAGTAGATTTATGGTTAACCTGTATCTTCTGTATATGGCGTCGGTGTACACTATGCATGGGCTTGCACTCATCTGCCTTCTTTATCGACATTGAAAACATGATCCTCCCTCCCTCATCCTCCCTCTGAGCTTTAATACCATGCAGACACACACAGATAAACACACATGCATACACAAATGGATGGAGAAAGGTCTGGTGAAAAAAGCACAATATTTTTCTCTCTCTTCCTGGCTCTTGGGTTATTTTTATCTTGAATGCTTGTAAGCTCGTAAGTCTTTCTTTTTACGCACCCCTCAGTGGCTTCTATCTTCCTTTCACATCGCTCGCTCTCTTTCTCCCTCTGCTTCTTTGCTCTTTCTCTCCATCCATTCATTAGGGCTGTGTGAGAGTGAAGCTGGCAGTGAGGAGATGAAAGACTTCAGAGTGGGGTTTTTATCACAGATACACATAAACACATAGGCTGTCCTACTAGTGCAGCATGCATGCGCACTGAAATGAATGCATGCGTTTAGGTTCGTTTCTCCGGCATTCTGCCAGTGTTTTTATTTTTTTTAAATTCAAACATATCGCCCTGCGTGCCGCTGAGCTGCCTGTGTGTTCAGAGGTACATTTTAGCTGGGTCATTCGTCAGATTCCGAACCAATTCTGTCTGTTGGTGTGCACCTCAAAAATAGCCAGGATAAGTCAGTTACCATAAGACCGTGACAGTGAATTTTAGATTTATTTTTTAAAAAGAGTATGTGTGCCTCCCTTTGATCTCCCTGTGGGTGAGTATGCAGTTACATGCATTTAGCTTGTTGGAAATAAAGGCTCTGCATTTTGTTCTGTCACACACAAATACACAATGCCGATATTATTAGAGCTTCAAATTACAAATATTTTCAGTTGTGGTAATGTGGTTGAGTCCAAAATCCAAAAATAATTAACTTACACTGATACAAAACAAAGAAAAACAAGAAGGAAACTCTATTATCTGAATATTTCAAGTCAGGAAATGTTTGACCTTTTTATGAATGGCTTTTTGTTCACAATCAATTATTTTTAATAGGTGATTAATTGATCAAGTGCATTACATTGCTACATCACCTTGTCTATAATTAAATTACAATCTCATGACTTTAATGAAACATTTTGAACACAATGAAGGCAAATGTTGTTTTTACGTTTTGTTTTTTTTTACATTAAACTACATTGCAGCATTTAATTTGCCCCACAATGTGGAAATCCTGTCTTTTGTCATCTTGTATGAATTGTTGGTAGATTGGATCCAGTGTTGCTCAGCTGGGTCCCGACGTTTCCATGCCGAAGCCCAGCTGATGCTTGACATACAGCTTTATGGGGTGTTTAACATGGTGGTGAATGGGAAGGGGATAAGCTGACAGGCAGAAAGAGCCCCCCTTTGATGGGATTAGTACAGTGGCAGACAGGGACTAGTACTTTAGATTGATTAAAGTGTAATCCCGATGGATAATCATGCCTCCTAATGTGGCATGTGTGGCCAGCATCCTTCTGCAACCCCCCATCTATATTCACAAACAATATCTAAATCTCATTTGCACTCTCTGAGCTGTCACTCTGTCTGTCTTATTCATTTTTTACATTCCTTATTATGGTGTTTTTTGAATTTTGGTTCTTGATAAAGGTCAGGAGGAAGGGAGATGAGATGGCAAAGATAGGAAGTGAACACTGGCTGTGATGTCCTCCATCACTCAGCTTAGAGGATTTAAAGTACGGTATCTATCTTTACTCTACTTCAGTCTTCTGCTTTTGCGTGTGTTTTGGTCGACGCAGAAGAGTTAGTGACGCCCTCACTGGGATAAATGCGCTTCTACTAGGAAAATAAAGCTTCACATATCGGAACCATGTCAATTGTAATGAGCTGTGCAAGAGACAAGTGAAATAAAATGAAATAAAGAGGAAAAAAATGTCACATACCACTCCACACACATGTCGATCACTGTAAATAACATGGAAAAAAATATATATAATAAATACATGAAATGCTAAAAACTTTAAGGTAAATGTATATGTATAATTTTTTCTTAACCTATTCGAGCTGAAAAATAAAAATCTGCTACATATTATTGAACTGGTTTGCAAAGTGGAGCCCAGCATGGTTCCACGCTTTAAACTTGGAACTGGTTCTTGAATCAGAACTTTTCTGTCTGTCTTTACTCTTTGTGTGTTTGGCTGTCTCAGATTTCTACAAATTCAGACTCGGACATTTACAAATTTTAGTTTTAGCTCAGAGTTCAGCTTTTTGGGCCACGTTTGACCCATCTAACCAATTCGCATAGAAATGCTAGATGAATTTCATTTGTTTGCTGTTAATCTAGAGATTTAGTTGTCTTGCCACAGACCTCTAAACTGCTTGCACACGTCTCATCGCCAGATTATCAGATTAGACTGATTTTTGAAATTTATTAAAGAGTTAAGCAGGTTCTAAGATTGTAGCTGTTAAATCCAGCTTAACAGCATAGACGTTGGCACCTTCATTCAGTTAAAAAAAAAAAGCAGATTGGGTATTTTATTAACTTTCCAGCCGTGTCTGGCTTCTCAAATGTGAGGAAATGTGCCCGAGCACTCAGGAACAGAAGTCCTGCTGTTGTTGTTCTATAACATTACATTACAATGAGCACACTGGTTTCTTTACAGTTGTAATAAGAATGACCGTTGAATGCTGAATTATGAAAGCCCTAATTATGAATGACATTCTGGAAAAAAGTATAGCCACATGTGAATTAATAATAGACTTAAAAAAGCCCCAAGACACAATAAATGACCATTTTACTATACAGCTCAAAATGTGCCTTTCATGTGCCTTCTGTTAGCACTGCCAGAGCGAGCTGGGAATTTCTATTATCTACAGTCACAGAAAATTCTGTCCATTTTTTTCCAGGCATCATTCCCAGTATGTGATTAATGGGAACACTGTGCATAGAGGGCACTGACAGTATGTAAGAGAGTGGTTACTCAGGCATTATCGTGATGGGAAAGAAAAGCTGTAAGCTCTGCAGAGTCTCTGTGTGATAGCAGGGAATTGGAACTTGTCTGCAGCCCAGAAAAGGAGGAATGCTATATATATTTAACAAATCCCCAGTCTGGATGAATTTGTCTTATTTGTATGTGATATTTGTTAATTTGTTATGAGATTAAAATGTTATTACATTTTGTTTATTGGGTTTTTTTGAGCTGGTGGGGGGGTGTATTTGGCATGTTTGTTGTCTATAAAAACTACCTTGTTTATTCATCCTCTCAACTATTTATTGTGCCATTTTGGGGTATTGTGAGAAAAAAGAGGCAACACAGGCATCTGTAACAAATTGGATAGTGGGGGAATAATAAGAACAAAGAACGGTAGCACATTAGCAATTAGGAGGGGAAAAGCAAGCCTGAAAAATAATGACTCTTAGGCAACTGCGTTACAACAGTCAGGCTATTTGTTTCAGCTTCACACAGCAATCACACAAACATACTGGGCAATTTTGCAGACTTGGTCATGTTAATTCCTCCCCCTAGTTCATTTTTCTCACTTGCGCAAGCTGTACATTTTTTCTCCTTTCTTTTTGCTCAGTGATTTCATTATATCAATGCAACTCAAGTAGTGACATCTTATCCTGGCAGACAAAGAAGGGAACAGGGAAGGAAATCAATTTTGAGAGAATAGAGAGATAAGATCCCCACTGTTATGTGGTGAGATGAGAGAACAGAGATGTGGTTGACACGAATCCTGCAGCTAGTCATAATAAAACCTTGCAGGTTTTTTTTAATGTTGTATGTAACTGACAGAATTATTGACCCATATGTTTCAATCTAAGAAAAGCCTGTGAAGCCAAAAGAGCTAAAGCTAATCATTTGCTTTTTAACATGTTAGTTGTAATCAGGGTTACTCTTGGTAACCTAACTGCATATCTAATCTCTAACTGAGCACCCAAAACCCTTTTTGCTATAGGGCGTATTCGCACACATTCATAGTACATTCTCCCTATGCCTTTGATTTCTTCCATAAGTGTTTTGCCAGATGACACTTCAACATGCGGTCATCGGAAGAACCAGGGATCAAACCACTAACCTCGTGGTTGGTAGACCGCCAGCTGAAGCTGTTCTCACAATCAGAAATTACACAGTATTACTAGGAAGCTGATTGATTAAATACAGTCTAATGGCTGATTCAACTGCACTAGACTTCTCATATCCACTGACGTTGAGTAATATCTGGGGCTACAGTGCATGTGTGAAAATGGCTTAAGCCATCTGTACTGTATGTTTCTGGCCATCTGCTCTCTCTACAGTGGTCGAAATGTCAATGCTTTTGATGGCAAGGTGACCAGATTAAACATTTTGACTTCTCCCACATTGCTTAGTGCGTGATGTGTACAAATTAGTCACCAAGTAACAGATGGTTACTAAGTAACTGACACTAAGTAACAGCAGTAGATATGTTATTGGTTTGCCAATCCATTACATCCCGTTCTATATTTGAAATATAGGAAACTGCTGACTTGACTTTGATTGATTCTGGGAAATAGTGACAGCGTGATAGACTGGTGACTTGTCCACAGTGCCCCCGCCTCCCATTGGGGAAAGCCCAAGCCCAGTGACCTTAAACAGCATGAAAGGGTGTGGATGATGGATGAGTGGATGGATCGATGTGTTATATTTCTGTACATTTTATTACCCGTGTGCCAAATAGAACAGCTGTATAGCAGATTAATGTTGCTCCCATTTCTCCATTAGTTATGCTTAATCATCTTTTTATGGTTCTGCATTATTTAAGAGGGATAGCATGTTGTATGTTGACCTTAGCAACTCATTTTGGCATTTGCTCCCAACCAAAAAGCTAGCAAAAACAAAACAAAGCAATGGATGAACTGCTTAAAACTGGTCATCTGAAGCAAGTCAGTCCCTTTAGACGTGTTAAAATTTCCAAATAATCAGCATGGTCAATGGACGGGTTCTTGTATAGTGCTTTTCCACTCTGAGAAGTCAAAACACATCACGACTCATTCACCCAAGCACTTTTTTTCTATTTCTAAGTGCTTTCTATCTAATGTTCACCCAAGCACTCACGCAGTGAAGGCATTAGGAACAACTCTGAGTTTAGTATCTTGCCGAAGGATACTTTGGCACACAGACTGGAGCAGCCAGGGACTGAACAATCAACCTTCCAATAAGCAGATGACCTGCTCTACCTCCTGAGCCCACCACCCCAATGGAAAACAAGCATTCTTCCAGCCTAGTTCAAAGTAAAACCATATAAGAGGTGATTTTGTTTGTAACTCACCCTTTTGGATTGTGTAAAGAGTAAAAATTAGGAATGTTGATGCATCTTAATGATGTCTGCTTGGCCTCACCTGTGTTACTTTAACTTTAACTTTAGCTTTAAAATCACCATCCAGCAATGTTTATATGTACGCGACATGGGACTTATTCACCTCTTCTGATGTTTTATAAACATCAGCTGCAACTTTACAGTAACCATCAAAATAGGTTCTTAGATGGTAGCATTATTGCTCATTTAACAGCTACTCAGCTATCAGTTTACCATTTATTAATGATGTTTGCTATAGTAAAAACACCCTGTCATTTGCATGCTGCAGGCTCTCAAACATATTAATAGATTAGCTTGGGTCTAATATTTCATGTCATTGTAAATTAAATAATGGTTCAGAAAAATAATTGGAAGATATTGCTCAGGGCGTTTAGGAGGCAGTGGGCATTTATCTTTGTTTGGCATTTTATAAGCTGACTGATCTATCAATTAGCTTCTTGCTGTTCAGCCCGATTAAAATGTGGTTAATGTGACACTACAGCTATTTTTGGCGATAACTCATTCAAGTGTGTTTGATTTCTGCCCCTTGCGATTTGAAATTCAGCTTTTTTTGATTTGTTATGTTCCCCTCGCTTCTTCGCTTCTTAGTAAGTGTGAAGATCCGGTAAAGCTGCCGAACACTGTGCCTGTCCCTCCAAAGTCTAATAAGTTTTTATTAGTTTGCAGTGCTGTTATTTTGTAGTTAGTTTTTCAACCTTAACAGACAGGTCGACACCCAGCGCATGTATTTCCCAGGTCAGTTGTCCAAAGCTGGGGGGGTTGGGGGTCACGTTTTTGTGGCCACACATGTGATAGGAGAAAAAAAAGGAGCTGAGGCAGAAAGCAGAAACAAGTCAAAGCCATGCTTGCACTCATCACTCTGAAGCTAAGAGAGGAGAGGCAGGAACAAACATGGCTTTATTCCATTTACTGAAGAAAGAGATAAAGGTGGTGTGTGTGTGTGTGTGTGTGTGTGTGTGTGTGTGTGTGTGTGTGTGTGTGTGTGTGTGTGTGTGTGTGTGTGTGTGTATGCAGCTATGGCCCTTTGAAGAGCTAGGGAATCCCATTGAGGTGACCAGCTCCCAGAATCCTTTGTCCTGCCTGTTTCCTGTAAGTGGTTTCATATGATCAGAAGCTTTCTGCTGCCCTCTGACAAACAGAAACCATGGAGAACATAGTTGTCAAACGTAAATGAACTGTGGGTCACTGCTGGCACTGTCATCTCATTGGAGGGTTCAAGCAGTACAAAAACTGAACAGGAAAACATCCACAAATATTTTCGAAAATTTAGTGGGGGTTTTTTCATGTTAATATACGGGCCGCAAGTAGGGGTGACGTGGGCCGCAAGTGGCCCCCGGGCCTTGAGTCTGATCTACAATATACGCCTATGGTTATAATACAGCAGATACTGTATTATAAAGCAATGACCTTAATTGACAACTGCTTTTAAACTAAGAACTGAAGCCCCAGCAGCACCAGCACATTTGTCCCTGTATCACAGCGTAATGAGCTGTGGTTTTACTGGAGAGCCCACAGGCATATTTCTGGAAACTATGGAGATAAAAAAATAATATCACATGTTCAACAAGACCCTCCCCTGGGTTATGGATTTAAAATTGATTTCATATCCTGCTTTATTTTTTTCACCAATTTAGATTTTTCCTCTGCACTCGTGGATCCCGGGAATGACTTTAAATATATTCCAAATAAAATGAAATCATTAGTGGGAGATAAAGAGATTTTTGCCCATTTGAATTATCTTGATCTTTGGCAGTACAATGTAATGTGGGGCAAAACTGTGCTCCTAGCCAGCACAGAGGGTTGCCTAAACACAGCCAGGATTTCACAGAACATGCATGCCCTGTTCTTTTCCCATTTGAGTGCCTTCTGCCTTCTGCTACTCCCCATATTGGAAAATAGGATTCAAGTAAGACTTCATCACTTATTTTTTTTTATTCACCCCCCCATGCTGATTTTTATTTGCTATTTATTTTACCTCGGTGTACAATTTTCATATTTGTGTGCTTCCTCACATCCATTTCCCTCTTCTTTAATGTGCATCTTTTATAAACATCAGAACTGCCTCTGAGCACTGTGTGTGTGTGTGTGTGTGTGTGTGTGTGTGTGTGTGTGTGTGCTGTGAGTCAGTCAGCTAGCCAGCTAGCCTCTTGTTTTCGGGTCCTCTGCGCTGCCCGAACAAAGTCTGTGTTTCTAAATGAGCTCCCTTCAGGCCAAACTATATTGTGTTTTCTCTATTTGGGTGTTCTGGCCGCGGCTGTGTGTGAGTGCGCAGTTGAATGACCCAGTGCCCATCTGTCCTTATCTGACTGTGGCACTGTTTTTATAGCCTGTTACTGTCTTAAACTGTGGTTCGATTAGCAGCTACTAGATTATGGTTCCAGTGAAAACCTGACTGCACTTTAAGTGAGTTATAAAAGTCAGTTTCACCTTTTCGATATCAACAATTCTTGTCCCTTCCTACAGATCCCCGTGCAGGTATCTGTTTTATAGACATAAAAAGTGGTTGAATCCCAGCCCACAATTTTGTAAAGAGTTTCAAGTTCCATCCAGAGAGAAATGGAGTTCATCGTCTGGTGTAAATGTGCTGTTATTTTGCCATCTGTAACAGCGTGTGTCTGTATGTGTATCACTTTGAAATCTCCTCCCTTCGTCCTGCAGTGAACCTACGAACACACACATTTCATCTCACCAGAGTGCAGTTTGAGTCTATTTCAAGAAGATGGTAATTTGGGAAGCTCTGGAAACAAAACAATGCTGGAAGAGTAGTCTTTTTACTCTGTCTGCTCTCTCTCTCTTTTGGCTGACTAATGTGAGAGCAGAGACTGGAGGAGGCTGCTGTCTTTTACTTCAAATGGAGAAAAATACGGTATGTGGAGCAGTGTGGGATTTATTAAACTTCAAAAGATGGAGCACAAAGTATTTTCCGCAGCCTTCAAAATATGTATCTTTGCATTCACATTCTGGGTCCATCGTGTGCAACTTTTGTTTCCACTAACCTTTAACCTCTGCACTTTGAGCTTGAACTTCCCGTGCTTTGTGACTGCACTTTCTGCTGTGTGTATTCTCGGGTGATTAATATGCGTGCCGGGTGTGCATGCTGTATGTACTCATGTGTTTATTTTCCAGCAGAACAGATCTATATTTATCCTGACAGTAATCAGACACTGCAAACAGTCAACTTTTCTCTTTTCTTTTTTTTTGCTTTTACTGTCTGTTTCCTACTTCTGTCTATCTGGTTATGTGTGTGCACCTTTACCAGATTTGTCCTTTTCATGAAATAAAACTAAGTGTTTGGTCTCATCTGGTACTGAGTCAGTAAATTTTGACCTGATGCTGCTGCTTACAGTCTAATTTAGACTTCAAAACATTTTACTAAAAGCCAAAAATCTTAACGTCACAGTGGCCCTAGAGTAGGTTACCAGATCACCAGGAGTAGGACTGGGCGATATGACCCAAAATTCATATCTCGATATTCTTTAGCTGGATGGCAATATACGATATATATCTGGATATTTTTTAAAGCCGTAAAGTAACAACAAAAAGAGAGTTCTTAGTCAAAGCTGTGTCCCAGATCTCACATAAGCACTTTTATTATCATACAGCGTAGATGTACAAGAAAAAATTACTCAGAAATAAATTATCAGCATTTATTAAATAATAATGCTCCATAAATAAAATAAAATAATGTTGTTTTTGTGCATAACAAAAAGCTCACAATTGTGCAGTCAAAATGTAAACTAAAAGACGCTGAGCATAATAACAAAGACAGACAGATTTCGCTGCTCTGTTCCCAAGTTCTACTGCGTGACTGACAGCCTTGAGTTTGAAATCCTCTTTGTAACCATGTCTCTTAACAGGTGACATTTGTGGTCCTTATACGCACACAGTACAGTAATATTACGTTGAAGCAGAGTACGTATTACTCCGCGAGGCTCCTCGGTAGCCGTAATGCTCCAACAATCCATCAAGCAGTCCAGCTTCGTAGCTTACCAAAGTCGTACCAAAACATTTTTTGAAAGGTTTCTGAGCGCTGTGTACCACATAAAATCGGTTCGCGGTCATTAAGCACAACCAGAATTCATAAATAAGGCACACTGTCGATTTTTGAGAAAAAAAAGAATTCCCAACAATTAACAAAAGGATCAATGAGCCTGCAGCGAAGGGGTCGGTAAACTGACAGCAGTGCTTGTTTCACCCTGCTCATCACAGTGTATATTGATTTAGAAATATATCCTAATGCCCTTTTAATAATATATTATAATGATTTCATCCATGCCACCCAGCATGACTGATGCATAAAATGCATCCTTACGGGCATCTTTAAATGCTCGTATGTGAATGTTGCAGTCACATGACCGCGGCAGTGAATAATTAAGCAGGAATCCCAGAGCGGAAATGGTATCTATCCGTCTCTTTATGTGTCTGTACTTGATTTTGTGTGTGTGTGTGTGTGTGTGTGTGTGTGTGTGTGTGTGTGTGTGTGTGTGTGTGTGTGTGTGTGTGTGTGTGTGTGAGAAAGAGAGCGAGAGTAAAAGAGAATGAAAGTGACCTTGGGAACCCTCTTCTTGTAGGAAAAAGTGGATGGGGTGGGTGGATGGGGGTTTAAGGAGAGGAGTGGGAGGCAGATTTAATTTGATATCATTGCTTTGCTCAGGGAATACTCCCTCCTTCTTCTCTCACGCTGGCTATCTGTGTTTCATTCTTTGGTTTTATAGCAGAATAAAAGCTGCCCTTGGAATCAATGCCTTGGCTCTTCATATCCATTACATGGAATTCACACAGGATCTGCTTAGGGACCATGGAAGAATTTTATGTTATTGACTATCAGAGTGTCTGACCTCTGCAAAACCTCAAGCAAGGATTAAGCTGAGACTAGGGCACCTTGTCTAGCCTGTTGCGAGCTCCTGCCCATATGTGTATTATTGTTGTTTACACCAATTAGTTAAATATTTCAAGGAGACTTTAGAACTTTCCAAAATTTTTAATAAGTCAGAGTTATGTTTGGACTTCTGCCAGTCGTCCCACACACTGGTGTTAAGAAGGCACTGATCCATGTTCCCATTCTCATCATGTACCTGTGACAGGAAGATCAATTGGCTATAAGCTAAGCCAGCCTGAACACAATTCATTTGGACTTCTCTGTGCTACAGGTGCACCGTGTGCTTATTGCTGCACAGTGACATACCTAAACAATAGCGCTGATTGTATGCCCAATTTTTTTAATTCCAAACGAAATCATTATAAACAATCCAACAGCTTAAGAAAAGTTTAACTTGAAAGCTGCTATTTTTAGAAAGAGGAGAAGTATACATGGCTGCACGGTGGTGCAGCAGTTTGCACTGTCACCTCACATCAGGAGGGCCCTGGCTTTGAATCTGTCAGCCACCACCTGGGGCCTTTGCTTGTGGAGTTTGTATGTTCCCCATGTGTTTGTATAGGTTCTGGGTATTCCAGCCTTTTCCTCACCGTACAAAGACAAGCATGTTAGGCTTTCAGTAGTTCTAAAGTCATCATAGTATGAATGAAACGGGGGATTTATTTTAATAACATGGTCTGGTGTCTGCCTTGTAGTAGACAGGTGACCTGTCTGGAGTCTACCCTTCCTTTCGCACAAAAAGAACAGCGTGAATGGGCTCCAACCCAATAGATGAGTGATTAAGAAGCAAACATGTCCATGTATTTACATCAATACAGAAGACATGCACAGGAATAACATAGGCAGCAAACTATTCAATAACCTAAATGGTGCAATTGTTCATCTGACCATTTCATGAAAAAACATCTTTCTGAAACCAACTAAAATGTCAATAATTTCAACTTAACAAAATACTCGGCTCCAAACACTACTTATAGAATTAAATAGATGTGAATGATTTAACTGCTTGTATGTGGTAGAAGAGGAAACAAGCTGGGCTTTAAAGTACAAAAGACGATATGAGAAGGGAAAAAATGAAAAAAAAAAAAAAAGATCAGAGAGAGGGGAAAGCAGCAGGCACAGAAGGAGACAGACTGAAGACAATAAGATTGGACTGACAGTGTGAGCTGACAGAGCCTGCAAGCTGTGGGTCAGAATGTTTCTTGTTTTCAATTTTTGTGTCTGCTGGAGGTTTTATTTAACATGATATCTTGGACCCTTTTTTTTGCTTCTTATCTTTAAAAGCAAGGAACAATTTCATGTACAACCACCAGCAGATCCACTTTTATGATCCATAAACACAGGTATTTTCATATTATTCAGGCCGATTAGACATTCATATAGGTTGAGATTGGAAAGACCAATGCTAATACAGTATGTGGTGGTCACTAGGTCTGTATTACTGAATACATCTCAGAAGACGGGTTAAATTTTGCCAAAAAATGTGATTGAAAAATTTGTGATTGAAATGAAATTTGAACTCTAACTTTGACCATTTCCCAACCCCGTGGAGCTTATTGTGCAAAAATCTATACTAACTGTGAGCAAAAATAAAAGTAAACACCCAATGAAAGCAAAACTTTTGAAAAAACAAACTTCTGTGTTTGGCAGCACAGAAAGAATAAATCATTTGGCAACACTTAAAGTGAAATGTGCGAAAATCGTTCCAAAACACATTTCACTAGATCCAAAGCTATTTTTTCTTGTTTTCTATCCAGAAACAAACTCAGTTATAACAAAAACCACAAACGCTAATTAACCCAGTGTTTTAAATGGCAAAAAAGTTTTGGAAAATAAAAAAAAAGCTTTGTGAGCTTTGTAAAAGATTGTGAACTGATTATATAATTCCACTTACATCTAAACACTTACTACTCAGTTATTATCCAACATGCATAAACAAAAACAATTAATATCTGTAAGGATTAGATTTACGCATCAACTCATTTTCAGGTGCTTCAGCATTAATCCAGTTTCATAGTTTTTTCTTTGTTTCATGAGATGTGGAATAAGGACACAAAAGCAGACAGGAATTGGAAAAACTATTTAGCTTGAACAAAAGTGCAAGAGGGCAGTCATCTCTAAATTCAAAACTTTCAAAGAAAATGCAGGGAGAAACAAAGCCAAACAAACGTACACCGGGACCATGATGAGGGGAAGGATGGGACTATTTATACACATATGGTAATCAAAGAAGTGGAAACACCTGGAGGAACAAGACACAGGCGAGGTTAATCCCACAGGTGAAGACATTCAATGACAATGAGAAAAAAAGAGGAAGTAAAACTAAATGTAAGATATGACAGGAAACTGACTACAAAAATGAGTAACAATAACTGAAAACTGGGAAGAAGACACAGGGAAAAAGGATTAATTAAATAACAAATACAAAGTAGAAATAAAGTATAAACAGAACTGAAGGCTTGCGATACTCAAGAGTAAGTGAAAACCGAAACTTAAACCCTAACAAAACTAAAAACCAAATGCAAACTCAATACCTTGGGACTACCCAGAGATATTGGACTTTCTGACAAATAGACCCCAGCAGGTCAGACTGGGCAACAGCATTTCCTCGGTCATCATTCAGCCCCAAGGCTGTCTGTTGAACCCCTTCCTCTATTCCTGCTCTCTCAAGTTTGCAGATGATACCATAGTGTGCTGGTATCATCTGCAATGATGAAACAGCCTATAGGGGGATGTGGGGCACCTGGTTGTGTTGTACACTGACATGGACCTGCTCCTTAACACTTTTAAGACCAAAGAGCTTGTAGTGGACTACAGGAAAAAGGAAGGTGGTACAGACATGCCCATTCACATCAATGGGTTGGCAGTTGCCTACCACCACTTTCAGGTTACTAGGCATCCACATCTCTGAGGACCTCACATGTTTGCCACATCTGGTGTTAGCAAAGATTAAAGCTGTTGAAATAGACATTAAAAAAAAAAAAATCTTCCATTAACTGTTCAAACTACATGTTTTTGCAATTGCACATACTCCTCAATAGTACATTATATAGTTCATTGTTTTTGACGGGTTTATAAATGACTGCAGCATTTCTGAAGTCAGACCTGATAAAGACTGGTGGCTAATGAGGCACTAAAAGCTAATTTCTGTATTTTTTCTTTTATAGAATTGATGGTGTTTTTCTCACTTTTATACTTAAATGCAAAATGTATAGCTGGTGTTTGGCTTCTTATTCCAGCTTTATCATTTCACTCTCTGTGCTTTTTGATAACCTCATCAATCATCCTGATCTTAATGTTGTTTCTTTCTTGTATTATGTAAATCTTTCTGCCACTGGGCTGGTATTTGTTTGTGTTTTTCCAGGCTGTAACTAATATTCTTAAGCAATGAAGGAGTAAAGTTACAGATCTGCTGTCCATCCATCATCACTTTTTGTCCCAAACTAAGATGACAGATGGCAGGCTGTTGCCTTCACCTTTTCTTTTTTTTTTTTTTTAAATCTTTTAATCTTCTAACATGCCTAAATATTAACACTTTAAACCAGAAATTTATACCATATCAACAAATACAAGATACGAGAAAGCTCTGATGCAGTTAGAACCCACTGACCAGCACTTTCTTTATCTCAGTTTGGCAAGATGCAAAAATGACGGATCATGCCAAAGTCGGAACTCAGTGGAAAATCCATTTTCCCCAGAGAAAACGTTTTCTTATTTGCATTATCATATTTCACGCTTTATGACATAATGTGACTGAAATGTTGTATTTTGAGATTTTTGATTTTGCTTGTGGCAAAGCAAAAATGGTCTGATGATTAAAATAGCTGGAGTTAACGAGGTGAGAAAAAATAGTACTTCAAAGCCAGAGTTGGGTGGTACAGAGCTCCAAAGTAGTTTTTTTCTGCTCATTAGGATAAAGTAAGAAGAAGAGAGAAGAGGAGTTAAACTTGAGTTGGTTTGCCTAATGTTCTTCTTCTTTAGCCACTCCTTTGTTGCCTTGGTGGTATGTTTTAGGTTGTTGTCATCCTGAAAGACCAATCCATGACCCATTTTCAGTGTTGTGGCTGAGGAAAGGAAGTTTTTCATCCAAGATTTTACAGTACACGGACCCAACTATTCACCTGTAGCAGAAAAACAGCCCCAAAGCATAATTTTTCCATCTCTGTTCTTGATTGTGGCGTTTGTGTACTTTGGGTCATATTCAACAATTCTGTTTGGCGTGTTTTTGATTGATTGCACCAGCACCTGTCACCTTCTCACCAAGTTTCTTGATGATAGCCTTGTAGCCCATTACGGCCTTGTGCAGGTCTGCAATCTTGTCCCTGACGTCCTTTGACAGTTCTTTGGTTTTGCCCATGTTGGTGAAGAGGTTGGAATGGAAGAAAATGATTCTATGGACAGGTGTGCTTTATACACATACACATAACGGATTGAGATCGGGAATATCTGTAATTGCTTGCTTGATTGATTGAGTGACTATAATCTGTCTGCCACATGGGCACAAAAACAGTCTGTGGGAGCGACTTTAATAAATGTATGTGTTCATTTCTTTGTAAGTGATCAAACTTAGAAATTCAGCAGAAGATCAAATCGTTATTTCCCCCATTGTATATCTCCTACACAACATTAAACCCACCTCCATAATATCAGGGCATAGACAAGGGACCTTACACTTGTTTGGTCAATACACTTGCTAAAAAGGGACTCTTTCAAATAGATTTCTTAAGGGGTGGCCACAGCAGATCGTCTGCCTCCATTTCACCCTCTCCCTTCCTACTTCCTCTGTCACCCCAAACCTCCTCGTGTCCTCCTTCAGTACATCCATGAACCTTTTGTGTGGTTTTCCTCTTTTCCTTGTTCCTGGCAGCTCCATACGAAACATCTTTTGTCCAGTACTTATCCCTCCTCTGCACACGTCAAAACCATCTCGGCCTTCCCTCTCTAATGTTGTTTCCAAACCTGCTCAGCCTTAGCTGTCCCTCTGATATACTCATTACTAATCTTGTCTCTCCTGGCCACTCCTAGTGAAACGTTTTATCTACAGCTATACTACCACCAGCTCTGCCTCCTTTTGTTAGTATCAACATCTCCAAACCATACATCGTAGCATGTCTCACTATCATAAAGTAAACCTTCTCTTTTACTCTTGCTGCTATCCTTCTGTCACAAATCAGCCTTGACACAAGCCCTTTTGCTTGAAATCGGGTCCTTTTATTCTCATGATTTACAACAGTGGAGGGATTTTAATTGTAAAAAAGTTGTAACCTTGAAAGAAACCATTGTGATCCAGCACAAAATGCTAAAGCCTGACATCAGCATCAGATAAACTGTGGGATACATTTTTGCTAAAGGCAAAGAAGTGACATTTAGTTTTTTACACTGAAAATGATTTTAGAATTGCTCTTCTGAACCAGAATGGTTGCAGCAAGTAAAGCATGTTTGTTTTCAGCCCAGTTTAATTGGTGTTATTATTTCCCAATAAATTTTACAGCTGCCATGTTGGGTGCGGTCTCAGTCACTGTAGTGCTCTGAATGTGTTATAGCTCTGATATTGCATTTCTTATTTTTCAGCGAGGCACTCAGACCAGAACTGGAAGGAATTTAAAAAATTTTCACCCAGGATTTTCATGTTTCTGTGCTGTGATCTGTTGGGGTCTGTCGTGTTCCTAACAGTTCACAAATCTGCTTTTATCCGATCACATTTCATGTAGTGAACTTTATCTAACAGGATAGGCTGGCCCGTTCGTGACCGGAGAGATGGCGAGCCATTGTCTCAGACCCTCGTATCTGCTGTGAAATATTTGCTTTGGCATCGGAAAACTGGGAGTGTTGACAGTTTTCCAAATAAACATAAGATGTCTTTACTACAGCATTGTGTCTCACTTCCACTCCACCCCTTTGCATGTATTTAAGAAGGGATAAAGCCTCTTTTTTTTGTCACTAAGAGGAATCCCAGTTCACCCCCATGGTACTGCAGAGATAGACGACTTCTATGAGACAGGGAGAGACAGAATGAGGCGAGTTGAGCGGGGGTTTAGCTACAGAGAAGCAGGTACCCCTGTAGGACACATTGTTTTGATAGATTTGGGGTTGATGATATTTTGGGATTCAGCTGCAGGGGACTGTGAGGTGAAATGATGTCTCCATTGTTCGACTGTGTCTCAGATCCTCCACATCTGTGAGTGTATTCCTCTTATTTGTGCACTTACTGCGTGTTCTCAAGCTGCTGTTTGTTTTGGTTTATGGTGGTGGGCATTTTCTTCTTTTTTTTTGGAAAACCCGTGTCCAGCCAGTCTTACGCAGCTAACACAGAGACAGACAGATGGATGGTGCAGCATTTTAAAATTGAGTAGCTACATTTTGCTGCAGGGGCTGAATGAGGGTTGGTCAGAACCCACTGAAAGCGCTTACAGCGCAAGATCAAAAGCACTTAGAAAAACTTTAGTTAATTAAAGCGATTGCACAGACGTGATTAGAAAGAAAAAAGTTGAGAAAGAAGCAGCACATCCCTCACAGAAATTAATAATTTAATTTAAAAAAAGTGTGTTCAAAAGTCCCTTTGAGATGTTCTGGAAAATACCAAATATACCATGCTGTCACCCTGCCATTATCTCAGTTGGCAGTGAGAGGGGGAAGAAAATTAAAAGCTCTGCTGTCAAAATGAGTCCAATCTGTGCATTACAGGCACGGCCAATAATCAGCATCCCCTCATCTCCATCTTGTCAGTCTGTCATTTTATTTCTTCCTTTCCCTGTTTAGTATGTGGTTTCATTTCCCCTCTGCGCTGTGATGAATGTCTGTTCTCTTTGAACTGTGTTTGCACTCTCTGTTTCAGTTTGATCTCGAGAATAAGTTCAGTGAAGAAGCACTTGCACCATTAACTCGTGTCCCATAAATGTGTACTTCTGGTGTGGAGTAGTTGATACACCAGTGGACGGTGAGTAACTGTGGAAGGTGATTCCTCTGCCACTTCAGCACCATATAAAACAGGTAGAGAAAGGTAGAGAAAATCTACTCTCTACTAGGGTTGGGCGATTGGACGAATATATCAACGATAGGCTGAGCCCATCGGCAATCGTTTTTATGATTTATTTATTTATTTGCCCCATGAGTAAGTTTGCTAATAATGATAGGGCTAATAAAAGCAGTCAACAGAAGAAAAAAAAATAATAGCGCTGTTTTAACAGCAACCTCTTTCATCTGCGAGCAAATGCCCCCTCCTCAGAGTGCGCCCAAATGCTTGTTGATGGAGCTGCAGAAGCTGGCGATAGCTTAGCATACTTAGCCGGATGGTGGACACGTACATGCTCATGCAAGTTAGTCGTGTTTGAGTACTTTGCTCGCACTATACGTCTGCACAAGCGGCACACCGCTTTGGTTACATCCTTAGGTTTACCTCTTTCATCCCAAATGGGCAACTTTATATATTTTTTTAGTGCTGTCAGCGTTAACGCGCCGTCATCACGACTAACGCGATTAACATTTAACTCGTCTGGAGCGTAGACTGAGTCAAAATCCCTGAAATGTCTCTGTCAACACATTTCGGGCAGTTTGTCCAAAGTTTGTTCATTCTGCGCTCCAGATGGGTTGAGCGCGTTAAAAATTTTAATCGTGATGACTGTGTTAACGCTGACAGCCCAAATTTTGGGGGGAAATTAGTTCATCCATGTTTGGACTTCTGTGTTGTAAACGCCCAAATCAGTCCGTGCATGATTACATTGCTCCACCCATCAAAAAGTCTGTGCATGCGCGTATCGCCCATCGTCGATTATTGGACTGACAATTGTCGGTTGGAAAATTTTTACTTATTGCCCAACCCTACTCTCTACTACTATACTCTACTGTAAATGCTATTAAAGCCTTCCAAAAGGTGTTAATGTATCTGAAACCACAATCTAGCAGAGACAGATTGACCCCAAATGTCTGTAAATGTCTGGGAGGAAAGGTACTTCTGGTTAGCTAAAGTTAGCTCTGCTGCTAACTTAAGGATTCATCAACTGCTGTTTGTGTGCATCTACGCAGCCCTTTGTCTACAGAGAAGGATTTTGGCATATGAAAACTTTGAAGGCTATAAAGACACTTGCATAAACTCCTCCAAAAAAGTGAATGTATTGCTGATTGGCGCTAACGCTTTGGGCAAAATGCTGCTTGGAAGTTGTCTTGAACAAGAAAGGGAACCATAATGGGGCATACCGTAGAGTAAGAAGCCTGACAATGGCTGCAGTGGATGGCTTTAATCATTTTCACTCCACCCCTAAGAAGTTCTTTGCCTATTATGACTTCTGTCTTCTCAGCTGTGTGGTGGCCCTTGTTCCCAACTCGTGTAGAATAGCTTGCTGTTGCTCTTTGTGCAGTCCTTCTGCCTGCAGCGTTCAGCTGTACTTAGTGTGCTTCCCTATGTGGCAAGACATATAATGGTAAAAGAGAAGAAAAGCATAGAAAGAAATACAGGTGGAGAAAGAATGAGGTCAAAGAAATAGAAGGGTTCGGCGCTGACTCACTGTTTCATAGCTGTTGGCAGCTGTTTCTCAACAATGCCGATAAACAAAAACCTCTCCCCTTGGTTGCACTTCCATCTTCCAGATTAGTCTGACATTCAGGCTTTTTAAGATGGGGAACCATGGAGAGTGTCAGGAAAGATAAGAGAGCGGGTATGACACGCGAAAAAGGGCTATGAGCCAGGCGTGAACCCTTGAAGTACATGGTAGAAAGCTCAAAACGAGGTTAGTCACCAGCACTGCCCCTCTTTGACGCTCTTGTATTTTTTCTCCTCTCCTCTCAGCAATTTAAAAAAAAACAGCGAGTGGGAGTAAAATGCCCGAGTTCACGTTTTCATTTGTGTGTAACTGGAACCATACCAGAAATAAAATCCCACAAAAGACATTTTATTTACCCAAAGAAATTACTCCCATTGTTATCAGCAATTATGCAAATCCCCAAAGTCATCCCAACATGTGGCCTCAGTTTTTTTTTTTATATAGAACATTTTGTTTGAATTATAGAGATTTATGTACACGCTATCTCATGGTTTTTCCCTTTTAAACTCAAAGGAAAACATTACATTCACACAAAGGACTCCCTCAGGGCGGATAAAAATGGCTCTGCTTTGTGTGAGCACTATTCAGTGGTCTGAAGCAGGAGATGCAGTCTGTGAGATATGTTGTACAAAATTATGTTTGTCTTTATAATCATTTGGCCTCATTACTGTGCGATTAAGTGCCACATCTTGAAGCCTTTTGATGGCGATCATAATGTTTAGTTGTCCTATCTGTAAAATCTTAGGACGTCATAGATACTCTTACAGAAGGAAGACCAAACGAATGGATTTAACCCCTTTAGCATCAACACACCTCTGACCCACACATAACCCACATACCCCCTACCCCATTTTCACTTATGTAAGGGGAGATTCCTGGGAACTGTTCAGACAAGTTCGCGACCCCGTGTAGCTTCCCATCAGACTCAACAACAAATTGCATGTGGTGAGAGAGCTGACGCAGCCTCCTGGCTAACACCGCTGTATTCCACGTGTACAGTGTGGCACAGAGCGAGCTCAGATGTGCTCGGCTGCAGATGGACAGTGTAGGTGCTGTGGTGTGTGGCATGGTTCATGTAACATACTTAGCACAATCAAAGTAAAGCAAATAATATTATACCTTTTATACATATCGCCATATTACTTACCCTACTTTTAATCTCTGTGGATTTCAGTGAGAGCAACATTATACGGGGCAAGTTTGCAAGCTTTTTTAAGCTTTATTAGAAATTTTTATGTAATAGAAAAATCTTGTTGTCACAAAATAGTCTTACAGCAGTAGTTGTTATAATGGAAGCAGAGGAGCATTTGTTTATCCAGCAACAATAGCCATACTGGGAGGAGGGTGTAGTGGATGGAGGATTTTCACCTGAGCAACAGTTTAGCAAGTCTGTATAGCTCGTTCTGCACAAACCTTACTGTAGTGTCAAAAAAATAGATTTAGAACAGTTTTGGAAGGTACAGGGAAATTGTGTCCCACTATTAGGGGTGTCAGACTAAGACAAAAAAAAAAAAAAAAGCCTAATTAGGTTGAATGTGCCGCTCTAGACAGCATGGGCAAACAACATATTTTGCTATTTGCTTTGGAGGACTTGCTGCAGATCAGCCTGCCAGATCATTTCCCAGATCTCTGCAACATTTAAAGCACTAACAGGTGAAGTGAATCATCTTGTTTCAATGTAACATGATGCTGGCGTTCTTATGGTTGTTACCACCCACCTATATTGTTGCAGACCTAACACATTCCCCATTGCAATGGCATGCATTCAAGGAATGACGCTTCAGGATGATGACGAGTGCCGTAATCGGAGAGTGCATCCTGCCACACCATGAATTAGTGGCTCTATGACCATGACCTGACCTGGCTTCTTAACTCCCCCGATCCCGGTTGAATTGAGCACACCGCTGGAAATGCTGAAACCAAGACAACCCAGAGGTCCCACGTCCGTGCCCCGGATGGGTCAGAGCTCTTTTGGCATTAGGAAGTGTGCATTTTTGTTTTGCAATTGAGACTCCAGAGTCATTATTCTGTATTTTTAGGCTGATAACATCACTGCAAAGCATTTTCCAAAGCATATGTTCCTAGATTGATTTCCTACTTTCCCAGCATCTGTTGCTTTCTGTCCATCTCACAGTGTGGTGAAAATCAACATGGAAAGACTTGAAACAGGCTTTGATTTATTTCTGAAAATAAATCTAAATGTAGACTGAGACTGATTTGCTGTTATACAATCACCATGTGTAATGTTGTCTACAGCACAGACTGTTTTCATCTCTGCTGCAGGTTCAGTCTTAACTGCTTTCATATCGTTGCATGTGTTTGCATACATAACCTACACCTTTCCCATGATAGGCGGGAGGTTCAGATACACCGGCTGTCAGTTCTGGTTATTGTTTAAGTTTTTGTGGCTTTGATGCTGATTCATGGGCAGGAATACCTATGGCTAGATACCAAGAAGGAGAAAAACAACACACACTGTGCTTCTACAGTGAAACACAGATAAATAAACACATAAACTACTGTATAAATGTTCTTCCTCCATGCTTTGTGCTCTTTAGATTTGGTTTCTTCTATGTTATGCTAATTAGTGATATTAGAAACCAGCATTTAGTTTGTATATTCCTTCGCCCACACAGGCCAGCAGAGTTCAGGCCTTTAGAAGAGACTGTCTGTGGGAAGCAATCAGCTTATTGCTCGGCCATACTTCACCCACACTTGATGATAAATCTGTGTTTCTTTCTTTTTTTTTTTGTCAGTTTGTGCTTTTTCTTTTTGCCTTTTTCACACTTTTATGCAGATTTTCTCCATCCTTTCAAATCAGAAAACTATCTCAAAAAGTCAGAGAGTGACACGAGTTTTTTTTTTTAAGGCAGGGAGGCATTCGACAAGAAACTAATGCTGAAGTTGCACTGTTGCCAGCAATCACCGGAGAGTGCCTCCTCAGAAATCAATGAACACTGGACATGTAGCGAGCGAGCTGATGGAAACATGCGAGCTCATAAACTGATAAACATCGTGTATTGGATTGAATGGCAAACAAATAAAAAAAGAAGTGATTTAGGTGATTTGTGCTTCATTGATTCAAATGAAAGCATAATAAAATGAATTTAAATGAGGCTTTCATGCTCACTTACACTTAAAGTAACACAGTAAAAGGGTTGGAAGCCTTTTAAAGTGAATTTAATCCAAAAATAAAGTTTCGGTGCTGGCCTGTATTGCACTTTTTCCCAGCTCATTTTAGTTGTTTAAATTTCATAGTGAGAAACAGTTAAAAGCAGTTGATATGCACTGGTCTGACCTCAGTACATGTGCATACGCTTCCCCAATTTATTTGTTCTAATGAAGTCTCTCCGGGACAGCTAGAAAGGATTATTGATTTAGCAGAAATTGTGGATTGTAGTAACTCTTTTGAGGCTCCGGTGAGAGCGTAAAATAAATGGGCAAACCATGGAAATGTGCTCTCGTAGCATACAAAGAAAAGCATCTGGCAAATCTAAATGAATCTGAAATAACAGAAATGTAGAGCTGGACTATTTTACAAATGACAGCTTTCAGTACTCAACCTGTTGTTGTGACTGTTTGCTGACATAGTAACATAGCAACCATATCTACATGAAATGGTGAAAAGAATGAGGATTGAAGTAAGGCATGCAGTATTTTTCACTTTTACTCCTCAGCCATAAAAGTATGATGGGGTATTGTCGTCACCCCGCCGGGCGGGCAGCAACTGGCTTCAAATTAATACCACAGGTGTATCTACTGAAAATCTCAGGCAAGTTCAAATCTCACTGAGCTTGACCTGAAGGTCAAGAACAGAGGTCAAGCTTTCTGAAAATCTTGTGAATGCAATAACTCAAGAAGAAAGTCATCTATGATTTTCAAATTGATACATCTACTAAAAATCTTGGATGAGTTTGAATCTCAGTGACCTCGACCTAAAAGCCAAAGTAAGTTTTCTGAAAATCTTGTGAATGCGATAACTTGAGAACAAGGCAATGTAGGTTTTTGAAAAGGACACCGTGGGTGTGTGTACCAGCAGGCTGAGGGGTAGCACTGGCGGCTGTCGGTAGTTTTTGTATTCTCTCGGCAATCTCACCATATTTAATTGGAAAGTCAAGAAAAGAGTGATAGTTATTGATTTTAATCTGCAGTCTTCATTCTGTAGCACTCTGTCTCTCTCATACACACACAGTGTTCAAGATAGCTCAGATCGTTTCCACTTGAGCAGTGACGTCCGCTCTGTGGTCAGTTCTGTTACAACATATAAACAGTCTTTTCCCTGCCTAATGGCCTTATCAGAAACTGGCCTTCCTCAGGATGTCTGTCTGCTAACCATAGCCCAGCAATACAAACACACACTTGTTTAGAGTGGAAAGTCCTGGTCATTATTAACGTATTCTGATTCCAATTTTGATGCTCGTTTCACTGTTTTTCCTATTTTAAAACCATCTTAGTCATGAGTATTTGCTGCTACTCTTGAACAGACAGAATTTGCCCAGGCATTGCTTCAACTTTTTAATAAGAGTTAAAAACAAGCTGCATTAAGGGGATTCAGCCTGGAACTGATTACATTATTGCAGCTGCTTAATTTGCAGTGGTTGCATCCCTACCTGTAGGTACAACGCTACACTCACTCTTGGTGTTCTTGTCTGTGTCTTTTGATGTGAGATAGATGGAGAAATTCTGATTTAATGCTCAGTCGGTGGGCATAATGTCAAGAGTGGTGCTTTATTTCACTCTTGAATGATTTTTGTCAAGATTTTGACATTTTTAGCGTTAATGAATTCAGCATTTGCTGCCTCTCTACACTTCTCCTTGGAATACACAAAGTAACAGAGGCTCGCCAAAAATACACTGTTCAGAAACATTAAAGTAGAGCATTGAGTCAGTTAAACTTCTGGGATATAGATCTGGTCAGTAAAGTAGCAGAGGGGGTTGTTAATCAGTTTTAGCTAATTTGGTGTTAATGAAATTAACAACAGGTGCAACAAGGAGGCCACTAACAAGTTTTCCCTACTTATCTTTTCTGTTTTTCACTAGTTTTGGATTTGGCTAGGGCCAGTGTCACTACTTGTAGCATGATGCAATACCTGGACCCTGCAGAGGTTGCACAGGTAGTTCATTTCCTCCAGGATGGAACATCAATATGTGCCGTTGCCAGAAGGTTTGCTGTGTCTCTCAGCACAGTCTCAAGAGCATGGAGGAGATTTTGGGAAACAGGCAGTTACTTGGAGAGCTGGACAGGGCCATAGTAACTCATCAGCAGGACCAGTATCTGCTCCTTTGTGCAAGGAGGAACAGGATGAGCTATAAAAAATGACCTCCAGCAGGCCACTGGTGTTAATATGTTAACATTTATGACCAAACAATCAGAAACAAACTTCATGAGTGTGGACTCAGGGACTAATGTCATCTAGTGGGCCCTTTGCCCGACACCATGGAGTCTGAATGGCATTTGCCTGCTGCCTGTAACATCATTCAGCATGACTTGTTTGGTGTTGTGTTCGGGGAGACATATCCATACAGGAACACACAGACGTCTACAGGATCGGCATCTGCACCCTGACTGCCATTAAGTATCGGAAGGAAATCCTTGGACCCATTGTCAGACACTACGCTGGTGAAGTGGATGCTGGATTCCTCCTGGAACTAGCCTCTTGTGACGAGAGTATGCAGGCAGTTCCTGCAGGATCAAGGAATTGATACCATTGATTGCCCCCCGGCACGCCTGACTGAAATCCAATAGAACCTATATATTTATTTATTTTGAAATAGGATGTTTCAATCCATTCAGTGCCGCCCGGTTACACGTAGGACTGTCCGGTAGCTCAGTGATGCAGTGGTCCAGATCTGGGAGGAGATCCCCCAGGACATCATCAGTAATCTCATGAGGAGCATGTCCCAACATTGTGGCCATGCATACAAGCACATGGGGGCCAAACAAACTACTGAGTTGTTGCAATTAAATTTCCACAAAATGGACTAGCCTGCCACATAATTTTGTTCACTTTGATTTTCAGGGTGAATTCAGCCATCTGTTGGTTAAAAATGTTCATTTCTATCAAGAGTTGTGTCATCCTTTAATTCCTAAAAAATCATGGAGCATGATTTTTTTTTTCAAATAAGAGGTTTTCAGCATAAGAGGTCTGATTTTTAGTGTTTTATCTGTTCCTTTAATTTATTCGAGGAGTGTATGACAAGTAAGGAAAAGTTTTGTGGGGCTAAAAAGGGGGCTAGTAGAATCTTCCAGCAGCACTTCGCAAAGTGTTTATCTTGGGTGTTATTCTTGTCTGTGTCTACATGTGTGATTTCCATGAAAGAATGAGAAAACAAGAACAATGAAAACAAAGCACACATTCTTTTTGGTGGGGGTAACGGCCTTTAATATCATCAGCTGGTGCTGCAAGGTTAGTCTAGACTATATATGGACTGGACCTTCAGACTGTGTGCACACTGAAGCAGTGATGTATGGCTTCAATTATGCATACACACGACATGCATTTCAAACACTGGAAAAGCGATGCGACTATAAATTAAAATCAGTTTGAAAGTTTTGGTGAGCCAACATATTTGCTAAAAACTGTAAATCGTTCTTGCTTGAATAATGTGGGATAGTGCAGTATTGTGAAAAGAAGTGCAAGTCTACCCATGGCTCACAGATGCAAAATAATATTTATTACATATTAGGAAAGCAAGGCCTTGTGAAAAGGTAGATTAACTGGATGAAAACTCCCCTAACAAAACAAATGAGTCTGAAATTTGTTTTTAATAAATCGTACTTTGCTGCCAAGTTACATTTCATAATTGTGAAATTTGACTATGAACCATTTTCCTACATGTCATCTTCCCAGTTTAATGTATAAAAACTGACTCATATTTCCAGACCCTGGTGCGAAAGCACAGTATACGAATAAAAACTGAAAACTTTGGGAGTAGATGACGATTTAGTTTATTTTGAGAAGAGAACTTTTATTTCCAGAAGGCTCAAAGCTGCTGGAAGTGGTTTGAGAACTGTGAGCTTTGCCAGTAAAAACAGTTTTTGGTTTTTCACACTTGAACCCACTCAGACACACGCATACACATACTGCAGACGACACTTGCATGGATAATTGTGTGTTGCAAGACTTGGCATAAATCCCAGGCTGCCAGTTTGCTAAAACTGTAACAATATTATATAAAATTATTTTGCGAGACATAGCAGACATTTAAACTGATTAGCAGGAATGTTCCTAACAGTATAATCTAAATATTTTAATTGCTGTTCCCAGAACTGCGATGATGAAAAAAATGTATGCTAAGTCAAAATATTTGACATTGTGATCCAATCAGAGGTGAGCTGAAGGCTTGCATGAGGTAATAGTGAGTTATGAATTCAGTGCCTGGTGGTGACCACTAAAGATTAGTTGTAACTACAGGCTGCATGTAACAAATACTTTTGTTTGCAGACTTTTTATCTTTGTAACTCCCACCGTTGTGAAAACATTCAGTATATGAGTCGAAGCTGTTATTCTGAACAGTGGAGTGCAGCAGTTAAAGCATTTTTATGTTCTCACACTTACACACAGCCACACGTATTTAAAAACATACATTTGCAGAATCCTGGGGTGTCAGACTTTACATAATACTGCCTTGTGTTGTTTTAACATTTTAACTGCGTGTTTTTACCTCGGCTGGAAAACCGAGACTGTTGATATACAAAAGACTTTGTCACAAATGCCCCACTCATGAGTGTTGGCCAGTTGAATAATTATGATTATTATGGTTCATACAGTTCAATTCAATTCAGATCACTTCAGTTGCAAATTATAACAACAGTTACCTTTATATTCTAAGGTTAAGACATTAATATAATACAGAGAAAACCACAACAATCAAATGCTATGAGCAACCACTTTGTGACAGTGGGGAGAAAAAACTCAATTTTAACAGGAAGATCCAGGCTCAGGGAGGAGCAGCCATCTGCCGCGACAAGTTGCGGGTGAGAGGAAGAAGACAGAACAAAAAACACACTGTGGAAGAGAGCCAGAGATTAATATGTTCAGCGGATCATGGAAAGCCCCCCCTTAGGAAGCCCAAGTATGTGCTATAAGGTTTTTAATATAGGATGGGGTCTGATTATTTAAGACCTTGTACATGAAGAGAAGGGCATGAACCACGTGAAATTCATTACTGAGGGTGCTGCACATATCCACGTGTTGATTTCCTGCTGCTCTTAAATTGTGCATGAATGTAATATTAAGTTATTTGAACCTCTCTTGAGGCAACAGCTCACTCCACAAACTTTGCCTGCACTTATAAGCTACATTTTTCTTTTGTTTTAACACAAGAGGAACCAAGATGGACAGACAACATCACTGCAACATATAATGAAAAGACAGGGGAGGAGTGATTCCTCGAGAAGTCCTTAGGGTCTGAGGTGGGATCTGATACCTCCTGACAGGAGAGGTTCATGTGATTGGGAAGGGAGAAGTTTAACCCCCTAGGCTGCATCACACCCTCTTTCAGTCCGCTGCTTTAGATGAAAGGATGTGAGCTGATTGTGTGCAGTGTGTTAGACATATTTCGAGAGGGATTTAGCCACAGAAACTGTGAATATTGTCTGAGTTCATGTTTGACAAAGGTTCCTTGTGCAAGTCAACACCCTTAATAGGTTTAAAAAAATCATTAATATTTAAATACAACACACTCCCATGTTGTGCCTCTCTTAAATTCACTTAGTCATTCGAAACAGCATCATCAAAACAAGCAAAGTGGTTTAAAGTTCACATTAGCAGTTTAAGTATAATCAGTGCTAGTGTCCAGAATTTAAAATGTACCCTTTTGGCCAGAGAAAAGGATAGACCATCGCATACAGATTGATGTTGCTACCACGATATATATCCCCATAAAGATTCTGGGCCTATCGATATATTTGTGTGCTCTTGTGCAATGTTAGAGTCATTACTTTAAAAAAAAAAGTAATGTATTACACAATAATACAGTTAAAAAGTACACCAACAACCAGAGGTTTCTTCCTGTTAAACAGGCTTTTTTCCTTCCCACTGTCACCAAGTGCTTAATAATAAGAAAGTAAGCAATAAGAAAGTAATATATGATGAATAGTTTATATAATTGATGATAAATATGATGGATGATGCTTAATTAATGAGGATACCTAGAAGAGCTTCATTTTAGCTTTGAAGTTTTATCACCAAACTAACGGCAGAGTTGAGGTGGATCACAGAAAAATGTTTTGACCACTGTGACTTTATTTTTGAAACAGGTACAGGTAGACTTAACGCACCGCTACAAGCCTGACTGCTCATCACTGCTTTTGTCACCTGCTGAAAATCAAGCTTTGGCTGCTCAGCTGGAAAGTAATATTGATTTCTCCACTCCTGAGAAGGTGTACACTTTAGCCTCCTCACTCCATACTAGCTGAAGTCAGCTGATTGTTACAGAAGTGCACAGTAAAAGGTTGCCTTTGATGCCCTTTTTTTTTTTTTGATGAACTTATGTAACTCAACTGTAACTTTAGTGTGATGATTTAATTTACTGAGTTACAAAAACAATGTAATCTGATTACTTTGCACACATTATGCCCAACACTGCTCATATGACATGCTGGATTTTTTTTTTCTTTCTTTGCATGCTGTGATGTCGAGCAGCTCTCAAGTAGAAGTTTGCACACACTCGTGGAGAGAGGAATTAGCATTGTTGGACTGAGGAATCGGTGCAGGAGTGAGATAAGAGATAGGACCCATTAGCCTGGGCAGTTAGCCTATTTAAAGGCAGTCAAATATTTACCTCATTTACACTATAGAGCCAACCGGGCTAGGCTGGGTTTACTCATTAGACTGCTTTCTGTTATTGAGCCAGACTGAGATAACTTGGGGGTTTACTTGATAAATTTCACAGATATGATAGTCTGGAGCACCTTGAAAGTAGTGTGATCCAGTCTCATGTGGCAGCACTGCGGAGGGGGTGGGTAATTTTGAGTCCTCCAGTAAATATTACAGTGTTACACAGTGTGTGATCGTTGCAGGGTTAGACCTTTTAGCCCAGAGGCAGAACACACAGACACTACTGCACATCCACACAGCCCAGAACTAAGCGTGTACACGCAACAGTAGGTGCATGAATGAACACAAACTTGTACTTAAAAAGAGGTGCATAAATTAAAAACCAGACAAGACTCCTCTGTTGTTCTGTTGTTTTCTGTTCAAATCATGAGCTTTATAAGCTTCCATTTCTATGCATGCTTGGAAGTTGCTGTGCTGTTAACACAGGCTGTGGTGGTTCATTACCATGCACTTGTGTGTCTGTATGTGTTTTTGTTCGTGTGTTTTCTGTTGAGCCCATTTGTCTATTCGGGTGTTATTTTTGTTTTTTTCTGGGCCAGTTGGTTGCACCAAAGAGGCTGGTGAATCTATCACACTGAGACAACTGATCTTCTCTTCTCTTCTCTTCTCTTCTCTTCTCTTCTCTTCTCTACCTCTGGCACCATATGCCAACACATCCCCTCTTTCCCACCCATCCTTCCCTCCTCTTTTTCAGTTTTTTTTCTCGTTCATTCTCTGCTGATATTAAGAGAGACAGGGTCAGTAGCATTCACAGAAACAGGAAGGACAGGAGGTGAGAAGAGCTACATGGCAGGTGAGAGAAAAAATGCCCCCTGTGAATTAACTCTGTTTTTCTTGCCACTCTTCATTTTTTCCCCTCAGCTTTCATGTCTCATGAACAATTTGCCATCATTCACCGTTGTTTGCTCTGCTTTTTTTGTTCACCTTACCTTCCTCCTTCCTCCCTGCTCTATTTTTACAGTCTAGAACACGGGTCACATGTGTAGGAGCTTCGGATGTGTGAGAAAGAAAGTGTGGAAAAGGGAAAGGGGTGTATGTACAGGATGTGCACGAGTGTAACGGAGAGAGGGTAGTATTGTTCTGGTCGGACAATGTTAGCGCTCCCCCACACTTCTTTGGCAGCGATATATTTGCTGGAGATGTAAGAGGCAGCACACAATAATGCATTAAAACAAACACACAGTAAAATAAGAGATGACATACTAAACTTATGTGTGTTTTTCCGTACATGCAAAGGGAAGCAAAGCTCGAAGTTTTACCTCATGCTATGCTAAGAGCGATAGAGTGTGAATTTATAAGTGTTGATTTCTTTGCACAGACCTCCCGCTTGTTCTGCAGAATGTGCTGCTGTACCAAACTGAATTGCTTTCCTGCACTTATATTCTGCTGGCTTCAAGCCGTCCTCTCTGGCAGAATTATGTGCTTGCATGCACGTTTCCATGTGCTTCTGTGCACAGATCACTTACTTCATGATTGCTTTACTGTGTTAGAGTTTCCTGTTTTTATGCAAATCTGTATGTGTGTTTACTTGTGTGTGTTTGTGCGTGCACGTGCCTTCTGTGTTTCTGTGTAAGTAGAAAGCCATAATTAATGAGCAAGGGGACCCGTATTTATTTATAACTCATGTTAACACTCACAGAAACACATCTCAGACAGCTTACGCTGTCACTTCCATAGTTTATGCATGTTACACATACACAGTATCTGTGTGCGTTTGAGAAAGACTTGCTTTTACCTGTCAAAGAGGACGTAACGTCACGGCTGTATAACTGACTCTCTGCTGTTTGTCATGTTTCCCTCCTTTTTATCTTTGACCATCTAAGCCTTTCAAATCCAGACTGCATAACCTTAGACATTCCTAATCCCATCTGTCTTTCTGACAGATGTCACAGATTTATTCCGTTTTCTGCATGTCTCTCTAGTTTCTACCCTTTTTTGTCAGCATCGTTTCACCGACTGTTGACACATCAATAGTCAGATGGCCCAAATGCTAATTAGCTTCACCACTGTTATTAACATCCATGAGGGGGAGTAACCATAACGCTAACGTATCTCAAACTAGAATGAATAATAGATGGTACAGCACCTCCTTTATCGCTAATGAAAGCCTGCAGCTGTTCCTCATTTTTGGAATGCCACTACAGAACGTGAGGAAAAGAGCTCCTTTCACTATGTCTATGGAGGCATACAGAGCTCATGCAATAAGAGACAGAAGAGATGCAGAGATAGAAGAGATAAAAGGCAGTTGCAGCGAAGGCGTGGCGTAAGCGTTATCTGTCCTTTGACAGACAGCGCAGAAGCAGGACAGGGGTGGTTGCACTGAGGTCGTGTCCACGTTATTACTGATAAAACACTGCACTTACTCTGTCAGCCCCTCACCCATTCTGTATTTGAAAACAGCTAATTATGTTGACTGGTGTCATAAGACTGAGTAAAAATGGAAAATTTGTTTGAGGGCCTTAATAACATTTATTACCAACTATTAAAGGGCAGATGTAATTACTTAAGCAGGACATATTGCCTCAGTGGACAGATGGGCTACAGTATCTGAAAAACATTCATTACATTTAGAAAGGGTTAGATATGAGTGGAGCTGTGTCCATGACAGTTCTACTAAATGCCCAGTAATTTCACTAGTAAAACAAACTAAACAAGAACAGTATTGTATTTTCTACATTTTGTTTTCTTTGTCCTTTAAATGACTCTTTAAATGTGCAGGCTTTTGTTATTTCCTCTCGAGACCCATTTTAATATATGTGATGTAATAGGCACATGTGAAATGTAAAAATTAGGCCAGAGGTCAAATCTGGCATGGAAACTTTGATATTTACAATCCCGATATACTAATCTCATGTCCTAAATGCTTCTAATACAAACAAAGGCAGTAGATTTTAAGCATAGTTTTAAAGATAACAGATATTTCAGAAAGGTTTGACTTTATTTGACCTTGTAGAAGAATCTCCATATATTATTCCCTATATGCCCATTTGTTGTTAGTACAAACACTGGAAGTAAGAAACAGTTTTAAACAGGTCTGTATAGCAATATTATCACTTTGACCTTCAGATCTATTTACTGACCTTGAAGGAGAGGTCAGAGGTCAAATGTTAAACAATATTTTAAATCTTTATATGGTACTTTCTATATGTTGACAATACACACCCAATGTTCCCTCTAAGCTGCGCACTGCTGGCATGGTCTCTGCGCACAGAAAATCTGTGTTGCGCACAAAAAAAAAAATCTAACCTGATTTGAAATTAAAATTAATACTTTAACAATTCTGTTTTGCAGTGTTAGTCAGTAAGTGACTGGCTGCTCCCGTATGGGATTAGAACGATTCCACCTTATCCCATAGTCCAGCCAATGATGCGATTTACATTCGTATATACGCAGCTAATCAACGTTGTTGACAGGCTATGACAGCATACTTATGTGCCGACACCGGTGTTTTAGCGAGCAAAGCGGCGTGGCTGATGTGGAGTGAAGCCACATTAATGAAACGTGTACAACCATTGGAGATGTGAGCAGGAAAGACGGAACAATTACGGAAAAAGTGTGGACTTTATACCAGTTTTTAAATTGTTTTGATAGGCCACGTAAAACCAGAGTTGTGATAAAAATATATTGTCATGGATCGGCTGTGTGGCAGGCAGGGAGTGGACCCAAACGCAAGCTCGCGGAGACAGGAATGAACTCAAAACGCAGCTTTATTGCTGGACAGGAAGACCATACAAACTAAACTGGAAACTAAACATATTGCACGGGGAAACACACGGCCATGTATGAGGGAGAACGCGACACAGAACTGAGGGAGACGCAGACCTAAATACACAGAGGGTTAACGAGGGGAGGGGGAGCACACGGGGAACACAGGTGACACTGATAATCATAACGAGACAGGGCAGGAGTGAACACAACATGACGGATGCTGATGAGGGACTGTCAAAGCAAAACAGGAAGTGCACAGAGGTTCAGACAGGAGGAGAGAGAGCACGGGGAGAGCACAGACATAACGGGCTGGGGAAAACATGGAATAAAACACAAGGAGAGAGGAGGGCTCAGATACACAAAGGGGCACACAGGGGGTAAGAGCCACAAGGGGGAAAACACATAAGGAACAATGTAACAGGGCAGGAACCATGGCCTAAATAAAGAACAAAATACAAAAATACATGAAAACTAAGAATGCTGGGCCAACATGGCCCAGGATCATGACACCACCCCCCCCCCCCCCTCAAGGGCTGGCTCCTGACAGCCGAAACCCGAGAACCAAAACAAGAAAAACCAAAAACAACCCACCCAGGGCGGGCGGCGGGGGACCAGGACGGAGGGAACAAAACCAAACGAAACACAAAGAGCATGATACAAAACCAGGTTCAGAGGAACACAAAAATAGTCCAAGACAGGGAAGCAATGTCCACATAGAACAGAGTGTCGACTCGGGGGCGACAGCACCAAAGTTCACAGTACGGCCGTTCCGGAGGCCGCCCACGCGAAAAGCGGCAGTGGCAGCAGGGCGGGTCCGGAGGCCGACCGTGTGGAAGACGGCGGCAGCAGAACGGGTCCGGAGGCCGACCGCGTGGAAGGCGGCAGCAGAACGGGTCCGGAGGCCGACCGCGTGGAAGGCGGCGGCGACGTGGACACAGTTCCGGGGGCCGACCGTGTGGACGGCAACGTTGCGGGAACAGTTCAGGGGGCCGGCCTCGACGGCGGTGACATCTGGCTGGTGGCCCGGAAAGGGACCGGCGATTCCCAGGTGCAGAAGCTGGACCAGGCGTAGCAGAAGCCGAGGCCGGACCAGGCGTAGCAGAAGCTGGAGCCGATGCGGAGGCCGGGCCAGGCGCGGGCGAAGCTGGAGCCGATGCGGAGGCCGGGCCAGGCGGAGCAGAAGCTGACTTGGACCCTCCAGCGGAGACGAGGAGGTGCTGGCCGGGCTGACCTGAGCCGCCAGCGGAGACGAGGAGCGGCTGGCCGGGCTGACCTGAGCCGCCAGCGGAGACGAGGAGCGGCTGGCCGGGCTGACCTGAGCCGCCAGCGGAGACGAGGAGCGGCTGGAAAGGTTCTCCTGAACCCCCAGCGGAGACGAGGAGCTGCTGGCCAGGCTGACCAGAGCCGCCAGCGGAGACGAGGAAGTGCTGGAGGGGTCCTCCTGAACCCCCAGCGAGAACAGAAACAGAGCCAGCGGGTACGCAGACTTCTGCCTGAGGGGACGCTAACTGTAGCTGCACAGGGCACGCAGTCGGCTTGGGATGCAACGACTGGGGCTGTGCAGTGCAAACAGTCTGTCCAAACTTTGTCAGCATTTCGCTGTCCTCAACTGACTGAGTGAGCACACAAGAGCTTCCAGCCGAGGATGGCAGTGATTGAACAGGTTGCTGAGCTACAAACTGGGCTGGTAATGACTGAGCTGATAACTGAACAGGCAGTGGAGCAAGAAACTGAGGTGGTAACAAAACGGATGACTGAGCAGACAATGGAGCTGATAACTGTGCTGGTGACAAAACAGGAAACTGTACTAATAACTGAGCTAATGACTGCGCTATGGACAAAAGTGCAAGTTGTAGCGGTGGTTGCAGTGATGGTGGATCAGCAGGTAGTTGAGCTGGTGACTCAGCAGGTGTCTGACTCTTGGCTGCTCTCCTCCGGGGAACAGGAACGGGTACTGGGCCTGGCCGAACACCAGCCATCCCCACCCGAGGAACACATACGGGTGCAGGGACGAGCTGGGCTCTGGCTGCCTTTACCCTGGGGGCCGGTGTAGGTGCAGGACATAGCTGGACCTCTGCTGCTCCCACCCGAGGAACTGAGACGGGTGCAGGAGTCGGCAGGGTCACAGCTGACCTCACCCGGGGAACCGGAACAGGTGCAGGCAATGGCTGGGTGTCCATCAACCCCACCCGAGGAGCAGGTACGGGTGCCGAGATGAGCGGAGCCTCTGCCAGGCTGGGGACAGGAGCAGGGACCAGCTGGACCTCAGCCACCCTCACCCGAGGAACTGATACGGGTGCAAGGGGAAGCTGGGCCCGAGCTGCCCTGGGTACAGGAACTGGAGGTGGAGAGCAAAGCACAGGAACAGTTACAGTCACTGGGTAAACGAGGTTAGTGGTGCCGAACACAGTACTAGCAATCTGCGACTTATGGTGGGCTGGTTCAAGCAACTCTGCTGTACTTAAGTTGTCCATGTTAGAGGTAGCAGTCTTTGGAAGAGCGAGTTCAGGAGCAGTTACAGTTACTGGGGAATTCACACAAGTAGTGTCTGGATAACCTGGGTGTGAAGCAATACTACACACAGTTGTACAGGATGTAGCTCGAGACGTAGTACACACAGAGTCCATGAAACTTGGCCGAAAAGCATAGCGCACAGAGTTAAACTGACATGACCGGGGAACAGAAAAGTTAACCTGTGCAACCAGCTCTGCAGTGCTCAAACTAAATTCTTTTGCCAGTCTATGTATAGCAGATGACACCTTGCGGCTCTTAACCTTAGCGGGCATTGAATACACAGTTGCAAGGAGTCCACGAGGAAAAACAGAAACAGTCTCCTGCTTAGCAGGCACGGGAGAAGGTGAGGTTTCACAGGTAGCGTCCGAGTTAGCACTTTCAAGTTGTGGCACAGAAAAAACCACAGCCTGAGAAACGGACAGAGCAACACTGGGAGTCACAGATACAAGAGCTGGTTTAAAGATTAAACTGTTCATAGCAGAGGAATGGCTAATAGTCTCTGTGTCACCTGGCTCAGGCAGAACGCTAGGAGTACACGGTAAATTGGCTTGCTTAGCAACACAGGCCTCATTCACAGTAACTCTTTGAGGAGCTGAGAGAGCAGTGGCTGGTTGAGAAGTTGGCTGAGAAATATCAGAAATATCTAAAGACACAGCGGGCTGGAACATGAAACAGTCATTTGAAGGAGCATCAGCTATAGAACACTCAGTCTCGGATGGTTTGTGCTCCACAGCATGCACTGTTACATCTAGAGCTGATGGTGGTGGTGGTGTGTGGCTGAGCTCAGACTGGGAAACCTCAGAACATCCAGGCTGATTAAAACAGTTCTGCGGGGCTACAATGCTGGTAGCAGTATGTAGGTGAGTCTGGTGTAGGATAACAGTCTTTGGTTCAGCTAACTCCACAGGTGAAACATTCATACTGGCTAACTCAGAGGAAACACTGCGAGCATTGCAAGAATCTGATGGCTCAGGAACAAAGATCACTGGTTAGGACAGCCGGTGAATAACTCGGCACGGATGTGTCACTCGGAATAACGTCTTTAGAGTCCAAACACAGAGTGGCGGAGTTATCCGATTCAGGCAACACAATGGCGGGCAAAACAGAGTTACTCACAGTGGTGGATAAGTCATGAAGTCCGGGATCAGAAAACTTGGGCTGAGTGAGTGACGCACAGTCACTCTCTCCCACGGGTGCAGCCTGCTTGGCTGTACAGGAGCGACGGCGGCGTGAACGCCGTTTCCGCCGAGAAGGGGGAGGAGACGAGCCAGGCCGCGAATCCTCCAGCGGACCGGGCTGAACGTCCTCCAGCTCTTCATACTGGAGCGGCAGCTCCGGGCGGATGCGTACAGTGGAGACGAGGAAATCCTGGATGTGGGGGTGTAGCGCGCCGAACAGCCATGGGAGTCCGGACACCATCCTCTGTAGACGGATGGCTACGGTCTCCCGATATTCTGCCCCTGGCAGCGCTGCCCACTCCTGACAGTGATACTCCACCGTGTAGATTAAATCCTCGCGGAGCTCAGCGGAGGGATTGTGAGCTGCTGGGTCCATGTCGTGGTCGCGTTCTTCTGTCATGGATCGGCTGTGTGGCAGGCAGGGAGTGGACCCAAACGCAAGCTCGCGGAGACAGGAATGAACTCAAAACGCAGCTTTATTGCTGGACAGGAAGACCATACAAACTAAACTGGAAACTAAACATATTGCACGGGGAAACACACGGCCATGTATGAGGGAGAACGCGACACAGAACTGAGGGAGACGCAGACCTAAATACACAGAGGGTTAACGAGGGGAGGGGGAGCACACGGGGAACACAGGTGACACTGATAATCATAACGAGACAGGGCAGGAGTGAACACAACATGACGGATGCTGATGAGGGACTGTCAAAGCAAAACAGGAAGTGCACAGAGGTTCAGACAGGAGGAGAGAGAGCACGGGGAGAGCACAGACATAACGGGCTGGGGAAAACATGGAATAAAACACAAGGAGAGAGGAGGGCTCAGATACACAAAGGGGCACACAGGGGGTAAGAGCCACAAGGGGGAAAACACATAAGGAACAATGTAACAGGGCAGGAACCATGGCCTAAATAAAGAACAAAATACAAAAATACATGAAAACTAAGAATGCTGGGCCAACATGGCCCAGGATCATGACATATATGCAATGTTTGGTTTTCTTCCTGAATACTATCGTTGTTTATATTTACTGCGGGAAGAAACGGTAAAAACGGCGTTTTATAAGGAAAAAGGCTCGAAAGCCTGTGAGCAAAAACAAACTCCACCCACCTTTCCTATTCGTCCAAAAAAGTACCATGTCGACCAATCAAAAAATGATATGGCAACGTGACATCTAGTTGTTACAAAACTGGGAGAAGTTTTAGGAGTGATGACGGTGCTTTGAGATGTGAGTGATTTGAGAAGTTTAGCGCAAATCTTGTGTAGTTAGTGTGTAGTGTAGTCAATAGTTTTGTTGTGTGTGTCAGAACAATGAGGCGACTGCTGAATGTTACAGGTGTTACAGGAGTGGTACATCTCCTGTTGTCAGGCCTGCAGGTATCAGGCTGCTGTTCTACTTTATCTCATAGTGGACAGAAATTATTTTTTGGAGTGGCACAAATAATTTGTGTGGCATCAGATTTGATGCAGAACAGCTGATTGTTCTGTAAATAGTTTGAAATGTTTGTTTAAAAACGCCTTGGCTGCATTTAAAAAAAAATAGCTGCAAAAAAACTTTGTTGTTTGCCAAACTGAGTTACTTTTTTAAAGAAGTAACTATATAATTAATTGCCCAACATTGGTCATTATATACTGTATTTTGCAGACAGAGAGCTACAGACTCTCTCCCAGACCACAGACTCATAATGCAAGTCAGAGCTTTTTTTAAAAAGAAAGAAAGTTGTGTTTTCAAAATTGGAGTTCAAGTTATTTTTACTTCCAATAGTGTTAACATACTACACAGGTCATGAACACAATTTTTTTTTTACATTTTCATTGTAAGTGGGCTAAAGCAGTTAATTAAAAGTAGTCTAACATAAATGTAAATGCTGTAATTTGATTATCTTAATAAACCATGTAACTTGGATGGATTCAATGCTGGCGTGACCACATTGCACACGTCTGATGTCGCTCACAGTTGTCCAAGGGATCGCTCAGGGAGTTTGTGTGTTCGCTCAGACACGTGAAAAATTAGAGGGAACATTGCACACCACACTTATCAGAATCATAGTTTCTAAGTCATAAGGCTTTTTGTCCATTTTTGATCAATAAATCATTAAACTGACCTTGAAACTGACCACGCTACCCCTCTACAAAGTTTTTTTTTATAAAAATTCATACAAAACACCACATATGAGTGGGCGGAGAGAGGTATGGGGTCTTCACACCTCTGTTCACCCCTGGGCCGAGAGAGGGAGTTGGCTGTCTGGTCGGGGTCTGGGATGCTGGGCCTCCCTGCTGCTGCAGGACCGGGGGTGGTCTACTTGTCTCCACCCCAGAATAAGGGGAAATATGTCCTGAGTCTGGGGGCGGTGCCTGGCGCCCATGGTTCAGTCGGGCCCCTTCTGGAGGGTGGAGGGTCCTTGGTCCACTCTAGCGTAGCAGGTTGCTGGCGGAGCCTACGGGCACGTCGCTGCAGCCCTCTGTGGCTTCTGCAACGTGGCTGCTGGGTGACCCCACCGTTTGGGGCTCTCCTCAGCTCTTTTCTAGGAGGGTGGTGCTGCTGCCCCTCCAGTGGTCCTCCTTGGGCTCTCATGATCTGGGGGGCATCTATATCTGGGGCCTGGATCTGATGGATCCACTTGGGAAAATAAATCATGTCGGTCCTGTGATAAGACCTCGGCATTTTTCTTGACCTTCAGACAATAATTCTGACTGCTACAGTGCCGAATGGGACAGGCAAAAAAGAATTCATACAAAACTTTTTGAGCTATTGTGTTTACAGACATAATGACATGCAGGTATGCACATTTGCAAAAATATAACACCCTTGGTGGAGGTAAAGACAAGATTTATTGTGTTGCATTGTAGAGTAGACGCATTTGTAGCTGAATGGTAAACTAAATCTTAAAGCTTTGTCTTGTTGACGTGCAGTGTGTATTTATTTCATTGTTATAAATTGTTTAAACCACTGCACAGTGGCTCACTGAAATCTCAGTGTGAAAATTACAACCACGGCTTTTGCTAAGTGAATATCCACGCAGTGCCACTTCCCCACAGTTTCTATTTTTTTCTGAAATAACTTTATTAGAGTGTAAGTTAAGCAATTTGTGTGGTTTTCAGGAAACCTCATGATCAGATATATTAAGACTAAGACTCCTTGGAATTTATTTTTACTTCACTTACATGTTAGAAAACAGCAAGGCAGAAATATTTGGCAAATTAGGCAGAAAGCTCGGATTTCTCCTTCATGAGTCGAATACATCCTGAATGGTCTTTGTGAATCATCAGTACAATACTTGGGGTCTGCAGTATTCCTTTTTAAACAAAGCTCTTTGTGTGGCGTCCTAAAACTGGCAAGTGCATAAAAAAACATTGCTTTGTGCCTTTTGGTCTTTTTGTATAAGGACCAATTTCTATTGTTGGCCTTGAGCTTAGGAAAGATGTTTTTTTTCCTTCATTCTGTGAATAACTGATAAGAGAGACGTTGTAAGGACTTTGCTGATAACCAGCCAACAACTGGAGGTAACTAGTGAACTCACTATTGTACAGACATCTGATTATTATTGCTACATTAAAATTCATGCTCCTTTCAAAGACGGATTCTTACTAAACCGTCCAATAAAGGCCATATCCTGAATTTGCAGTTCTTCCACAGAAAAAAACGTCACTTTTAACTGACCTATAATAGCTTGCTCACTGCAACCCTGTGGGAAAATTTTGCCACTGTTTAATGAAGCCCATAGACAGAAGTTCCCTCTCTCATTTTCTCTCTGGAGTTGAAAGCCAGATGTTGCTTAGCACAAGGGAACAATCTGGCCCCTGATGAATGCAGACGCTGTTAGACTAAACTTGACTGGATCATACAGGATTAGGACTGAAGATGAACTACAATAGACCCAAAGGTCTGGCGTGAAGTAAATTAATGATAAATTGGACCAGAAGATGTAATACAGCAGGACCTTGTTCTTGTAATGCACTATACATAGACAGAGATAATCTTAGACTGGAGTGGGATGGCCCAGACTCTACTCAAATAGCTCTTGTAGAGCAGAGAGAGATTGATCTGTTCCTGCAGAACACAGACAGACTAAGCTCTGCAATATCAGATAAATGTCCCCCCCAATTCACTCCTTGTATTCTGGATGCTAACAGCATTTTTTGAGCTGCATGAGCCTAAACTTTCCAGTTCCCAGTTGACTTGTCGGTAAATTTTCCCAGTTTTCACACTTTGTTGCACAGTAGCAACAAAGTCATTATGCAAAAACTGTTATCTGCACCTGCAATTCACGAGATTGAGCTAATTGCACCGTCAGCTGCGTCCTTCACTCACATTTGTATCAAAGGGGATGCATCTGTAATGTGACACAGATGAGCACGAAATGGGTAACATCAGATTGACAGCTTCAGTTATTGTGCAAATGTAATGTTTATAAGACTGGGGAAACCTGCAGTCAGCTGAGACTGAAGAAGTCACTTGGATGAGTGATGAAATGTTTCTCCCATTGAAAACGCTACGTCCAGATGAACAGAATCAACTTTTGGGACCGACTGAAAAAGTCACAAACCTGATGACAGCACTCATAGCAGCTAGATGACCGCTGGCTGACTGCAGAGGCTAAAACATCCAGCAGAGAGGAGTCTCAGTGAGACAACGATGCCAGTTATCAAGCTAAAGTGAAATGAGCTGTGATTATACCAGAGTAATTAAAGTGACATGTGTAGATTTCTTGATATCACTATGTTACATGAAGCAGGACTACGGTGCTACGGACACAAAAGAATACCTATGTTTTATTTTCCGAGTATACCGCTTCTTGAAACTCATTTTAATTAGAAAGGCTAACTGGTCATATACAGGAGCACCTATCTTTCCACGCTTAGTAACACAGCTCACGCACATTTGACATTGATGAGCATTCATGCGATATGACTCCCTGAGTGACAGAGGAAGAATAACAGCATGCATGCTGATACGTATCCATGCCATGAATTGTGGCTTTTCTAACATTTTTTTCAGAAATTTTTATACATCGAAGCACAAATTGTGCTTTAGTGTATAAAAATTTCTAAAAAAAATCATCATCATCATCTCAAAAATCATAAATCATCATCAGAGCCCACTTCTGATATTACTGGAACACAATAATATGAGCGATTGTCAATACTGGTGAAGAACAGACAAACACAAGGAATGCTTCAATATTTTAGTGAAGTTTAAAGAAATGTTCCAATGTCGAATCATATTAAATTGCATCTGCTTCAGTTTGTTCATGTTCTTAGAAAAACCAACCCAAGTATATTGGAGTTTTTAAAAATCCACTCCACTTTAAATGAATAAATCAGTTCCAGCAACCTTGAATGATAATATGGCACTTTTAAGCATCCAAATATGGCTGCAAATTCAGCTCTGACTGTCCCCACCATGGGTTTCTACCTCTGACTTTATACTTGTTGAAACTGCACTCTGGCAGTCTTGTGCTGTCATAAGCTTTTAACAGCAGTACTTTGCATATTCACATCTTTATCCGTATCCCTGTGTTTCTCTGCACATGTGCTCCTCCTCAAATTTGTTTTTATCTCGGGCTGAGAGTTGGCACATTAAGCTGGACGCTCCTGCTCGGATTCTCAGGGCAGTACAAGGGTAAACAGAGATAGCTGTTTCCATGCATGTCGTTCCTGTGATAAGACCTTGGGACCTGTGTTACTGTCGCTCAGCCTGCCCGTTATTCTTTAATCTGCTGCTGCGTGCAGTTTCTTTAATGTCACTTTCACACAGCTGATGAACACTTGTGTTTGAAGCGCCAGCTGCAGTCAGTGCACAATGCTTCAGAGTATATGAGAGATTGTAGTGAATTCATGGGTAATTTCTTTTTTATGAGATAAAGTTTGAGACAGAAAATGAGAGAAGGGATGCTGGGAGAGCCGGGAGAGCGGGAAAAATGAGAGCGAAACCGCTCTGCTTGCACGAGATACGAGTACATCTGCCACTCCCGTCTCTGCCTCTTTTTTCACTTTCTCGCCCACTTTTCTCCCTCTCCCATCCGCCCACCTCTTGCCTCCTTCTCGCTCTCTCCAATCTCATTTCCTGCTGTTCTGTCTTCTATCCAGTCCTGCTGTGTGTCAGTGTATCCGACTAATTCAATCTCCAGTACACAGGCACTCCAGTGTAATGACCCATGACATTCAATTAATGCTTCTTGGTAGGTTAAGTCACCAGTAATTGTATGTGTGTTTGCCTGATGTGCATGTGTGAATCCCTGAGTTGGTGCTGTGTGTATAATCTGGCAAGGGTGACAGCCAGGGTACACGCATTTGATGCCCTCGCATAAAGTAAAAAAACACATTAAAAAAAAAACTCAGTGAATAAATAAATGTTGGTGTTGATCTCGTGGTCTGTGCAAAAGAAAAAAAAAGAACAGTTATCTTAGTGTGGTTGGGGTTTCTATACTGGTGACATATGAAAACCCACAGCTGTCAGTACGGGCTTATTTACTGTACTGTCATTACTCTTCGCATTATCACCATCGCTGCCTCTCGACCAGCTGTCACACTTATTGGATTGGTGTCGAGAGACTGCGGCATGTCCTTTAAGGGGGTTACGTGCGTCTGAGAGACACAGAGTATTCAAACACAGTGGCTCAACCTGACACACATGTGAACCTACATGGTGAGGGCAGAGCTAGCAAACACACACACACACACACACACACACACACACACACACACACACACACACACACACACACACACACACACACACACACACACACACATAAATAAACACTGACAAAGAGAGTGGCTAAATTGGTGCTGATACACACAAACAGTTTTGAACACTCACACCCGTGGCCTCCTTTTAGCTTCGCGTGGCCTCTAGCAGATACTTTCAATTTGGATTAGCATAGCCTTTTGGAGCTTTCAGCTCATACTCATTATGACTGTAATCCAGTGTGTATTGTGCATCATCAGTGTCACCGTGGGCTTTCAGTATTTAATTACTAGTCTAACCTGGGTAATCTTCTAGTTATGCTGAAATAACAGTGCATGCAATTTAGAAACATATGCATTTAACACTATAGACTGATTGTTATGTCTTATCATTTATGCTAATCATCCACAGTACACTGCTTAATGTAACACGATCCTTCTGTTGCTCTGAGACCTTCATTAAGCACACACACACATTAGGAATGACTTTAATTAAAAGAGGAAACTTTAAACAAAAGTCCTGTAACTTCCACTTTAGGGAAGGTCAGGAAGAATGTCTCATTTGGGAAAACCATAGCAGTTCTTTTTTCCCCCCACATTTACCCTGCTCATCCCATCTTGTCAAACCTATCTGTCATTTTGAAGCTTTTGTTTTTCTTCTCTCGCCTCTTACTTATCATCTAAACTCCACCTTCTTCTTCTGCTTTTCGTCCCTGCTCCATTTTTTCCCATTCTACCTCTGTCTCCGGTAATGATCTAATTAAGGCGGGTTTTGTTGCCTGCCCACTGTGTGTAATTGCCACTGGGGTGTGCCTGTACTTCGCTCTGCAATTACCAGCATCATTCTTTTGCTCCCGAATCAGCTAATTAAGCCTTATGGACAGCGAGGTCATCGTAGCCGCATTGAGCGTCACAAGGAGTCAGGAATGCCCGTTCTCTTGTCTCACTCCTGGGACACACAGAAATAGTGGATTTGCAGTGGTTGCCATGGTAGCCATCGCCCTGTCAGATCGTGTGCAGCGACTGTCAGTCAGATGATCGGTGTTTCTCTTTGTGTGTCTGTGTTTATCTGTTCATCTGTAACTGAGACAACAACTTTGCTCTAGGTCACCTCTTCTTTTCATTATTAAGGCTCAGTCTGCACAGGAGGGGACAGGAGGCCAAATAGAGCTTGTCACAGCTCCTGTTTAGGTCCCTGGGTGGACTGGCTGTCATTTTGATTGATTATATTGCCATCTCATGTAATGCTTGCCTTGCAGTATGTCCTCACTCAGCACTGCCTGACACATTTTTCCCACAAACTAGACCACAAACTTACTTCAAAATAATCTCAGCACTTTGTGGTGCAAACGTTTGATTTAATTTGGTGCATGGTTGCTTGAAAATGTGATCATTTGAATTGCTCCTGCAACAAAAATGACAAGTGGTTAGTCAGTAGTGAGATTCTTCATCTGGGTGACTTTTTTTTTTCAATGTTCTCATCCACACATCAAAGAAGTCATCACAAATGGGGAAACTACCTCGTAGAAGACAGCGTTTCAATATTCCCACTAGACTTTTATCTTCTTTGAATCTAAATACAGCATCTAAACAATAAAAATGGCTTTCACTGTTGCACCGTTGTATCCATCGAATCAGCTGTCTGCAGTGACTTGAAACTGAGTGCTAGAGGTATTATAGATTACAGAGCATCAGTGAGGGGTGTAAAACACTCATCTGTAGTATTCATATACTACATATATGGTTGTGGAACTCCTAAAAATAATGAAAATGCTAATTTAAGCCTCTTAGCTACCTCAGGTGTCGACGTTTGAACTCCAGTGCTTATTAAAGCACAGCCTCGGGCACTTATGTGCTATATGTCTCATACATAGCAGGTATCCTCTACAGTGCCATAAATTTGCATGGAAATTGCGTGAATAATGTGTGCCTATTTTCCAAATAGCCTTAGAGCTGATATTTGGCTGCAAGCGTTTAAGTGTTCATTTAATATGGATTTGAACTGTGCAACTCACTCAAAGTTGGGCAAATTGCCATTATTTTTACTGTGAGTATTGGATATTTTATTAGAAGCTTTTAGTCCTTAAAAGTTTTGACTCCACATTCTGAATTGTTTTCCCTCTCACATAGGTCTACTGTGCAATAAACTAATTGTTTAAAAAAAAAAAGTCATAGCAGCTCTGGTTTATTGGCTTCTCCATGTGGAACAAATTATGCAAACATTTGTGAGCTTGTCCTCGGTTGTGCTGACCTAAGTGGATCCTAAAGGTTGACGAAAGGCGAATTTAAGCTAATGGGTACAGCGGCACTGCAATTAACTGCAATGTGCTACTAATGTTTGCTTTTTCTTGGCAGACCTAAATGTTTTTCGTCTTCAGTGGGGTACCCAAGACTGTACAATATGTGACTGCATATTTATTTTTAAACATACAATGTGCATCCATTTATCATTTTCCTAATAAAAATAAACTAATGAGGCACAGTAGTTCAATTCAGTTTTATTTAGATAGCACCAAATCAGTTGCTTCAAGGTGTTTTCTATTTTAAGGTGAAGACCCTGCAATAATAGAGAGAAACCCAAAAAATCAGGGGATCCCCATGAGCAAGCACCTGGCGACTATGGAAAGGAAAAACCCCCTTTTGACAATAAGAAATCTTCAGCATAACCAGGCTCAGGGAGGCGCAGCCATCCAACCTTAGAGTGAGGGGAGGAAGACAAGATAACAGATACACTGTGGAGAGCCAGAGTTGAAATATAACAGTTGTGTGTATTAAGTCTGCCTGTTTTTCCCGGAAGCCAAGTTAAAGTTACGTTCATGTAAAACCAACCAAATATCATATCTCTAAGAAATCGTTTTGTCTTATTTTGGTGGCTTCACTAAATCATTAAAGCATATTACGAGAATCTTGGAAAGCAATAACTTCGCTGTGAAACATTTTCTGGTCCTTTATCTGCAGGGATCACATGCTTTTGTCTTGGTTTGTTTTGTTTGATTTAACAGAACTGCCATTTTCTTGATATTGAAAAATGTCCAAAGGTATGATGTAAATGCCATAAAGTTTACTCTTGCAGAATTTGGTTCTATTTGCATAATAATAGTGGGCGATATTTCAGTTTCTCATGTTTCTCTCTCATTTCTGCTTTTTTTCTCCCAGGCTGTTAGCTCCTACTCTAGCAAACACAAGTAGATGACTGAGAACTCGGCCTCCCATGATGGACAAGAAAAGTGGTGAGTGTCGCCAAGTCTGTAGTTAAACAAGCAATCCTCTTTGCTTCTAACATGTGCAGCAACCTTTTTTAACAACTGTGAGAAGCTTAATAAGTCAGACTCTATTTTTTGCTTTTATTCCAATATATAATCTAGTTCATGACATAAAAGGTGACATTTTTATCTCGCTGTTCCTTTCATGTGGCCAAAAACAGCTATGGGCTTATTTCCTTCAGGTGATAACCACCCTGTCTCATACTGCATTCATAAGTTGACACAGCATGAGCAGCATTTTACATGCTGATTAGTTTGTTTTGGCGCAATCACTGCATGATAATTACTTCCCAGTAAGTGATCGGGTTTTACATAATGAAGCACTGTGTGTTCGGCACAGTACAGCCTGCTTGCACAAGGGGGTGAAAAGAATTAATAATGCTGATGATGTGTGATTTGGTTCATGTTCTTATTGTAAACTAATTGCACATGTTTAGTTCTTTCATATCGGATACTACAGTATTACTATGACTAGTCACTGAAGTATGAAAATAAGCACCAACTAATGACTTATTTCATTAATGAATCATTTGATGTTAATTCTTACAGCCAATGGCTTTCAGTCCAAGGCCAGTGAGGGTGGTGTTCAAAGGAAGCAGCTGCCCTACTCAGTGGAGACTCCCTATGGCTTCCACCTGGATCTTGATTTCCTCAAGTATGTTGATGATATTGAAAAAGGCAACACAATCAAAAGGGTCCACATTCAGCGCAGGGTAAAGGGCCCACCTAAATTCAGCACTCTGCCTAGAAATTTTAGTCTTCCTGGGCATGGAGTAAGGCCTCCCCCAAAGGAAAAGGACAGTACTTGGTCTGGGACGTCTACCCTGGGTCCCAAGCCTAAATCACGAGTGACAGAGGTTCAACAGATCTTTGACTTTCGAGCAAATGAAGGCGTGATTTCCAGCCAGAGCAGCAGGGTGACCACGAGTCAAGGAACTGGCTATGTTTCAACTAAACCCAAAGATGAAGTAGGCGCGGGGGCTCGCGGTGCTGAAGACAGAACTGGGGGGATTCAGATTCAGAGTCGTCCAAATCTGCTCAGAGCATCGAGCATGCCCATCACGCTACAGCAGCGTAAGAGTTCAGATTCAAGCAGCCCTGACCGTACCGTGGGAACACCAGAAAACGGCTCAACAGAGAACATGTTCCGGGCTTCACCAGACGTAACAGAAAGACGCTGTGTTCCCCAAGATCGAGCAGGTCTTCACCAACAGATTACTGTTGCACTGAAGCGGGTCAGAGAGCTAGAGGAACAGGTCAGAACCATCCCAGAACTGAAAGCTCAGATCTGCTCTTTGAGGGAGGAGCGGGAGCAGCTGCTTCTTCAGCTACAAGCACAAGCCAAGGCCCAGGCTTCCAAATTATCTGCTACAGTACCAACAGGTTACGATCCTAGGACAAATAATCAATCGCAAGGACAGAGACCTTCACAGGAGATGAAGTTAGTCCTAAAGACTCAACCCACTAGTCTTGGGCCATCAAACCAAGCTACAGGGAAGGAGAAACGAGGTGAGACAGAGAAAACTAACATGTTACTATTTGAAGTGGAGAGCTCGGCACAAGGAGAAAGTAGCATGTCGTCAGCACAAGAAGTGGAGAGACAATCACTGCAGCTGGACATACCTGACAAACAAAAAGAAACAGAGAGTCCACTGGGACAGACAGTGCAAAAACTGCCACGAGACATTTCAGGGGAGGAATTACTATCTATCACAGTGGCTTTAAAAGAAACAGAGACTGCAGCAAAAGAAGGAAAACCAAAGGATCCAGATGATATGCAGAAGTTGGAGGAGAAGCTAACAGTACTAGAGGCTAAACTTATTCAGGCTAGCCAGGAGCTAGAGAGAACCAATGCTCTTTTGAAACAGCAAATAGAGGAGAACAAGCTAAAAGAGGAGAGAATACTACAACTGAGTGAGGGAACAAGAGTGGAGGTTTGCACCGCAGATGAACGTCCAAGAAGAGAGAGCATTGACACAGGGACAGTGACAGAAAGGATAGATTTTACCCACCAGGAAACAGAGACAGAATCGCCTGGTACTGTAGATCAGGGGACAGACACTGATAAAATCTGCATTGAAGTGTGCATACCAAAACAACAGACTAAAAGTACAGATCAAGGACCAGTGACGGGAAAAGCTGACACGCATGACCAGGAGACAGAGATGGAGGCAGCAATAACAGCGACAAGTCCACCGAGGCCCAGAGCCAACAGCATGGAACGAGGCACACTAACCGAGAGCATCATCACTCTGGATCAGATGACCGAGACTCCCGTGGCCGAAAGGGTAAACCAAGTCACAGAAACAGAAGGCGAGATGGTGACGGACCATCCTCAGAGACCGAGGGCCAGCAGTGTTGACAGAGGGACAGAGACAGAAAGGGTGGGCACTGTGGACAGAGTGACAGAGACAGAGGTAGCCCAGAGAGCAGACCAGCAGACTGAGACAGAGATGGAGAGACGTCATGACAACAACCCAGCCAGAGGTGTAGAAGCAGAGAGTCAAGTGAGTGAGAACACAGGCAGCCAAAGAGACGAAGTCGTGGTGAGCGAAAGAACAGAAGACAGGGAAACATATGAAAGAATTCAAAGAGAGAGTGAACGTTTAGTTGCTGAGGTTTTATCAGAAAGCTCAGCGGCAGCTGTAGAAAGCATAAAAACTTTAGATGTTGTTAGGAAGAATGAAGAGTGCGCCAGTTCGGCTGCTAAAGCAGGAGAAAATAAGATTAAAGTGAGTTCTGAACAAGATGACTCAGAAACAAAAGAAATTACAGAAGTGGTTGAAACAAGACCAGCTGCCCCGGAGACTACAGAGAAGAAAGAAACAGGAGCCGGGGAGGTTATGTCTGCAGCAGTCAAAGAAACTGTAGCCGCTGACACTGTTGCAGTAACTGAGGGGAATTCAGCTGTGAAGACAGCAGCTCCTGTAAGACCACAAAGAGGCAGGAAACCCTCAGTGGAGCAAACTCAGCCGTCACCTCCTCAACTTCAGGTGGTGCCTGTGCGTCCTCGTAGGGGATCCAGTGAAACTCAGACCCAGCCGCAGACGAAAACCCAGCCCCAGGTGCAGGAACAGAGTGCAGCTCAGCTTGAAGCTCGGTCCCCAGAACAGCTCTCTGAAACACAGGTAAAACATCAAACACCGTCTGTGCCTCAGGTTGAGGATCACACTATAGCAAAGAAACCTCCTGGAGGGTCTGGAGAGAAGCAGTCTGAATCTCGGCTTCAGTCTGAGACTCAGGCCGTGTCTCCGGGCTCTAGTGAAGTCCAAGTCAGGCCTAAATCAATACAAGCCCAATCTCAAACTTCTGCACCTCGGCGGGACTCAAAAGAGCTGAAAGCACCGCAGAGGGTGTCTGGTGCATCACACACTCCTAGACGGGGATCGGGAGAAGCCCAGACCCAACCACCTCGCCAAGCATCAAGCGATGCTCAAACTCAACCTCAGGGTTCACGTAGAAGCTCCAGTGAGGCTCAGGCCCCTCCGAAAGATGCCAGTGAGACACAGTCACTGCGCAGAGGCTCCAGTGAAGCAGCTCAGCGCCGTGGCTCAAGCGAAGCCCAGGGTTCACGTCGCGACACCGGGGAGGCCCAGCCTCCTCGAAGAGGCTCCAGCGAATCACCAACATCGCCTGCAGCTTTGGGTCAAGTTGTAACTCGGATAACGGGGCTGCTAGGAGAGCAGTGGGCACATCTCGGAAGCAGCTCTGGCACTCAGCAAACAGCTAGCCAGCAGGAGAGCGCAAGCACACAGAAAAAGACGACAGGGAAAAGAGCGGAGGCTGGAAAGGCAACGTCAGCCAAGCCAGCGGGGAAAGCAGCCCCAGCAGCAGCAGCGACAGGGAAACCAGCGGGGAAACCTGGTACTTCCAAAATGAGCTCCATTCAGAGCCAACTGGTCAGCTCCCTCAGTGTCCTCTCTGCCTTCTACTCCCCAAGCCAGAAAGTGGCTGCTGCCAGCAAACAGCAAGAACAAGGTAGGCCCGTGGTTCATCTGTCTGTCTGATAGCTGCTCACCTATTTGTATTAGCTAAAGCTATTTCTCTCTTATAGTCACTGAATAGATCCCTTCAAGGAGCATAATGATGCATTAGCCATGCCACTTCATTACAACATGTCCCTTATGATCTATAATCGTCATGAAGTATTATAAATGTGTACAGCTCATTAGCCTGAAACAATGACTTCTCTCCCTAAAAAGAACTCCTGCAGAAACAGCCAAACACTTTCAGTGTGGTTAGACAAACATCCATGGTTTCACTTGTATAGGCGCATCTTAGCCCTGCATACCAGCAAACTCTTACAAATGGTGCGTTCACAGCACAGATTTTTTTCATTGCAACTTGAAACCACACTGCTCCCATTCAATTACTGGGAACATTATACTCAAGTTGATATGCTGTCAAATTATCACTTCTCCTGCTTCTATGAATAGTACTGTACTACAAAAGTACTACAAAAGTTTTAGTGTGCCTTAGTCATGAGATTAGATGCCGTAATAGGATCGCGATAGAAATAAATGACATTGCTTAACTTATTTTAAGGTTAATATCTTGAAATTGATGTGCCTTTTCTTTCTGGAGAGCGCAGGCATTGTTAATATAAGACATATTACGCAGAGCGCAAAACACACTGAGCACTGTTGCTACAGTAAATGTCAGTTTTACTCTGAAGTGCAGAGTGGAGGAGGGGTGAGGGATGGGGAGCTGGGAATAGGCATTTTTTTCTGTTATATACAAGAGTGGAAAAAAACACACATTACTAAAAACTGTCAAAATGACATGGTTCAGTGACCTTCAAGAGCACACGTACACATTTCTTGTTCCCCACAATATATGCAAAGACAGAATCACACGGCAAAGTTCACACGTGTGGTTAAGCATCTATTTACAGTACACAGTCGAATGGATCCTTAAGCACCGGTCCTCACACATATATCAAACAGATGACGCCTCTCTCTTCCCTCCCCTGATATGTCTCTCCTGTTTCTGGTCATGGTACTCACTCGCTCAACTATCACACACATATTTTATTTTCAAAGTTCATCTACAGTTCAGTGCCGGGAGCACATCGTGGTACAGGAGTGTTTTTAAGTCAGGTTTGAGATGTGTGTATTTCAGACCCATTTCTGAGGTGCCTATGGCTGATGTGAAGTTTCCCAGTGTGGCCTTTTAAACGTCTTATCATCTTCTGTGTGTGTTAAAAAGAAACGCCTACTGCTGCATTGAGAAATTCACTCATTCTAGTCAATCTGTGCCTTGAGTGAAACTTTGGAGATGTGCAAAAATAAGAGAAATATCTCTGACAAAGCGAAGGAGGGTTAAATCACACAACTAATTTATTTATTAGGAATTAGGAAAAGGATATTTTCAAATTCCATGTTGCTGTCTCCTGGGAGGTACTAGATCTAAAAGCATCATTCTTCTTAGATGGTGGTCCCTGGGAATTTTTTTTAAACTGGTGTTTTTTGGCTCAAAGCTACGGTCTTATGTCCTTGCATAAAACATTACAGATACTCTGCACCATGTCTGCTGTCACGCACAACTGAGACAGCTATACTGGGCTCACAGCCAAAGGGAGTCAGCATAAGAGCCCACACAGAATCAATTCCTGGGCAGTTACATACATAAACGGGCCTGGCAGAGTCAAGGTTGGATGATGTCAATAAGGTGTATAGTCTTGACCTGTATATATTTCCATGGAGAATACTTCGAGGCCTTAGTGTGTACTTGGAAAGTTAAATCTAATTAAAAACTGAAGTATGTGCTTTAGATTTCAGTTCAGCAGTCTTAATTGTTGTCTTTTTCATTATCTAACCAATGTTGTTACATTAACAGATCATTTTGCCGTGCACTTTTAATAACAAAGGTCATCTTTCTTCCCAGTGTAATACTGTTCCTCTACATTAGTTTTGTTGTTGTCTTTGTATAGAGTATAGCAAATGGGGCTCTAGCTTTTCTGTTCTGTGTTAACACAAGCTTTCCACATCATTTGATTGGCTGTACTTACTCGTTGGTTTTTTTCCAATATCTTCCAGGCTCAAAATCACTGACATTCACATACAGACACAAGAGCACACAGAAACAAGCAGACAGACATACTTATAACACTAGCCCAAAGAAATACAGTCGCCGTTTGCAAATTGTTGTTGTCTGTTACTTAATGAGATAAAAGTCAATAACAATGTAAATGTAAGTGCACTATGTGCAAATGTAAATATAAACAAAATACAATGATTTACAAATCTCATCAACCCATATTTTATTCATAATGGGATGTAGAAATCATATCAAATGAAACATTATTAGCTCATTTTGAATTTGATAGCAGTAATGTGTCAAAAAAGTTCAGGTAGGAGCAACAAATGGCTGGAAAAGTAAGTGGTACTAAAAAAAAGAGCTAGAGGAGCATTTTGGGACTAAAGTTTATAATAAGCTTGTGTGTAACATGATTGGGTATAAAAAGAGCATCGCAGAGAGGCAACATTTTACCAGTTTGCAAAAAAATTGCATCTATAAATTGGAGAATGATTTCAGAATTATGTTCCTCAATGCTAAATTGCAAAGACATCATCTACAGTGCATAATATTATCAAAAGATTCTGCAAATTTGGAGAAATCTCTGAGCGCACGGGACAAGGCTCAAAATATTGGTTGCTTAATGCTTGTGATTGAGGTGGCAGACCTTTAAAAACAGGCATGTTTCTGTCATGGAAATCAGTGCATGGGCTCAGGGACACTTCTAGAAATCTTTGTGAACACAGTTCATGAAGCCATACGCAAATGTAGGTTAAAACTTAAGAAAGCTGTGAACGTGAATCAGAAACGTCACCATCTTCTCTGGGCCAAAGGTCATTTAAAATGTAATGAGGAAAAGTGGAAAACTGTTCTGTAGTCAGATGATTTAAAATGTGAAAAAAAGGATACCGCCTCCTCCATACTAAAGAAGAAATGGACCTTTGGGCTCATTATCAGTACTTAGCTCAAAAACCTGCATCACTAATGTTACGGGGCTGTATTCATTCTAACCATAAGCCTGTAAAGGTGACAGATCTTAAAACACTGAGACACTGTGAAGTCCTCTGACTCATATCACACTGTTTAGTTGTGAGGATGTTTCAAATCACTTGAACTTGAACACACACACAAGATACACATGCACACATCCAAATTCCACAGAAACCCTATTAATTTTTACTCTCCTCATTTTTATTTTTCATCTTCCCCTCTGCCTCTTGCTCTGTCCTCCTCTTCACTAGGTCTCAAATCCATCATGAAGAAAAATGGTGCAGCAGGCAAGCAGGGGAACAAGGGAGCCAAGAAAAACCTGAAGTTTGTGGGGGTGAATGGAGGGTAAAATCTTCTTTTTAGTCATCGTCCAATCTCTTTGTGATTTATATCTTTGTGTGGGCTGAAATGTGTTTTGTGCACTTATATTTTCATGCTTTTGTCAGTCTTCATCCTTATAGGAAAAATAATGTGTTGCCACTTCTGATTAATGTAAAAAAAAAATCCCCTTTTATCTTGATTTAGTTCATTAAAAGTATTTGTTATTAGGTTTGATGTGTTACTGTATGCAAAGGGGCTTCAAGTTTGATGGATTACCCACAAATTTCTTTTTCAATGTTGTGGGTAATCCACGTAACCACACATTATGTGAAAAAATTCAGAAAGAGCAAAAGATACAGGATTGTCTGAGAAATTTGATTTGATGTTATTTGATTTCTTCATCTTTGTCCACAGGCGACAGTTTGGATTTTCATGCAGCTGTATTTCAGGCTACATGAGGTCCATTCGTAACAAACACTCTTTTCATTCAAGACCAAAAACTGTCTGTGCAGCAGTGTTAATCTTAATCTTTTGTCATTTAGCCATGTATGCATCAGCTTTGTCACTGTTTTAAACTTCGACATTAAGCTGTACTTCAGACATCTGCTTCTTGCTGTTTGTCAGGCTCACTAAAGACACGTTGTCCTGAATCTGACCTTGCTGCTGCTTCTGCTGGTGTGCTAATATGCCTGCATTAATGTGTGTTTAGATTATGTGATATGCATGCATAGTTTCTGTTGATGGCACCTAGGTGATTGTGCTAGCGTGCTTATGTCAGCATTTGCTGATGCTGGTTGCAGTGTGTGTGTGTGTGTGTGTGTGTGTGTGTGTGTGTGTGTGTGTGTGTGTGTGTGTGTGTGTGTATGTTTATGAATTTAAAGTATGGGGATGGCAGTGGTTCTCAATTTTTTTCTGGCATGGCTCACACAGTGCAATTTTCTGTTATTAAATCTAAGAAAGGAATTGTATTTTAGTGAAATAAAACTGAGGAGGAGTTCAGTAATTCAGTAAAGTGGTTTTTCTGTCTCAATTATATAACTTCACTATACTTAAATGTTCTTCGAGCTTTATTGACCTGAAAAATTCTTCATAAAGAATATCTTTACGGTGTCATCTTTAAGATGCTTTGCCGACTTTGTTGTGCTGCTGCTCAAGTGGTTAGCTGCTAGTGGAGGGAGGGGTTTCTTGTCTAAGCTGCTGTGCTGGTATCAGTAATATTGCAAAGGGGTATTTAATGTGAGAGCAATTTTTTAGCATCGATTAGCATCCGCGTATCCTGTTCTTTAAACAACTAAACTAACTTTATCTAAACTACTGGAAAAGGGAAAAAAGTACCACTGTGTTTTCAAAATTTTGTTATTGAGAAGATACGTATTGGTTCTGGTGATTTACCTACTAATGAGGTAGACAATCACAAAGCAGGAAAAGCAGGAAAACTACAAGATATGAGAAAACTAACCTTCAAAGTAAAATTTGGGCACAAAGACTTACTATAAAGTTGCATTTGTTCTTAGGTCATGCTTACAGCATTATTTCATATCCTGTTGTGGTCGTTTACAGTATTTCTCATCACTTACGTAAAAAGTTTCTGTTTTAAATTCCTGGCTATTTTAATCTCCTGCATATGACGGAAATGGCTGCCATGCGTAGCATTTGTTTTATTCCTGTGTTCCTGCTCTTACATTCCTGGGCTTCACTGTTTTATGACCTGCTCACCTTTGCAGTGTTTTTGCAGACTGTTGTGGTGTAGTCCATTCCTTCCTCCCTTCAACACAATGATCTGCAAACATACCCACATTCAGAATAACACGTAACAGATTTTTTTATGGTATTGCAAGAATCTATTCCTTATAAACTTGGACTAATATGTTTAATAAATGAGATTATATGAAACTTTTTGACATCTAGTGTACATCTCTTTTGGTTTCGTTTCAACATCTATAAATATTTGACCATTTCCATGTTCTGCCCACCCAATTCTGAAATATGCAGATGTTATTTATAATGAGGCAAACATGTCAGGCAACAATATTTTCTCTGACTATCTTTAGGCTTCTGCCCACAGCAGGAAGTGATCTGCTGTTTATACTTCTTCTCTTTGTATAGTCTAACCTATCTCTGCTCTCCCTTGAGCTCCTCTGGAATCTCGAGAATGCTGTGGCCCCTGAACGTCTCTTGTGGTGTCTCAGTTTGTGTCTGTGTGTCCACAAGAAGTCTGAATCAGTGGTATTCAGTATAACCTTATCTGATCACTGGCCTTACAGAGGTGGCTTGATGATGCGCCCCAGTAATCACACTTATATACATGCTACTCCAGCAGCCTCCGCAGCATATCGTTAGCCTTTTCTCAACGAACAAGGTTGTACGTTGTTCAAGGCTGCTTATGTTTGTGCTCAAACATGTCTGTGGCTTTTTATGTATGTTTAAATTATGTTTATGTTAGGATATGAGGGCAAGGCTGCACAAGGCAAACATCTTTTTCATCTCACTTGTGAAGTCTAGAGGGGAATAACCTGTTAGTATTTACTCTGTCTTGCCTGGAGCTGACTTAACATTGACTTAATATTAGTTTTACCTGCTTAGACATTTCCTTGGTGATGCTGCTGGTGCTGCACAAACTTAGATTTTCAGTAGACTCTGTAAATATTTCTGAATATATAACAGACAAAATGGCTTGGATGGATTTCTATGTTTGGAGAGTGTGGGAAAGCTTTAGCTTGTGGAATGATTTGAATGATTTCTGTGGAGCTGTTATAAAATCTGCCGTCTTCTTTATTATGTTCTCTTTAAGATATGAGACGACATCCAGCGAAGAGTCGAGTGGAGATGAGAAGTCAAAGGTGGAGGTAGAAGAGGAAGATAGCTCAGAACCAGAAGTGGAGAAGGAGCCTGAGAAGGAGCCTGAGAAGGAGCCTGAGAAGCAGCCAGAGGAGGGAGCAGAAGCCCAGAGAAAAGATTCAGAGGTCCCAACTGAGGGAGGAGGTGCTGTGGCTCAAGAGAAGGAGACTGAAAGAGGTCTGCTGGATCCAGAAAGTAGCCAGGAGCTCCTGGAAGAGCAGGCTGGAGGGTGAGACCGACAGCAGAGCTTAAATTATAATCTTGGGTTACCGTGTTGCACTTTATGTGATGTGTTTCTCATAAATGTAACTAAAGATTGGGTCTGCTATGATACCAAATGGTTTCTCCATGACCTGCTATTTGATATTCTCTTACAAATATAGAACAAAAATAACCACATTTGCAGAATTTGCTAGAAGCAGTGTTGGGTTGTTACCTAAAAACGTTGTTGCACTTGTTACTTGTTACACTACTCGTTACTTTTTTGCAATGACCAGAAACAAATTGGCACTTAATTACCAGTTATAGAAACCTCAGTCTACAGTTCCACAAACCAGCAAATATCCATATGTTAAGGACACAATACATAGGATCATTCTTTTACTATTTATGAGCACAAAACCATCAACACAAAGCAAAAATGAAAACCTGCCAAAAAGACTTTAAAGCAATCACCAGAGTAATTCTACTATACAAACACATATAGTGAAAAACTGCGGCTTAAAGCTGCTTTTGTTACTTGTTGAAGTTCAGGCTCTGGCTGCAGGACTGGGGTCAGCATGCATTCAGCTTATATCATATAAATATCACTTTGGGTTTTTCGTTACCTTTTTGCTGACATATCTGTGCAGATAGTTGCAAAGAGCCAAGGTTTTGTTGTCCTTATTATGCTCCTGTTTTTGCCCTGGAGGCAGTTTGCACTTCACCATCGTACACTTAAATGCCCATATCTCCACTCCTGAAGAGCTCTAGACCGCTCCACAAGTTTTCTCTCCCTGCACGCAAACTTAAATTACCTGATTGTAGTGCAAGTTTTTCACTTTATTTCCCTCATTTTATGAGTACAGCCAGCATAAATATATTGATGGATCAAGCTTAGATTTTTTCTGGTTTATGCTACTTAGTTTTCACAGACACTGTGAACGGTACAATATTACCTTCACACCCTGAAAGAAAAAACAAATTCACAACTTATCAATTAACAAAGCAGTTGCCAGTAAATCAAGCTATATAGAGGTTTGTTGGCCATTATAAAAAGAGCAGTGCTATATTAAATGGTATCTTTATCTTTAAATGATTAATCTTTAAATTGATAACGCTGTATTAAACATTTATTTCGACACCGACAGCGATACGTAACCTTTTAAAAAACTTATCAACACCTTGATCAAACTACTGAAGGCTCAGATTCAAACTGTTAAACTTCTGAATTTATATCACTGGTAAATACTTAATTACATGAATTTTTAAACACAAGATGGTTTTTAGTGTTAAATATTACTAAATATTTATGTGTGTAAATTCTCTAAATAGAGACTGCATTCTCTGCTCACAGGTACAAATATTGGAACAGTCATTCGTATGCAGCCTTATCTGATATACTTGGTATAGGACAGGTGCTGAATAATGCTTCATGCATGCACCGGAGGCATTACATTGGGACTTTGACTTACATGCATGGGAATTCAGTTAATACACACTCATGCTTTTTTAAATCTTGTGCACATTCATTGCCATACGTGTGTCTGTAATATATATACACACTAAACTGACATTTCAATTCAATTCAGTTTTATTTATATAGCGCCAAATCACAACAACAGTTGCGTCAAGGCGCTTTATATTGCACAGTAGATCGTACAATAATAAAATGGCAACATTTGTCGCCACAAGTACACTGTAAGCTTCATACAAGCACACACATATTCCAACTTGCAACTAAACTCTTTGATTAAGGTGCTCAGTAGTCACACAGATGTACTTTGTTCTAGGACAAAGCAAATAACTAGCAGTGTTGTCTTCCCTGTCATTGACTGATCACTTATCAGTCTCAGGTATGCAGACAGGGCTGATGGCCATGGGCCCAGGCAGTGAGGAGAAAGCAGGACTTATATTAACTCATCATTCAGCACCTGTCTGATCATTCCTGTGGGTACGTGCAGGATGTGCTTCTATATGTGTATAGGTGTTATAGCTGGAAAGCTAGTATAGGTCACATTGTGACCCACTCAGGCTTGATGCTCAGTTTGCGTGATGGATGGCCAGTTTGAGCGCTCTCTGGATATTAATGGGCAGTGAATCAGAGCAAACTGTAACTGTTGAGGTTTGCGTGTGCTATCAATGTGTCAGACTGTTGAGTGATGTGAGTAAGCCACGGAGGCGTGCAAGGCATTTTTTCTTGTATTTTCTTGTTATCATTTCTGACAGAATTTAGACATGAACCACAGAAGCTGGCTTGGCCATACTTAATCCCTGCTGTGTTGTATGGTTTTGGTTTTCAGGGGAAAAGTCGACAAGGGGTTTATAGATGCATGCCTTTATGTAAAGGACCGCATGGAGGAGGTTTCATCCCCAGATAAAGAAATGGTAAGGATTTCTTTGATTGGACTTAACAAAATCTAACCCGACTTTACTATGGTAAGTTTTCGTTTTTCCATTGTTTTCTGTCTCTCTCCTCAGCGCCAGGTTTTAGTGGTGCTCTACCAGGAGTGGTTCAGAGTCTCCAGTCAAAAAGACTCGCAGGCAGATACTGTCAGATTATACCTGCGACAAGTGGGGATGACCACACCCACTCTCCTGCCATATGTTGTTAACTTGACAGACGGCAATGGGAATATGGCTCTTCACTACAGCGTGTCACACTCCAACTTCCCTGTGGTCAAACTGCTGCTGGATACCGGTGAGACGGAAAGGCACACAGAACGACAAATCTAACTAAAAGGAAAGATTATAACTGTGCATACGTTTCGTTTCTCATCTCTTTTACTCACTCCATCACTTTCTGTGTACATTCAGGCCTGTGCGAAACAGACAATCTCAATAAGGCAGGCTATACTCCAGTGATGCTGGCTGCACTGACGGCTGCTGAGAGCCCCGATGATCTTGAAGTGGCACAGCAACTGTTGAAAGTGGGAGATGTCAACGCACGCTCCAGACAGGTGTGCATACAGACGGCAATTGCACTTAGACACTGGATGAACTAAAAATAAAACGGATATCAAACAGTTTGGTGTGTTGTACAAATAAAATAAAATAGAAAAAGGAAGTAAATACATTCCCTAAGGCAGTGAGGGGTTGTTATAAAATGTAGGTCACTTTACAGGAGGACATGTTTTTTTTTCCTCAACTGCAAGACTTCCTTTAGTGGAAACCATACAGGAATCATGAAATGGACTGCAGAATCAAATCAAGGTCACCAGAACGAATATTTATGCATGTTTGTATAACAAGTTAATGTACTATTTAACTCGTCACTTTCTCTCTCTGTCTGCATGTAAGATATACATATCTTCCCATCATTCCTGCCCTCTCACTGTTTAATTCTAATCTCTGTTTTTCTCACTCTTTCTCTAGGCGGGCCAGACAGCACTCATGCTTGCGGTGAGCCATGGCCGCGTTGCCATGGTGAAGCTGCTCCTGAGCTGCGGCGCGGATGTAAATGCCCAGGACCGCGAGGGCTCGACGGCCCTGATGTGTGCCAGCGAGCACGGGCACACACACATCGCTCGCCTGCTGCTGGAGACAGGTCGCTGTGATACCAGCCTCAAAGATAAGGTATAGCTTTAGGTTGTGCAGTTAAAATCAGGCCATTTAGTGGCTTGTTGTAAACTTGTAGATGTTTTACCTCTCGTTTATGAGACTTTCAGCAATTAATTTCAGCGCATAATTCTTCGCTGTTCGCATTCCACTAATGGTCACATGGCTTTTACCACGTGGTTCGCTCAAAAATGTAGACTGTGGGCTCTCAGTAAGGTTATAAGGATATGGGAACTGATGGCTGGCCCACACAAAGTAGATTGATTGTTCAGCCTGGTGCATTGATTTCTCCAGTTTGTAGATTCCCCAGTCAGAGAGTGATCACATCATGGCCGGTGCTTTACGCTGCCGAAGCACTTCTGTAATGAGAGCAATCCTAGAAACACAGAGGCAAATGGACTGGCTGCGTTAAATGGAGAGCAAAGACACTTAGTGTCCTGTGGCAAAAAAAAGGATGGATGCAGGTGTGGAGGTGAGTCTTTGTAAATGCCACAGGAAGAGTAGCAACAGTGTTGCAACAAACACCGTGCTGCGTCTTACCCCAAAACAACATTAAAAGTCTTCCAGATTCTGCATCGTTCTGATATAGTTTCTGCACTGGGACTCTATGAAAACACATGAATACACACCATATTTTAGTAGTGGGCACATAAATAATATTCAAAGTGGGGAAATAAACAGCTCTGACTCATTGTTTTCTATTCATGCAAGTCAAACAGTTTGTTTAACAAGTGGACAAAATTGACACCGTATGTGATACAGAACATTTATGCTCATGTCTCTGGATGTGGTCTAATAGAATTAAAAGAAGGAGGAAAAAACACAAAGGTAATCTGCAAAAATATTCTTGCAGAATCCTGATATTGCAGATCTGTCAGCTGTATCATTTGACTGACGTCTTGGCATCAAGCGCATTTCTTAAACTGTAAGGAGATGTGCTTGCAAGTGATTGCATTCTGAAGAGCGTTTGTAGCAGCGGGTTGGGGAGATTGTTATCCGTAAGGACGCAAGCACCGATAAGCGTTCTTATTTCTGATAATTGCTAGTAGAGCGCGACTTGAGTGCTTGCCATAAATCCTCGCACAGTACATAATTACAGCACAAGCCCGACAGCGTTTATTTATTTTACCTTGCTGCATTAAAAAAAAAACAACAACATTATTGTAATCTGTGCATATTAATTTTTAAAAATATGCTTGCAAGAAAATAAAGATGATCAAATAAGTAAGTAGGTGACAGTGGCAGTGATTAGATATTTGAGTGCATTTTCAAGAGATCAATCACATACTGGTCACAGTGTGTTATCCCTGTCGCTACTTTATCATATTGCCTGTGCAATAAGTAACAACACAAAATGAAAATACACAAAAAAATACCCCAAATTTTCTTACATATGTTTCATAAGCAAAATACAAGGTTTACTTGTATTAAGCTTAACATCAATACAAAACATCCCAGGCTTAAAACCTTTATTATTTCAGAGACAATTGCTGTAGGATGTAAAAAGGGTTTATTAGTATACAGAGTCAGGGCAGGTTCAGCATGCACCATACTCCTGATGTTCAGTTACTAGAGAATGTGTTTAGCCCAAAACAACACTGCCACTGTGTGGTTCAAAAAAGTCACTGCAGTGTTTTGAAATATCTGTTTTTTTTCCCCCCAGAACGGTCAGACGGCTCTGTTGGTGGCAGAAGGAGCCTCTCAACAGGACATAATTGACCTTCTGAAGGCCAACGCTGAGGTCCAAACCTCTGAGTCCACAAGCACCGCAGACCTCCTCTGAGTCAGAGTTCTCCAAACCATCCCAGCTCGCCATTCAACCGCTCAACCGCTCTGTTTCCGTTAACCGTGCCCGCCAACATGGGGAGAAAACACTGAAATAAACACACGGTGGTACCGCACACATCATAAGACGTGGCAGGAGCTTTTCTTCCACGTCTCTGCCAGTAATGCTGGTGGGTGTCGATGGATATGCTGCATCAACCGCTCAGGTCCACAGCTGAGGGCCCCGACAGCCTGATGAGAAGATGTTTCCACAGTGTCAAGTGTGACTGACGGGATGTTAAGTAGGACACGGGGTGAGACTATAAAGCAGGACAACACATTGGGCGGCCTAGCAAGTGGACAGAGAGAGCCTCTGAACTGCTGCTTCCTATCATCAGCTAACTCTTAAAGCAAAATACTAAGCACATGATCTACCTTTGCAAAGATAGAATATGAAATAATACATTATTTCTATTTTTTTTCCCTTTCATGACATTGAAATCAGTCTTTACATATTTGGACATAAGCCATTATTGAGGACATACTTTATGTAGAATAGATTATAATCACAAAAATCACAAAAACTGTATTTTCTACTGCACTTTTTTAAAATTGTTGATGTGTTTCGTAAATAGTCCTCTATAATAGTGGTGTCCAGATGAAATTATATATCTCCGAAAAGCATTCATTAGGAATTTAAATAACAGAATATAACTTATAACAGAATATATTTGACATTCAGTGTATCGTTTTTGCCGTAGGACCCATCGCTTTTCACATGTGGGACATGGGTGCTCATCAGCTGTGTGTTAATGAGAAACAAATCCTTTCTGTGGGACATTAAACTATTTTTTATAACCACAACATGACCAGGCTGAAGAAAGACAATGCTCTTCTCTTATGAAGATTGTACTGCATGCATGCCAATACGTTTACTCCCCCTACTGGCTGTCTTATAGTACTAAACAGCAGTATGTTGTAGTACTGTCTGTTCTCATAGCGTCTCTCTCTTTCTCTACATCTCCCGCCTTCAGTTCAAATATAATGTATGCCTTGTTCGCCTGCTCGTTTTAAAATCAAACCATGTATGCAACTGCTACAAAATGCACAATGAATGTCAGGCTGGCTGTGACACATTCCAGGAAATTAATGTAGCAAGTTTAAATACACTGGCATGGGCTTTACGACTAACAGACACAGACTGTCAGTGGATGTGGCAGACATTGGAATGAGTCTGGTTATTTATATTACGCGTGGTGAGACACATCGTCTTGTCCTTGCTTTCGTGAGGTCTCATTTCATAAACGGTAAGACAACATGGTAAATCTGACCCGAGGTTTGGGTTGAGGGTAGAGCTGGGACTTGGGTTTGCGTTTTAAGAAGCAATAGTAATTGAATACTACCTTACTGTCAGTCATAAAGTAGGTCGAGTGAGTGACCTTGGTCGAGCCTTAATCAGACAACATAAGACATAAGATGTTTTCCACAGTGTTGATGTTTTTGTACCACAAACCTACGTTCGTATTCCTGAGCTAATATAAAGCAGGAGTAGCGGTCTTTAAAATAAAGTTTACAGTTTCCCACTCTGTGACCGCTGCTGATGTCAAACAGTCCCGTATGTTTACAGTTAAATGGAATGCTGAAATGATATAACAGAATGGCATAAAATGATCTGTAATATAACATTATTATTATTATTATTATTATTAATTTTAGATAATTCATGTAGTTCATGGACTGCAAAGGAAATAGGGGGAGTAAGCCTAAATTAGAAAAGAAAATTGATAGGCAAATCGATCAAGTTCATTGTAAGCCTCTCTTTTCACCTGATTATGATCATATTTATGACTACTCTGATCTTTGTTCTCTTTTTTAAAGAGTTGGAGGTGGGATTTAAAGGGGAATACCACTTACTACTTTAACAACTGCCATATATGTGACCTATGACCATGATCCAGTCTGAATTTACAAAAGAAAAAAAGCTACACTCCAGACAGCTAACGAAACGAAACGCTGAACATTTTTCAAGCATACAGACAAATCAAACCTATCAGCTGTTATTATCATTTATTAATAAAACTGGATTAGCAATTGAATATTTGTGGCCATAGTGATACATCATGTCATTGGAATACATTAGCATTTTGTCTTAATTGGTATTAATTTGGGGTTTTTTTTGCAGTGGGGTTTGTCATTCTAGTAAATGTTTTCGGGCACAAATATAAAAATATGTAGACTGACCATGACGCAAGACTCATTTTAAATGAAGTATATTATATAGATCTATATACTTTGACTTATATAGTACATTTACACAAGAAAATACCTTTTTTCACACTGACTTAGTAATCAGATAAGTATTTGTGGGGGCTCACAAAGTAGCACAGGTTTTCTCCACAACGACGCTGCATTCACACAACATCAGTAAATCTCAATGTTAACTCTGTGCAGCGCATCTGATCATCACTGACTGTCTGTGTATGAAGGAACAAAAATAAGAGTCTCTGTACAGCCGTAGCTTCCTGCATTGCAGACAGCCAAAGGACGATCGGGAGGGCGCTGCGAGAATTATCTGGTGAATCTGGTCTTCCGTGCCTGCGTATAAGTCTCTATGAAAATCTATATGTTTAATCCCCTGTGACCCAGATATTATAAGGTTTCACGTGAGCACCAAAGAACTGAAACCAAATCTGTTTCACATGGGACTAAATATGTATTTTATGTGTTCCTGTAAATCCAGCCAAATATATGTACATACAGTATTGTGAAAAGTATATAACAAGTATTGTCTGACAGTTTGCTCTAAGATTACAGTATTTATTCCAAATGCTATATTTTTTATCGTATAATATACCTATGTATGCATGGACAAATATTCAAGTGATACAGCTCAATGGGAATTTTGAATGACTGAAAACTGTACTGAGTATACCCTGATGATGTGATCATTTAACTTATCTTTCATCGGTTGGGTGGTTATAGTACATAGTGTGATTTGACGAGGTTGTGGACTGTCATGTGTCCTTTAATGCTACTCTTGACATTTCAGATCTGACACTGACTTAAGCTGTGAGAGCAACGTCTCCCTTGTTTGAATATCAAAGTGGAAATCCGAGCCGACGTACATGACAGAGTCAAATGTAAAAAGTTGTACCTCTCTGTAATATTCCTTGTACAACAGGCTTGTATGTTACAAACCAGAGAATCAATTCTAAATAAATAAATGATAAACTCATGTTGTCGCATATGATTTTTTTTAAATCAACCACAAAGCTGTGACAGACATGATGAATTACACATTCAGGCCATTCAGGCAAAAGTATACCAAAAAAGTTTCTGTCGGAAGATGTGAAAAAGTAAGTACATACCAATGAAAACAGTTTTTGTCTCATGTATTTTAACTAAGCCAGTGAGAAGTACTGAAAACTGCAGTGGCTTGAGTCTGGCTCCAAAATTAAGTATACCTTATGGATAAAATGATAAAATGCCCAACTTCAGGTGCTGGAATGGCTCAGTGGGTTGAGCAGGTGACTCTGCTCAACTTTCTAATCTTGTATAGTCTTTACCTCACAATATAAACCCTGAGGTCACTGTTTTTGTGAATTAGTTCCATATAAATAACATAAAATACATTTATAACTCTGGAAACATCCCACTGATAAAATGTGATATACTCAAACAAATCACATAAAATGTTATAGTCATGCAACCCTGTGTGCATCCTGTGATACATTAGCTTGCAGAATTACTTTTAGCAGCAATAACTTGAAGTAATTGTTTTCTGTATGGCTTTAACGGTCTCTCACATCACTGTTGAGGAACCATTCTTCTTTGCACTCTTGCTTCAGTTCATTGAAGTTTGAGGGCATTCATTCATGCACAGCTCTCTTAAGTTTCCACCACAGCCTTTCAGTCGAGTTGAGATCTGAACTTTGACTGAGCCATTGCAGCACCTTGATTCTTTTCATGCTGCTGTGTTTGGGTCATGTTGCATGACCCAGTTTGTGCCAAGCTTCAGCTGTTTGACAGATGGCCTCACATTTGATTCCAGAATCAAATGTGGTTTACAGGAGTTTATGGTCAACTTAATGACTGCAAAGTACCCACATCCTGGTTCTGACAGACAAGCTCAAATCATCACCATTCCACCACCATGCTTGAAAGTTGATATGAGGGGTGCTGTAATTTTCACCAAACAAATCTCCACTTCGGTCTGGTCTTTCCAAAGGACATTGTTCAAGAAGTCTTGCAATATATTCAGATATTTATTTTCCATAACAAAGCTGTCTTGTTATGTTATTTTTAGAAAGAACACACTTTCTCTTGTCAACCCTTCCAAACAAGCTATATTTGTTCAGCCTTTCTCTGATTATACTCTCATGAACTCTAACGTGCCCGTAGAGTCTGAGATGTAACTCTTGGGAGTTTTGCAATTTTATCTGAGCATTCAATGGTCTGAGCTTGGAGTGAATTTGCTGGGACATCCACTCCTGGAAAGATTATGGCATTCTGTTAAGGCACACCTGAATGCTTCAAGCCAGCAAACTGATCAAAACTTATATAGCAGCATCTCGGTGATAATCAATTTCTATGGAAGCAGCAAGTGTCATGTACTGGGAGGTGATTTAGGAAAGGTAACCCTTATTTAGACTGTAGTCATGAATCCAAAACCCTAAAACAAGTCTATGACCTGATGAGCTAAGTCTAAAATGCAAAATCCGTTAGATAAAGTAGCTAACTAAATCCAAACATCAGCAAGGAAACACCCATTTAACAGATACTGAGACAAAGACAACAGGGAACAAAGCACTATTCATGCACAAGAAGGCAATTAGAGGACAGTGAACACATTTGTGTAACAAGAGGCAGATGATAGGAATCAAAGGCAATGAAACATGAAAAAAGATTAAAGTAAAATAAAGTAAAATCAAGACATTAGAGACAAGTCTACAAAAACTGAAAAAGTAAACACAAAGCAAACTGAGAATCAAACAGAAAAGACTCAACACAGAAAAAGCCCTCAGATTGAAAACCTCCACCAATGCAGCTCAATGTCTGGGCAGTATTTACTTTTAATATTGTATATTATATAATATTGTATTTTGTATCATCACAACACAGCTGTATGTGACATAAAGAGGGAGATGGCACACAGTCGTAGAAGGCTGTATTTAAATAAAATAAAGAAACCCAAATAGTATAAACAATTGTCAGCATATCCGTATGCATGCCATGGCTGAATGCTATATATTGCACCTGAGCCTGGCCTGCTCAGGTGTGCTGCAGCTACTCCCAGTTACCTGAAAGAGACACAGGGCAGCTATGAAAATAATCTATAATCATCTGGTCTAGATGGCTTACCTGTGGAGGTGTCATGAAATTATTATAATTACAGTCAGTCATTCAGGATGACTCCTGATGATCTGTGTGTCATCATTCTAATTGAAAAAAATTGAATAAGATGGATGAGTAGTATTACTGGGTAAACCATTGTGTCGTCTAATGATTTGTTTTTTCAGTCCATTTAACTTTTTATGGGCTGAAAAAATATTTTCATTTAACTGAGAAAACAGCTCCAACACTTTGGTTGCTATTTAACTAAAATATGTATCTACTCGTGATTTAAAAATAATAATAATTGAACAGTGCACAAAAACTTTAAGATAAGATTTTAAGATATGCATATTTTAGTGGTACACATTTTTTTTTTCCTTTTTCCCGAAACACAATCTGCTCATATTCCCGTTTGTTTTTCGAACGTAGGGGCTCAGCACCAACAGCGGTTGAGGGTGAAATAAAAGCAGTGGCCAGCAGATGGCGGTATAACCCCACGGTACACTCACACAGGATGAAGAAGAGCAAGCTGAGGGATTCATTTCCCAGTGTTTCATCGCTCAGCCACAAACAGTTTTTCTTATTGATCTCTTAAAGATAATTTGCATCTAATTTTTCAAAAATATGATTGGCTTTTTTAATGTATTTATTTATTTAGATTTGTTTTGAGAATTTCTGTTTGGTGTTCGATGTCTGAATTAGTTAGTCAGGTGAGCTGTCTTTGACTTTAGCTTTCTTATGACCTTCATGATTGAAAATTACGTCATATTTCCCTTACATTTTTAGTGTTAGCATAGTATTATTACTACCTGCTGCCCAAACCTTATGTTTGTGAGGTGCAGCCAATCAGAGGAAAATGCTGGGTGGTTTTAGACAGTGGACAACATCAGGGGCTTCACAAAGGGTTGGAAGAAGCTAAATAATGAATATGTTTTAACTGTGAATGATGCAAAGCTACTTTAATAGAGTCTAGAAATAAATAAAGGAATAGCCATGACTGTTTAAAACCAATATTCACATCAGAACTTCAGCTGCAGCATTATTACAGCACAGCAACAGTGCAGTAGATGCACTGTTTATAACAGGCAACACAAATTTCCGATATTAATCCTGCGCATCCGTCAGAGTAAGATCAGCTGATGATTTTGATGGGACAAAATGTCAAATGCTTCAAGACATTCCACAGCAATCAGTCTCCCCTGAAGAGCCGAGTTCTTTTCTTCCACTTGTGGAAGCAAACATAATGAACAATTAGGAGTGCCAATCATCGGATAACCTTGATGATAAGCCATGTTAACCGCTTGATTTCCTCAGGGGCAACGCCTGTGTGAAAACACCTGCTATCAATCAGCATTGTATCCTTCTTTCGTTTTTTTAAACATTTCCTTTGTTCGAGCTGTTGCCTGAGATTAGTGAGGACTCGATTTTCCCTCGTCTTTGATTCCATTAATGCTATAAATGTTCTCCCATATTGATTCGTTAGATTATCAAGTCACTCTAGGCAAAACATTTTTATGAAAAATACAGCTATTATAATCACTCTATATTACAAGTGAGGGCACAGTACAGAAAATGATCTAATTCGTACTAATGGAGGAAGCAGTGTGCTCTTTTAAAGTGTCGGTTTCATGGATATTAAAAGAAATGAAAATCAAACAAGTGATAAACTCATTTAAAGTGCATTTCCCTTCGATGGCTTAAGTTGACATTAAAACAAGGCAGCTACAAAGCATAATAAATTAAAGACTCTGACTTTCAAACCCTAAAAGCTCTTTATTTCATCTTCTTTACCTTTCACATTCACCCAGATACAGCTGCAGCAAACAAACAATGAGACAGCAAGTGAACAAAGCTGAGCTGGACTGACTATTATATGCTAGTGTAAAAATTGATTTTGGGGGTGTTACATCAAATCTATTGCTATTAGTTTTCTTATCATACCAACAATTGACACATGAAAAAAAAATCACATCAATAAAAATACTTAGTTGGGTTGATTTGATTACATCAGGCTGGAGATTGGTTTTTACAGGAGACAAATGGCTGTTTTACAAACAGAGAGGCGGGGAGTGATGAAGCTTTTAGCTGTAGTGGATGATGTTGTACTGTTGTGTTTGAGTTCTTCCCCTTGCAATCATTTTACACAAACATCTTTTGCCCGTGTGCACAAATATACGCACAGTAGTCCACGATTTTAAAGAACATTATATTAATTTAGTTTCATTTCCTGGTGACTTATTCTAACCCTAACCCTAGCATAACCATAACATCACCCTTAATCCCGTCCCCATACATCAATCCGTCCATCCATCCTCTTCCGGTTGTCTGGGACCTGGTCTTAGGCTAGCGGCCTAAGCAGAGAAGCCCAGACCTCCCTTTCCCCAGGCCAACGGAGCGATGTAATCTCTCCAGCATGTCCTAGGTCTGCCCTGGAGCCTCCTCCTGCTGGGACATGCCCAGAACATCTCACCCAGGAGGTGCCTAGGAGGCATCCTAGTCAGATGCCCAAACTACCTCAAGTGGCTTCTTTTGATGTGGAGGAGCAGTGGCTCTAATCTAAGCAAACATTGAATGACTGAACTCATCACCCTATCTCTAGGGGACATACTGCATTGTGCCATATGTCCATATTTTAACACCTGCTAAAGATTAGATCAGTGGTTCTCAAACTTTTCACGACGAGTACCACCTCATAAAATATGGCTCTTAATGTACCACCCTTATGACCGATATTAAAGTACAGTAGTATAGGCCTGTTTAATAACATATACAGTTTATATGAGGTAATTTTATTTCTTATATGAATGTTATCTATTTTAACTGTCATAAACAGGATGTGACAAGTTATAATAATAACAATTGTACTGCACTAAAACATTCACAGCAGGTGGCAAATCTGGTCTTTAAGTGGTGACATATGAACAAACTACTCTGTGTTTATTAAGGCTGTTGTGTTTTTAACATGTTTTAATGCTTTGTATCTTGTTCTAGTTAATCTGAACAAGCAAATAAAAAAGGTATTGATCACTGTCGCCCTCTCTCGGTTTTTATTACCACTTTTCATTTTAAAACTCAGTTTTTCAAACATTACGATGTAACTACAGCCCAGCCCATGCAGCAGTAAATTAATTACTAACCTCATATTGTGGATGGATTATCTCAGTTGTTCTCCTGACTGAAGTTTGGTCCGTTTACAGCATCCTGCCATGCAATTGCATTTGTCCCTAAGCCTTGGGAACCCTCACGTTAACGTTTACTGAGTGGAAAAAAGTTAGTGTTCATCCTCCAGCTTCACTGTGTTTATGTTATGCTAACATAGCTGTGTAGCTAGCCACCACGTAGCACATCATTATATACCAGCTAGCCCAACTTCAGTAACCCTACAAACGTCACTGCTGTTTAGTTTTCTGTCTTAATTTATGTTGGAAGTGATAGCAGAACTGTACATTTTAATTTTTCATAAATCCCTCAGTCAGAACGTGGTATATTATTTAATCTGGAGACTTCCCGCGTACCACTAGAAGGAGCCCAAGTACCACCAGTGGTACGCATACCACAGTTTGTGAACCACTGGATTAGATGATTTTTCTGCATCTTGACCTTATACATAAAAACCATGAGATCACACACCCACGTGCACACAGTTAAATAAAGGATAATGAATAAAAACGATCATCAGCAACTATTTGGAGGTGTGTGGATTGCAAAGATAAGGCTTAAGAGAAAAACCTTTGTTATCAGGATCTGAACCTCCTCGCCTTTCCCAGCTAGCAAAAAATAATAATTAGATTAATTTTTCACAATTATGCAAAATATAATATCTGCAGGACAAAAGGGTAAAATATTTGCTTTGTTCTTTTTATGTACCCCCATCTTACACATGCGCTTGTTCCTGCTGCTGACTGCGGGTGTGCACCACAGATCACATTTAGGAGGAGGATAAGCCCCTCACAGAGAGTGAAGAGTGAGCCCATTACAGACATCGCTGTGTAGAGTAAGGATGCCCTCAAACTCAACTCACACAGAGGCCCCTTACCAGCCAATTAAACTGATGTACAATGTTCATATTTGTGCGTGTGTGCACCCTCACACATGCAAATGCTCTCTAAGAGGCTGTTTTTTCCCCCTTTCTTTTTTAAATTTAAAGTGTGGATCTGTTGCATGGACAGGACAAGAGGAAGAGAGGAACAACAGGGGAGGCACATAGTGAATGCACACACATAAAGCGAACATGCAAGTGCTCCTAATCTGAATTGCAGATGTTTTTTGTGGCCTCTCTGTCTGCCAGCACCATGATGATGAGCCGTCCTCGTTAGAGACTTTTAGCTGTAATTATCTGGTAATGGCACTTAGCCCATCAACTCCTCCTCTCGCGTGTCCCACTGCAGGCAGGGTAGCTCTCTCTTGTCTCTCTCTCTCTCACACACGCACGCACACTCACATTCACACTAAGACAGAAACACACATACTTGCACGTAGTTAGACAGACACATGTACACATCCAGCTGGGAAGACATCCATGAACACAGAGATGGAAAAGACAAATACTGAAAGCTGCACAAGCGGTTAATCAGAAATCCACAAATACAATCACAAAAAAACACACACAAATGCACACACGTGCCGTGCCATATCCCCGCTCCCCTGTCTGCCCGCATGGCTAATCTGTGCAACTTATTATCCGGGAGATAATAGAAACTGTCATCCATGAGGCAGAGGGAGGAGGGAGACAGTGGCAGAGGGGCGGCTGTGTGTTCACTGCATTTTTAAACAGAGACAGACTTCATCGCAATAACTTTATGAGGCCAGATGTGGCATATTAAAAGCAAGCTTCCCAAAGCAGAAACACCTTACCACTGCAACAAATGATGCCATGGCGGGAAAGTAGGGAGCAGCAAAAACGATGATGGAGGTAAAATGAAATGGACCAAGAGAGACCGGGGTGAAAGACGGCATGAGAGGGAAAGCACGGGGAAGGATATGAGGGGATAAACTGAAGCAAATTGAAAGGGCTGAAAAGCACGATTCTTTACAATTAAGTTTTACTGCGACGGCTGTGAAACACTTCAATTGTTAATCCTGTGAAATTATTATCACACAGGAGCACCATAAACCTGCTTCTCAGTGGCAGAAACAATGGAAGACAGGATGATAATCAGAGGAGAAGAAATAAGGGAGCTGAGCAAGAGCAGGCAGTAACGTAGAATAATCAAAAGAGAGTTACTATAGTGAAATGTAAGCACACAGATCCAGCAGTGTGTCACTATGTTTCCAAGTGTGTGATCTGAAAATAAAAGGGCAGATTAGTTGGTCTTTGGTTGGAAAGAGGCAATCAGATTAGCAGCCTGGGTCTTGTTGTGTTCCTGCCATCTGTGCCAGATGCTGCTGTTGAGTCAAAACCTTAGCCAAAGTATGCACAGGGTACCTTTTGGGGTCAGACATTAGCAGAGTGGGGACCTGCTGCCAGTAGGGGCAGCAGAGCATACAGCCTGCCTAAAGAAATAATGGCTAACTTAAGCTCATAAACATGCTTTTTCTTGCTGTCATACTTATACAGGTTGTTTTGTCTGTCCAAAGAAAGCAGGTCCTGGGTTTTAAAGATGTTTCTGGGATTTTGATTCGTGAAGCCTTTGAAGACTTGGTAGTCTGTTGTGAACCCACTTCTTCCCTGAGTCTTCTCTTCATTGCAGATATATATAATGCTATGACTAACTGCTGGAGAGAAAAAGGATTTCCTTTGCGTCTTCCATGGATGTCTAGGTCTTTATGCGTCTATATGTGCTCATTCAGACACTCCAAATGTTTCCACTGTCTCTCTGATGTTTTGTTTCTGCAGTGTATCTTTGTCATTTACATTAACAGGTCCTTTGACTGCCTCATATGGTTTAACAGCTGCAGTTTCAAATGCCACATCTGGAATTGACTCCACAATCAGCTTCAGTGTATTTATCTGCAATAATTCATAAACAGTCACTAAGTGGGGCACTCCCGTTCATAAAAGCATCTTTTGACTGAACTGTCCTCAGTGTGGAAACATGGCTGTAATTCCTCACCAGTTAGCAATGAAATTAAGGTGGAACATTTAAAAAATATATTGTCATTGTTTCATTTTAAATGTACTGTGCTGGCACACAGAGTACTAGCACAACTACATAATGATTCATGTTAAAGAATTCAGTTTTAAAATGATGCAAAGCCCCAAAATATATTTGGAAAAGATACCTCAGGAAATCTGTACCTAAAATTTTGCCAAAATTTCAGACAAAACAGTTTTCCAGAGAGAGCCAGGGAGGTTAGACATTGAGGTCAGCTGTGCTACTTCATTTTCATAAGTACAGGTGTCACTCCAGGCACCCCAAATATTTTATTCATTTTAAGTGACAGGTGGAGAGAGGAAATTTTTGCACTCAGACACCTGGATGCCCTACTAACTCCGAATGGTAGCTAATAGAGTCCGACATGAGCTCCATTTAGCAGAGGAGAGGGAAATAGCTGAAGAGAGAGAGAGGAAAAATGAGAGCGGTAGCTTGCAGGTGTGGAGTGAGGCTGGATTGCCACCACAGCGCTGTGAAAGTCGACTGCTCGAGGGATTCTAGCAGGTCAAACAGAGAAAATTAATATGTTCTATAGTAATGTGGATAGTGTTGAAAAATCTGGATTTTCTACCTCTTTCCACCATGAAAGTAGACTGACTGCTTTTAGGTGGATGAATATAAAAGGTCTAAATTTCCCACATGCAGTGCTCAATTTGTGACAGACTGGCTAATTGTTTGAGGCTTCTTCCCACTTTCTGCCCCTTACTGGAATCAACGCCAATCCCCAGGCGACCACAGAAAGCTTTAGCTGCGTAATGATTGTTTTATCTTAGCAATGCGCCTCTGGAATTTTATATAATAAAGGCCTTAGAGACACCAGGTGCATTAGTAACAAAAAGATGAATGGAAAAATCCTGTTTGTGTTCCTGGATCAGTTTTGCGTGGCCTCTTCTCTCTTTATTTAAGAGTGTGAGAATTTTGAGAAAAACTAATGAGAAGCTAAGACAGCGCCCACTCCAGCAAGGGGCGTAATCACAAAACCCAAAGAAGGGAAAGCAGGAAAGTCATAATGCTACTGTTTTCTGCCAGATTGATATCTAGGCATGAAAGGTCTCAGCATGTTGTGGTTTTCAAGGTGGCGGTCAATCCTGACTAACATTATGCCAAGGACACTTGTTTTTAAATCAAAGTCTTCTCGAGGCCAAGAACTGATTTAAAACACACATTTCAAACACAGGTTGAATCTTCAATGAAGAGCAACAGCAACGCCGGAACAACTCTCAGGCCAAACAGTGCCCACATCCCGAGCCAACTCTTTTTGCTGGCTCATCCATCAAACTCCGAGTGAAATGTCACTCCACAAATGTCTCCATAGACTAGAAAAGTCCCCTATCTCCTTTCCTTCCCCCCATTACACAGTCAAGTCCATTTTAAACGATCATTCCTGCTAACCTTTAGAAAAACTTGTCTTTTTCTTTTCTTTGTGAGCCTGACAACATGGACAAAGAGCAAATATCTCCAATGTCCATGTATCATATATAATATTTTAGCAAATAGAAAAGAAAGGAGAAAAAAGATGTTTGGAGGTTTTAACACCCTTTAGGACACACAAAACCCCTTCTTTCAAGCTTATTTCATTTTATTTTATTTTAGGTGGACATATACAATACTATTTATCTCTAAACTTTCCTTTTTGCTAAAGCATATGGTTAGTGCTGGATCAGGAGACTCTGAATCCTCTCTTAGTTATGCTGCAATAGGTGTAGACTGCTGGGGGATTCCCATGATGCACTGAGTGTTTCTTCTTCATTGACCTTTCTCACTCACTATGTGTTAATAGACCGCTCTGCATTGAATCATACTTGTTATGCATCTCTAGCTCTCTTCCACAGCATGTCTTTAATCCTGTTTTCCTTCTCTCACCCCATCAGGTCATAGCAGATGGCCCCGCCCCTCCCTGAGTCTGGTTCTGCTGGAGGTTTCTTCCTATTAAAAGGGAGTTTTTCCTTCCTACTGTCGCCAAAGTGCTTGCTCATAGGCGGTCATATGATTGTTGGGTTTTTATCTGTATGTATTATTGTAGGGTCTACTTTACAATATAAAGTGCCTTGAGGTGACTGTTGTTGTGATTTTGGTGCTGTATAAATGAAATTTAATTAATTACTAACTCATACCTATGCTAGATTAATATTAATCTAGCATAATTAATATCAAAGGCATGGCAGGTCCACATCCTGATGGGAGTGCTGGTTAGACAACAAAAGAAGTGAAGTGAAAGAGCATGGAATTCATTTCTCAAATGAGTTTTCAAAGTAATTATATCAAATGCAAAACATCTGCACTGAGTGAACTCAATGCCCTAAAAGAAAACGCCAAAAACACAAAACGTCTCATTGCTCTTGGCTCAGTTTGAGACAACATGTTTTGACCATAAAGGTCTGCACATAATCGTTGATCACAGTGCATTATTTTCTGTTCTGGACAATAAAATTTAATAGAAGTCATAAAAGCACACCCTGAGGACACTGATGTAAACCCTTTCTAAAGAATCTGCTTATTTAACTCAGAATTGCATTCAATTTTATTCAATTCAGTCGACCAAATTTCTGTCTTTGACTTATACAACTCCTGGTGTACACTGTACACTCTTTATGTGAATGAAGAATAAATGTTACTTAGCACAGTTAAAAAAAACCTCACTAGAAATACTGTTTTCCTGAACAAGCTGGCAGGAGCCAGAAACATTTTGGGTGGGCGGGTTGGGGAGTTCTGCCATGACTCAAAGCTGTAACTTATTTACTACACCCGTACTGTATAATCAACAGAGTACATCCAAATGACCCAGTGTATGTGAATTCACTGTAATGTCTGTCTATATACTCTCGCAGTCACAGTCCTACTATACCTGGTGGTTAGAAAAACATCTTTGATTATAAGCACTTAAATTTTCTGGCAAGTGCTGCTTTTGCGGTCTAGAAAGATGATTTATTGTCCTGAAACCACATTCTGTAAAATTCATTGTGTGTTGTCCACAAATTATAGCATTAGCATTATAGCATTATAGCAAGTAGCAGAGGGGCGTTTTAAAATTAGTTTCAGTTGCTTTGGTGTTATTGAAATTAAAAACAGGTGCACTAGAGGGGCAACAATGAGACAACCCCCAAAACAGGAATTGTTTGATAGGTGGAGGTCACTGAGATTTTGTCCCTAATCATCGTTTCTGGCTGTTTTTTCACAAGTTTTGCATTTGGCTAGGGTCACTGTCTCTGTTGGTAGGATGAGGCGATATCTGAACCCTGCTGAGGTTGCACACGTAGTCCGACTCCAGGGTGGTATATGGCCAGAAGGTCTGCTGTGTCTCCCAACATAGTCTCAAGAGCATGGAGGAGATTCCAGGAGACAGACAGTTACTCTAGGAGAGCTGGAACAGGCTTCAGAAGACCCTTAACCCCTTAGCAGGAGTGGTATCTGGTCCTTTGTTCAAGAAGGAACAAAATGAGCACTACCAGTGTGACAAAATGACCTCCAGCAGGCCACTGGTGTGAAAAAAAAAAAGTTTTAGGAGGCCCTGTGCAGAATTGTCAGGTCCACCACTGACGCCCTGTACTATTCAAACACTACTCTGTTCCAGTTGATTCCTCCTGTACAACAATACCTGTCCTCGTGTGGCGAGAGCATGCATGCAGTTACTGCAAGAGGTTTGCGATGACCTGGTCACGATCTGGGAGGAGATCCTCCAGGACACCAGCATTGTCAGGCATGCATACAAGCATGTGAGGGCCAAAAAAACAAAAAAAAAAACAAAAAAAGAATCACCTGGGATGCCATTAAACCATGTGGCATCCTTTGATTCCTAACACATTACGCAGTTCACGTCAGTATAGACAGCCAGCATGATCTGATGTGTTTCTAAGTGTTCCTTTATTTACTTTTTGGAGCTTCACATTAACCCTCAGTAAAGTTTTCTAATCCTAGATTCAAGATGTTTTAAGACATTTAGTTTTGAATGAGTGAATGTGAGTGCGAATGGTTGCCTGTCTCTGTGTGTTAGCCCTGCGACAGACTGGCGACCTGTCCAGGGAGTACTCCGCCTCTCGCCCTATGACAGCTGGGATAAGCTCCAGTGCCCCCCGTGATCCTGAAAAGGATAAGCGGAAGCGAATGGATGGATAGTTTTGAATGAGTCTGAGACCAGCTTTTGGACTAGAGTGAAACTAGTGTTAGGAAAAGTTGCAAAGAAGAGCAAGAGTAATACATTTGATTAATACATTATTCTGCAACCTATAGTAGCTGTCACAGCCTGGACAAGTTGTCAGCCCATACAGAAAGACAAACAAACAAAGAAACAAATACAAATGAAAACAGTATTCACACTAAAGGGTTGGACAGTTTTTATAAATTTAATATATCAATATATAGAGATATTTATCAACAGCTTGATTTCATAGAAACGTGAGTGAGACCATTTTGGCATACAGTACAGATATTCAATGTAAGTACAGAAGTTGCTAAGTTGTCAACACTCCCCCCCCTTAACAACCCGCCCCAGTTAACCACCCTGCATCCCCCCCACCCCCTCCCTCAAACAGACACAGAAGACAGAAAAACAGAGTAGAAGTGTACAGGAGCACAAAACAAGGCACCAATAAATTAAAATGATTCCTCCTCCTTTTTTTTCCCCAGCCCCACTTAAAAAAAACAACAACAAGCCCCCCCCCCCAAAAAAAACTAACAAAAGACGAATTAAATTTAAACAGAATTAAATACAGTAGAAACTCTAAAAATCCGCATTGCTGTTAAAAAGCAGGAAAGTAAAACAGAAACGAACAAATGGAAGTAAAAGTAAAATAGGAACACTTTGGCAGATTATTAAATTTTAGTTACAATCAAGTAGTAAAGAAATCCAGTGCTCGTGTGTACAAATAAATTCATATATCGTCTACACTCCTTTTACCCCAGAAGTTTATGTACATCTTTTTTTTCTCCGTTTTTTTGCCGCTGTTGTTGTTTTTACAGATACATTTAAAACATTATCAAAAGATTTCTGCAGTATGAAAACGTATTATTTACAAGTCAGGATTCAAAACCACTGGACTGTACCACTGGACACCCCCCTCGAGCCCCAACCCCACCACACTTTTATTTCCTCCCTTACAAAGAACGCTATTTCTTTACACAGTGCAGAAGGCTTTTTGAAAAGTTTTGTGCAACAAACAGCATAAAGAAAAAAATGCCTGTCTTATGGCTGAGGAATGGTTAGAGGCCCGAATGGTTTTTTTTTCCTTTCCTTTTTTTTTTTTTTTTTTTATTTTTTTTAATCTTTCCTTGCAGACAAAGACACATCAGCAAGATTTCTGAGAAAATGTAGGTGGACAGTTTTGCAAAAAAAAAAAAAAAAAAGAATCTGGAGCCTTAGATTTTCTTTCAATTTCTTCATCCTGTTTGACTGTGGAAGGATCATAAAGACATATCAAAACGTTCCCCCTGTACATATCATCATCATCATCATCCCGAGCCATCAAAAGATTTACACAAAGATCACCTTCTTTCCCAAAAGCCTTCATTTTACAGAGTGCTCGAAAAATCTAGGCAACTGAACGCTGCCCCTTCAAGTAATCAAACATCAAGTAGATTACACATGAAACTAGAAATAGTCTGGTGAGGAGATAGAGAGGGAGAGACAGAGAAAGGAGGAGAGCAACAACTACAACTCACTTACACAGTCCAAAAAAAACCTCCCCACATAACAAAAAGAGGAGTCAGTGTATCGAGGAAAGTCACTGGGTCAACAAAAGCTAAGTGCCATCCAAGTAGAGTCACTGAGGGTTCCTTCCACAGTCCAAAACTGTAGCTCAAGGGGGAGGCCGCTTCTCCAAGCTGAGTGTGATTGTTCACCGGTTTGCTGGTTCACATTTTTCTTTCTATCTCTGGGGATTTCCTTATTATTTTTGTGGTCGTTTCAGGTTATTTCCTCCAGTGTTTTCTTTTTCTTTAATTCTTCCGCTGTGTGCCTGTCTACCCAAAGACTGAGAGCCCTTGCCAAAGGAAAGATGTTCATGGGTGAGATGAAGATGAGAGGGTTGCAAGCGAATGAGAGTGCACAGAAACAACAGCGTGGACTTTGCCCTTGAAGCTAAAATTCAACAGTGCGACAGCCAAAGAAACACTTTAAAACTCACAGTTGGAATTACATTTGATACAGTGCTCGAGGAGATGAAGTGGTGGAGCGATGTTAGAAAAGCATTGTGGTTAAAGCAACGTAAGGTCTCCGCTCAGAAAAGGAAAAGACAAGCAACAGTACGATAAAATGGAGAGCACAGATCAGGAAGACTGTATCGGGGTTATCAGGACTGTTAGTATTTACTATTTACGCTGATAACATGCAACAACTTCCTCCCTCGATTTAGTAACAATTTGCACAGTTTATGCACTTAAGCTGTCCATTAGGATTGTTCTGAATATTTGTTTTCTCAATCAATGAATGAGTTAAATAGAGTTAAATATCAAGGAGTTAAATATTATGATAAATATGTCTATACATATGGTTTTGCTGGTGTAAACAGTATGCATTCTACATAAGTAAAATAACAACTTATATTCATTTCAATCCTGTCACCTAGAAACTACATTGAAGCAAAACACAGTCTCAAGCAACACATTTTATATGTAGTAGCTGTAGGCGTCTATACATATAAAGGGACCATATTAGTCCTTTTATATAGTTCTGATATGATATATGTAAATATTAGCTCTGGTTTCTATTTGAACTGTAGGTGAGAGCTGTTTGAGCAGCAGTCAACTAAAAGCTCTAAAACAGAGAGGAAAATAGCTCTTCTGTTTTGTATGCCCTCTGTCTACCTTGAACATCTGATTGCCAATTCTGGTTGGGCGTGGTATATAAACATAATGTATTCTCTTTCAAAGACAAACAAAACAAAAAAACAAAACAACCTAGCATCTACAAGAGTCTGAACGATATAGAATTCTTAAAACCAATAGTCAAAATTGCTGATTTAAATTTTATAAACTCATATCAGCTGATATGTAGTTGTTTACTCATTTACACACTGCATGAGGTTGTTTGGATCTGCTGGTTTTTGCGTGTGTCGCATTACCGCCAACAGGGAAGTTGCGGCACACCCTCTAGCGGACAAACTATGCAACATCAACCAATAAAATCGGCCTTTCAGATAACATTTTAGTATTTAGTACCATATACATGTCATTTCTAGGTGACAGCATTGATTCTGTGTTAAAAGTAAAATAGCAAAGCATTCACTTAAATGTAAATCACCAGAACAAATGTACCCTGTTTTCTTCCTTCAACAAAAGGTGGTGAGTTCCAGTAACTCAGAAATCCATACAACACAACAATGCCAAGACCAACTCATTTAATTAACTCATTTTTCTCAAAGATTTCAAGTTTACTAGCGAGACATTTTTAGACGTACATCAACATTTTCAATTCAGTAAACACAGTCTATAAGGAAAAAGTTCATTTTAGTGCAGTATATTTCCCCATTAAGTGTTAAAGAACTCACAGTATCGTTTGTAATGTTGCACTTTGTTCTCTAAAGCAGCGATTACTAGATTAACACTGAACTAAAAAACAAATAGTGACCCAGTGCACTGTAAGCTTATCTTATCCTACAGGAAAAAAGCTGATATAGCTGACATCACACCAGTGGTTAGTCCCTTAATAGTCTTGTAAATATGCAACAACAGTGAAGCAGATATCTAGAGAGCCTATGGTCACAGTAAGCCCTCCATTGCCACTACAATTACTACCTCGAATAGTTAAAGACAAAGTACCGTTCCGGGCTTCTTTCAATGTCCTTCAAAATAGACGAATGCTCTTGAGGTGACCACACAGTGGACCAGCCAATCTGTCTTCACACTGTAGCCATAATAAGTTTCCTACACCTCAATAAATAAGCAATTTATTCTCCTACCTGCACCCCCCACCCCCAGCATGGAACTTGATTAGACCTGAAGCAAACATGGACATGAAGGAAAGTGTTGGCACGCAGAGCTGACTCAGCTCAGGGAGCTGTGATTTATTTAATCTTAAATTCACAAAGATATCTTTACATCCAGATTTTTCCATCACTACCTAATCTCTCCTTTGGGAACTGGATCCTATACGCATAAAAACTCCAGTGGCTAATATACATCATTGTTTTCAGTGTTTAATCAAATCTGTTTAATATATGTCAATCCTTAAAGGCCTAAAAAGCAGCCACTGGAGGAAACTAACAAACCAGTCTAACGTCATGCTGAGTGGAGTCCCAATCTTCCCCACTGTGCAGTGCATTACATTTTGCTTCATCTGTACAAGGTGAAGATGAAGGGAGATGGCCTCCCCCTTGTGCTCGATCCTCCTCCGTTAGATGGATGTAGGGGGAGCGCGCTGCTGGAGAGGACTACAATTTACCTGTCTAGCTTGCTACTTGTCACACACAGTTCATACAAATCACCCACTGTGCTTCATAAACTGAGAGGAGAGAGTGCCATCCTTTCGAGGGAGGTGAGAGGAGTGACTGTCAGAATACGGCGACGCCAACACTGGCAGAAATCCGGGAAAACAAACGACCCACCGTTCATCTTCCAAGTACAAACCTGCTCACATATGGCGGCGTATAAATTCTGGCAGTCAAGCCCTACACCACCTTTCATCTTTGTTTTCCTTGCCTTTCTGTTCCTCCCTCGTGGTTATCTGAGCTTCTATGCTGAAGCTGAGCCTTCCAAGAAATAGTGAAATCCATGAATAATAACCGTCATTAATCAACTGTTGCATGAATACATAATCTGAGACCGTACTGAGTCTAGGATGGAAGACTTTAACATTTGCATTGGGAACTTTTGCGTGTATGTGTTATTTAGTCATATTGGATTTACTAGTCCAATATGTAGGCTCTTAAATGCAGCATTGATCAGATTCATTAGGCAAGAATGGAAGACGAGTGTTTCATGTATTTATAGTTTAGACCATCCAAAACTGCCTTACAGAGTATATAATGTGTTTTAACTGTGCTTAAAACTGTCCAATTTTCAATTAGGACACTAAATGATGTCCTGAATAAGAACGCTGGCAATTTGCCTCGACTACTTGTAACAGCTCTGCTATTCTGTCATCGCGGCCTCTAGTGATTCCCTATTCCAGCACAAGATGAGCAATTATTGCAATATTCATTGGCATGAATCGCAACTGATTCAATAGGCTGGAAGCTGGTTCGAAGCAAGCCAAGGAAGATCAGGTCCCATTTTTCAAATCGGCGCTCAGCTCACTCGGCCTCGGTGTGTTACTCATCTGCGCACCGCACAGAGACGGTGACAGTGACAGACATAAGAAACACAGCATCACATCCAGAAAACACACAGCTGCATTGTTAAAAAGGGGGAGTAAAGGTAGCCCCCCACCCCACCTCATCCCAAAAAACAAACAAACAAAAAACCCCAGCTGGGACTGATGTTTATGGGGTCACTCAAAGTCAAACACCTCTGTGTTTTCTTGCTGTGATGAGCTTGTCATCTCACTCTTCATTTCCTCCAGGATTCCTATACAGGAAGTGCAGCATGCACTTACATGTTTTTAAATCCGATCACTAAACAACTATTTAACATCCAATTAAATTCCCTGCAGCAATTCAAAAGAATATGTTCTCGCTGTTAGAATATTGACGCTGGCAGATGTAAATGAAGACTCAGAAACACATGTGGGATTCCTGCTACTCAGTGCAAACAGGAAAACAATCCCAAGTTCATTATTGACTGTATGCACACCTCTGATGGGAGAGGAGAGGGGATTACCCATAATCCTTTGCTTTTTCTACCCTGCTGCTTTCAGCCTTGAGGCACTACCCTCTGGTAGCACAAACCCTCCAATTCCCCCTAAAGGAAAAAAAAAAGAAAATCACCTCTAAATGTACAGACAACCCCATCAGTTTTCCTCTCCTTGGCTATATTTAGCTTTACAGTAAGTGAAAGGGCAAATCTGAGGGACTAGGTGTGAAAAAGGATGCCACCCCCCTGCAACAAACCCCTTAAAAAAAGGTCTCCTTACATGACAATGAAGAAACACAGTGTCCTTGCTTGCCACTGTACTGCACCATCCTCGCAAACTTGTCTTTCGTGCTGTGCACTGAGAGGTGTTGGTCACATATTTACAACAGCAAATGCAACAGAAATAAATAGAGTGAAAACACGAGGAATTTAAAATTATGCATGCCGCCTTCTCCTGCTTGCACGCCGGCCAGAAATCCTTCTATTTACAAAGTGCACTGAGACAGCTGAATGAGGTTAGTATGGACAATATCATCATCAAGCAGCATTTTGAGCAGCACTGGTGCTAACAAGAGGCAGAGAGAAGAGAGGAGTGGAGCAGAGGCTACTAAACTAATAGTAGTAGTAGTAGCTAATAATGGTAGTAGTGTTACTCCAGTGGAGACGGTAGGAGATGGAGGGGGGATTTAACAGGTGTACATGTCATCCCTGCTCTTTAAAAACGGGGAGGCAAAATGAGGTCTCCTTTTCTTTTCTCCTCTGCGTTGTACTGGCCTCATTGTAGTGGTCTAGAGGCTGTGATGAGAGGAGGGGGCCAGGATGGGAGCGCAGGGGTGCAGGCTGCATCCCCCTCCTCCCTCAGGGATAGCCATCATCCTCCAGACTGAGTGCCACGCGCTGCAAACAGCAGATAAAAAGACCGTTACCACAGCAGGCTGGTTAAGGAGAGAGAAGTGAGATAGAACAGCGGGGAATGAAAACAGAGAGGCTCAGTGGAAAAAGAGGAGAAAGGGAGACAAGATTCCAATCTAGGTGGAACCCAGAAGAAAAATGGCAGCTTTGTTATGTGATGCCCTCTCACTATTCTGCCTCCTCTCCCCAACCTTCGTCTTCGTTTCTTTCCAATTCAGCCCCCCCAACGTCTTGTTTGTCCCCTCCTTCCCTGGCTGCTCGTAGCGAGGAATGCAGGCTGCCTGCCTACGGTTGCGAAAGTCTGGCCCACATAATGCAAGCCTGATTCCTCTGGCTGCCCGAGCTGCCACACTGAGACAAAGGGCAAGAAAAAGTTAGGAAGAGAAAAGAAGAGGAAGAAAACCACTAAAGAGATAAAAGGCAATACATAAGATTTGTACAAATGTTTGTAATAAAACTGGGAAAACGAGAGAGAAGGAGTAAAGCCCCCTCTCTCGTTCGGCGAGGGTAGGTTGTTACTTCGACCTTGAATCTTAATATGACTCAGTCGTGCACCTGTTTCAGTGTCTGTCTGAGCGTGCTTCCCGCCTGTCATCGTGCCAGTGATACCCAGAATTCTTTGCCTTCTTTCTCTCCGGGGTGACACAAAGAAATCTGTGTTACCATGCCAACCGATCAAAGCGCTAGACTCCCGTCTCGCCCTCCCTCCTTTATCCTTTTTGGCTGCCCTTCACCGCTTGCTCTCTGACACCCAAAACAAGAAGCATATTCGGTAAATGTCATAAACTCCTAATGACGCACAGTCTGGATTTAAGGGCATTTTACTTTACTGCTATGTGTTGCAGCTGCCGCTGTGTCCAGGGTTTGTAGAAGATGCCGCTTCCAGTGACTTTTAAAACTGCATATACATCAGTGGGAAGTCATCAGGGTAATCCTGAAATCGCGTCGCTGAGATTTATGGTTTCTGCAAGATAAATTGTATTTCGAGAGAGTCCTTCATCCTGATTTGTGCTCCCTTTTTCAAATTTTGTGTGACCTCAAAACAAAATTGCATTAGTTCAATGCTATAACGCAACTATCTACTCTACATGTCCATTTTATTCGTGAGCAGTGGCTATAGAGCGACTCCTCTTTCACCTCTCTTTTTTTGCATCTCATCTGCACTAATCGTGATTTCTTGGCTGCTGAACCTTTCTGAAGCAAAGGAATAATGATTTGCCTGTGCACAAGGGTTTTGTCAGGAAATGGGGATCACTCACTTCAACAACCAAAAACACTAACACGATGCACAAATAAATGGGATGGCGGGTCGGCAGCATGGATGTATCGCATGAATATGGTCGCTGAAGGTGAACGGAATGTGGACATGGCGTTGTGTCGAGGGTTTACGTGTACGTGTGACAGGTGTATTCGGTAATTACTTCAAAAACATAAAGAAATAAAATGATATGTGAACGTGTGCGAGCCTGTTCTTTCTTTCCACCAGGCTGACATGTACAAGAAAACGGGCTTTTCCAAACCCTCGTGCCAACTCCCATTTTCCAAATATTTCACACTTCTTCCTTTCCTCCGCAGTACCTCTCACTTAGCATTCGAGAGCATCGGCGCCCCCGAATACCAGTGAGAGTTGTTGTCTGTGACGCCGCCCCCTAGAGGAAGCGCTATGAATGGCTGACTGTGGCTGCCACTCACTGCTGGGTAGACGTGACCGATGGACTCGCTGTGACGCCCGATGTGGATTTCGTCGTCGTCATCCTCTGTGGTTTTGCGGTACACCGGGTTGTCGAAGTTCATGCTCTTGGTGTTCTTGCGCCGCCAGTTGCGCCAGACCAGGTATCCACCAGTGCAGAGCAATCCGATGACCACTGTGGCAAGGATAGGGACTGCATGTGTTTAACACACACACAACAACAACACACGGCGGGAGCGTTAACACAGCCCGGGGGACACAGAGCGGCGCTTTAAGCACTCACGCACACGCACAAGCACACGTTGCACTGTTCACCTGAAGGCTCATTATTTTTCAGTTTTTGTTTTTGAAAGATGCAAAATGTTGTTTGAATAACAGCTTCTCAAAAAATTTAAAAACAAAACAAAACAAACAACAACAAAAAAAACCATGGGAATATTCGCCTTCTGGAAAAAGTCCAGAGGTGCACAAGGAGATGAACCTGAAGGGGAAGCAGTCCACTTTTCTGAAACTGTTAGAAAAACTGGTGGCACTTTATGCATCTGTTTCTATAAATTTAGTGGGCTGAGCTTTTTATGTTTCATCCCCTGTATGTCTTCTGTATCTGCATTTAAAAAAATCTAAGCATTTATTAGAGAAACAATGAGCCTTCAAAGAGGAACTAATCATTCATTGCATTATATCCCCCCCTCAGTGTCACGAAACGATCAAAAACATGCACACACAATATGCAACATAAATGTCTGCATGGTACACATGCACATAAACATCATTCCAACACACACACACACACACACGTGGGCACACTGAACCAAACTGTCATTTTATATTAAATCTGTAACCATTCAAGCCCTGAAGACACTGATTACGACCTTGTTTTTGAATAAAAGCCCCACAAGGTTGCTTAATTGTCATCAGCATATAATCCTGGTGCGCATTGCTCAAAAAAACAGATTTTTGGGCAATGATTTATAATTTTGTATTTTATTGCACCGAAAAATTAATATCTGGAGTGTCTGGATGGGGTTATGGGAGGAGAATAAGAAGAGGGTAAGAGGAGGAGAGAAGACGGGGAAAGGGTTGGGATTTGGAGGATTTGAGATAAGCGCCGTCTCTCCTCTTTCATTACCATATCAGCATAACTGCCCTGCAAGGACCTGTGTGTGTGTGTTTGTGTGTGTGTGTGTGTACAGTGCATGCTTTAGAGTTTTTGTATAATGAAAGCGCAAACACCCAAACCAGAGGTAAGTCAAGGAGGTTTGGATATGTGTGCCTGCATTCATAGATGTGTTTTCCTCCGCTACAGTACGCCTGTCTAATTGCGACTTTATTGGATAGACACTTGAGATTCCTTCGTGGCTGGGTTGGAAACCCCAGCTCCTCCTTTGTTCTTCTCTAAATGTGCAATGGTTTAAAGGGAAAAAAAACCCCAAAAAACCCATCAGCTTTCCTCTCATTTAGAAAATTTATCTCCAATGAGCGAGTGGCAAAACAGCCTGTCTTTGGCTAAAACTGATAATCATTGCTGGGCTGCTTCCCCTTACGGAGCTGTGGGTGGGTGCGTTGCATTACTGGGTATGAGCGGAGAGCTGGGGTGCAGAAATCCAGCCCGTGTGGACCTCCAACATTAACGTTTCAAAGCTGCTAAAAAAAAGATTTGTGGCCGCAATAAATGGGAGAAGGACAAAAAAAAGGATAAAGCAGAAAGGGTTAATAGTCTCCGGGGTTATTTTAATGAGCTGATATTTCAACTATAGAGACTGAAAAGAGAAAAAAAAAAAGCTTTACAATCTTTTAGCGCTCCCCTGAATGATCAAACTTGTTAATATTAGGGATGAAAGAGATCTCAATTAGTGGCATATGCTGCCACTATAAGGCCATTTGCACATTCAGCTGATTTCCCAGTTAAGTTGGGCATGAAAGTATGAAATATTTCCATAAAATTAGATTTTCATTTTAATCGGAGCTAATAGAGTAGATTAACTTTTCTAAGCCGGTTTGATTGAAAGAACTACAATTGCCTTTTTCTGCCTTTGTAGAGGCAGCTTGATGGTTTTCTCTTTATGTTTCATTGCCTAAACAGACAACAGCATTATGTCTGAGGTCATTAGCTTCCTGCTCCAGGCCAAAAACACAATTTCATGGCATTAATCCACTTTTCTCTCCCCTCGTCTCCCGTAAAGCGGCATAACCCACTCTTAGTCCGCTCGGTCACAGAAATAGGTCAGAACGCTGGCCTGATTGATACGATCTGATCAGAGCGGTGAACACGAGCAAAATGTTCTAACAGCTGGTCAAGTGTGATGACAAAACCTGAATTGAATTTCACATTTGCTCAAATGTCATTAATAATGACATAATGTGCATATTACAGCGGCCTGGCCGTTTACTGACAGAGGGGCTCACTTCCATGTAATGGCTTTTTCTAGCCATAGGCCACGATGCTGGATAATACCACACCTCAGTACATTTTCTCAATAGATGCGATACAATTTTATGCCCGAATCTCACTATTGAACCAGATAGAGGGCTCATGTGTTGAATTGTTATTATTTTAATGAGAATGTTTTAGATTTAATCAGCCAGGTGGAAATGCAAACATCCTAAAACCCAGGCACACGCACACAAACACATAATCTCATACTCACACGCACACACATTAAAAACAAAACACACGCAACATGCAGGACTTAAGCAGACTTGAAGGAGCGAGGAGGGAGAGGCAGGCAAGCAGAAAGCAAAGACAACACAGTGAGGGAGTCAACAGTACTCACCGATAGGAATGACTATCCCCAGAACAGCTACTGTGATGTTGTTACCTATGAGGTAGTGATCACTCGCAGCTGAGATGAACAGAAAGATGGAAGACAGAGAGAGAAAAAAAAAGAATCAAGCCAAGAAAAAGTTTTGCTTCAACCCCCACCAAGTGCCCTCCTAGAGAGAAAGAGAGATTTCAACACGGGAGCATCAAAAGAAAGGCTGGAAAAGGATATTTGCATAATATAAGGGCAGAGAATCCATCTGATTTCAGTTTGGACTGCTGACTTTTTCTTCCCCAGCAGCATGTGTAAATGAAAAAGCCAATGAATCACACAGGGATGGCATAAAAATGCAGTGAGATGCCTTTTAATACACGAAGGAACAAATGCGTTTCCAGAAACCAATGCATCAGAATTTGTATGAATATAAGCAACGAGCACATGATCTCGCATTACTCCATTCTTTTTCTACGAGACGTTTCAAAACTGTGTCACAATGCAATGCAGAAGACATTTATTCTGGACATGCTTTGCATCCTTACTCCCCTTCAGCTCTCACCCCAACAGGTCGGCGGGGGAGCTTTTGACATTAATCTCGCTCCCAACCCTCGTATTAGCAGCAGGCTAGTTGTTAGCCAAAAGTGTGATCAGATGGCTATAATGAAGTCTGGTAAGGAAGATTAACACAAGAGATCACAGTGCTGGCCCTGCATACTGATTGGCTCATTCAACAAGGTGACTGTTCCAGTTCTATGGCTGGCAAAAAGAGACAGATGGCATGTGATGGATGTGACAGACAATGCAGACGCACATTATTCTTCATAAATGAAATCATATAGTGAATGAAATGCAGATAAATGCACACACGTGCGCACACACGAGAGCCACAAAAGGTGAAGCAACTTCAGACAGCGAGTTCTGAGTCAGCAGAAGCGAATTTTGGCTTTTCTTAAGCGTGAGTGACGTCCAAGGGGTCCTACAGTAAGACTCAAAAAGGCAGATTAACTGAATCTCATTAAAGAAACTGCTCTGGAAGAAGGCTGTTCTGGAAAGGGAGGGCACTGAGAAAGGGAGAAGAAGAAGAAAAGGGGACAAAAGTCTCAATTTCATGAGGGTCATTCTTACTGGAGGGATTTTAATATCAAAACGTTTACTGCCACTTATTATTTAAATATAACTGTCAGGGTTAGAATGCTATATCCAGTACAATTAACAATGATTAATAAAACAGGATATCGTAAATATACTGCTCAAAAATATACTTTAAAAATACATCAGATCTCAATGGGGGGAAAAAGCTGGATATCTGTACTGATATGGACTGGGTAATGTGTTAGGAATGAGAAGATGCCACATCGAAATGAAAATTATCAACCCACAGATGGCTGAATTCAAAGAGACCCTGAAAATCAAAGTGAAAAATGATGCAGCATGCTAGTCTGTTTTGTGGAAATTTCATTGCAGCATCTCAAAATGGTATGTGCTTGTACATATCCCTGACCATGATGGGGCACACTCGTAACAGGACGACGGATGGTGTCCTGGGAGATCTCCTTGAATATCTGAACCAGGGCTTCACAGAACTCCTGGACAGTCTGAGGTGTGACCTTACAGGATCGGATGAACCAAAACATAACATCCCAGAGGTCTTTTATTGGATTTGGAACTGCCTGCACACTTTTATCACAGCCTAGCCTGTAGAGGTCTGTGCCCCCCAGACCATCACTGACCCGCCACCAAACCTGTCATGCTGGACGATGTTACGGGCAGCATCGTGGCTTCTACAGACTCTTTTGTATCTGTCACACGTCTGTTTTTTTGGGTTTTTTTTTTCCAAAATCTTGAAATTAATTTTCTTTAATGTCGCTGAAAGATGTGCAAAATTACTACCGATATCAAAAGAAAACATTGGTTACCAGCTGTGTTTAATCTTTGCCCTCCCCAATCAGACTCCTGGTTCTCCCTCACCCCACCATGCCCTCCCTCCCTCCCCCCCCCCAGCAGCGCACATGTGTAACAGCTGATCCCGGCAAACTTGACAGTGTGCACCGAGTTGAAAATTATAACACATGGCCCGTGGGTTTGGAGACTCGTCTTGTTCATGCCCCATTTTTCTCATCTGTGTCTGCTCCACCTCTCATCTGGAGCACTTGTGGTGTGGTGAGGAGGGCTGACAACTTCAGAGACCGGAAGAAACGTGCCTCTCGCCTCTTAGTAACTCTGAAGTACGGCGGCCCCTAAAGTAATACAGCAGGCAACCTCTTTAATTCCCAGAAAATCACTTTCTCTCCCGCCTCTTTTTCCATCCCGTCGTTTCACATCCATGTAAATGCCGCCTTTCCTCCCAACAGTGTGTCATCTACAACTCCCATCCTCCCCGTTAAAGTGCTGGACTGTCATGTTCTTTTTCGCTCTCTGTTCACTCTTCGTTCTCTGTGGCCCCTTTACTGTCTCACACTGCACGTTTTTGTTTTTTGTTTTTTTCATTTAACATTCCTTCGTTTTACTCCTTGCTCCGTTTCTCATTCATTTCCCTGTCCTCCAACTCCCACTTAAAACTTTCATCATCTTTCCCTGCTTCTCTCAGCTTTTTTTTCCCATCCTCAACACCTGCTCTCCTGGTTTCTCAATATAACAGGAAACGAGAAATCAAGAGTTCAGACACAGTACAGAAGCCACCAGCCTTTCTCCGATGCAAATTTTAATTCTTTTTTTCTCTCCTCTAAATTATTTGTTAGAATGATATAAAGATATACAAGTATTACGATAAGTGTTTTAGTGTTAATCTTCCTTTTAGGGCATTTAAATAGTGCACATGCCCATTATCTGACATAAATATATATTCATCTGAAGAGTCAGTATTAAAAAGGCAACCTTTTTCATTTTCTTAGAAACAAAAGACATAATAAAAAGCTGCCTTGGCAGGTTGACTGTCTCAATTTAATATCTCCATGCAGTAAAAAAGCTAAGAAGACTTTCAAAACAACTGCTGAAAAATACAGATCTCTGAAAACACGCACACACACAATTTGGTGGCTTCATCAATTTTGCTGCGTGGTGCTATCAAGGATTCTCGTCCGCTTCCAAGTACAATTTAAGTCTTAGCGTGGCTTTGTAAACCATTGTTACGGCTGTTAGTCTGCTGTCACTGTTTGTCTGGGCTGCAAAGTGGTATTTTTCTTGCGAGCTAGTGAAGCGTGATTGGCGCGAGAATGAAGAACACTGCCAGTTATAGAGAGAGAGTGAGCGAGAGCTAAAGAGAGAAGGGGAGAGAGGTACAGAGGGAGAGACCAAGACAGAGATAAAGACAAAGAGAGTAAGAGAGAGGCTGTCAGAAAGTGAGGATGAGTGATGAGTAGTTTTATGCGAGAATGGAGGGGACTGTCATTTCTTAGCTCTGACACTTCTGTTAAGACGCTGGTCGCGAGGGACCAACAGTAAGCAGACTGAGACATAGTGCACGCCTGTGGAGTGTTCGGACGGGTGTGCCAGCAGATGAGAAAAGGAATAGAGGAGGAGGTCGTAGGGCCAGTAAAGCAAATGATCAGAGGGAAAAGTGGAGGGGAGGAGAAGCTAGAGAAAGGAGGGATAAAAGTATTGGTTTTTAGCTTCCTGCTGATTCAATGACGGGTGGTAACAGCAGTGATGGTAGCAGAGCAGAAGAAAACACGCTGTACACTCGCTTTACACACATCCACATTCCTGTCATCATGTCACTTACCTCTGTGGGAGAGATTGGCATTACTCTCTTTCTGAATGCTGTTGGGAGCCACGGCAGCCAATAAGGGTGTGTGTGTGGACGTGGACTTCTGACTAGTGCTGCTCAAACTGGTCGTCTCTGTACTGGTAGCAGCGGGAGTCCGAGGGTGCTCTGTGATTCTGCCGCTCCTGGTGGTCTGAGGAGGGGCTGGTGTTGTAGTCTTGGCTGTGGGTGGTAATGTGGTAGTAGCAGAGGTGGTGCTGGTGGTGGTGGTAGTGGGCGTTGTGGTCGTGGCGACGGTTGTGGGAGTTGTTGTTGTTGTGCTTGTTGTGGTGGTCGTTGTGGAAGTTGTGGTTGTGGTGGGGGCAGCTGTCGTGGTTGTTCGGGGTCGAACTGCGCAACAGAAAAACAACCAGTAGGAATTGAGATTTCACTCCAGATTGCTCGACTGTTGCAGCCGTTTCCACTTGTAAGCTCTGCATCAATATTCAGCATACGACTGCAGTCACCAGCAATGCCTCCATTGTCTTATAAGATGAGATATATAATCTCTTCTGAGGGTTCTGGGTCTACCATGAGGTCTCCTACCAGTTGGAGCGCGCCTGCAAAACCTCCAAAAGGAGGCACCCATGAGGCATCCTAAATAGATGCTCAGCTGGTGTGTTTGATACGCAGGAGCAGCGGCTCTACTCTAAGGTCCCTCCAGATGTCCAAGCTCCTCAGCGTCTCATCTCTAAAGCTGAGCCCAACCACCTTATAGAGGAAACTCATTTTAGCTGCTTGTATTCATGATCTTACTCAGATTTCATGACCATAATTTCAATTGTATTTATTTATAGGCTTTGAACTGAAGTCTGTAGATCTTACATCACACCACAGGTTTGGATTGAGACATAGATGGATCAGTAAATGAAAAGCTTCAGCTTTCTCCGTGCACCACAGCAGTCCGGTATAACGCCTGCGTTACTGCTAATCAGAAGTGTGACACTTTAAAGTCCTATACAGTACAGTGACAGGTACTGTGATATTTCTATGTACACACTGTGCTAAAGTGCATTCACACATTCATAAGTAACAAGTTGCCAGATGGATAAGTTGCACAAGCGCATAATAAGCAGTATTTAGTGCAAGCGTTGCAGTCAAATGTTGCAAACATCATATCACATCACAAGAAATGATCTGAGAAAACACTACGTTGTTAAAGCAGATGTACTACACCAGTATGTTTGGTTCATAGTGTACTACATGTACTAAAAGAAGTATTCAAGTCAGGCATTTTAGCTGAAGCTAAATTACACCACATGTCACCCCGGGCTCTTCCTCCGATCACTGGTTTTTTTTGGTGTATCAGATTTACACAAATCCCAGTGCACACACTGCTGCTGATATAACATTCTGTTTTGTGTCTTCTAAACATTATTTTTAATATAAGTGATATGCGTTTCTTTGCGGTTGTAAAACTGAAATTTTGATCCAATACAGTCACAATTAAACCAGTGAGTTTTTCCAACAGAAATATTTGTGTTACAGTAAGAATCCAAAAAGCTTTGGTACAAATGCACTCACTGCCCCTGCACCTACTCCCAGCCTCTCTCACAGGGATTCTGTGAAATATTGCCTCAATACATCTTCATCATCTCTTTCCCCCCGTTTCTCTGTGTCAGCTCCTCCTATCTCACCTATATAGACATTAGGTGTAGGTCTAGTAAAAATAGCAACTTTACAAATGTAGTGACTCTATAAGGGCAGGGGGACAAGCTGACTGATGAAATAAGGTCAGCAAAATAAGCGAGGTAGGTTAGAAGTGCAGGGAAGAGTCCCTGACCTAGTTCCCAAGATAGTTTTACACAACACTTAAGGTTCAGATTCTCTGAAGGATCCAGGGCACTTTTAGCTTTGTAAACATTGTACTGTTAAATTGCAGACATTGAAAAATACTGTATTTGGAGTATCCAAAGTATTATGACTTAAAACAAATAGAAACAGTATAAATAGAAACACTTTATATTTAAAATTTTAAATATTTGTGCTTAAGTATGACCTAAGAGATGATCAGACTTTAACACTAGTCACACAGACGAACATAACTCAAATAAATAAACGAGACAAAAATATTCTTGGTAATTTAATCCAGTATTACACGGCTTGCATGTTTGTGGGTTTATTCAAATGAACTTCAGGTCTTTCCAAAATATTTCTGTCAGATTAAGTTTGACTTAGAAACAAGCTCATTCCAAATAATTTTACTTATACATAGAATGACTTGTGTGCTTCGTTCTTGCAGCCTTGCTGTGCACCACTGCTGTTCTATGTTCTACTGATGGAGTAGCTGAGAAGTTAGCCTGGATTCTTTGTGCTCATAAAAGAATTTATGAACCCCAGAAAATTCAGGCCTTACTATTGGAGTGATCACTGTTAGCCAACGACCCCTGAGAATGGCAACAATGCTCCTGAATTTCACTGTGATCCCAGCAGCGTGAATCTCATGTGACATTTATCCACGCGAATCATTCATTCAGGTGCGCCTGTGGAATGTAGACTTACTGATCGCGCAGCGTCTCATGTCTGGTCCTAGCTCCATGCCGTCAGGACAGGCGCAGGTGTACTTGGGGGAGTGGTCTGTGATCTGAGGCGCCTTCAGGCAGAGGTACTCGCAGCCACCATTAGGCAATGTGCCCATATTACAGGTATCAGGACCTTTGGGAACACAGGCAGAAATGTAAAAATATTAAAAAAGACTTTTGGCAACACATTTATCTCTTGGAAAACAATAAAACCCCAAATGTTTTATTAACGAGCTGTACTGGAAAAGGAAAAAAAAACTTGCACAAAGCCCAAATCTCAGCAGCCCAAATTTAATTCAAATTAGAACACAGAAAATATATCAAAGGTTTAAAATTGAATGTACAACTATAACAAAAAAATAAGGCCACTTTGAATTTGATGGCAATAACTAGTCTTAAAAAAAGTTGGGACACGGGTAAGAAAAGGCTGCAAAAGTAAGTGCTAACGAAAAAGAACCAGCTGGAGAAACATTTTGCAACTAATTATGTTAACTGGAAACATGTCAGTAACACGACTGGGGATAATCATCTTATATTATATCGTCTCGCAGATGCTGAGGTTCATCAATCTGCAGAAAAAACACATGAAAAACTGGATGAACCTAAGAAAAAGAAAAACCAGCATCAAATTTGACACGTAGGAGCCGGTATCTCATCAGTAAAAAGTTTCTGCTGCCATCAAACTATTAACTAGTTTGATGCTAGACTTAGGAATCTAATCTTTATTCCACACACTTCCTCTTGCCGACTTTAGAGATGCGTAGGTGAATGCAGGAGAGTCTCAACTGCTTTTAATCTCTGTAACCCAAATAAAAAATTTACATGCAGTTTCTTAAGCATAGTTGCAGACTCATGGAAAAACATTGCAGTTTTGTGTCATGTGGGGAAGCGCGAGAATTAGGTCAGGTCGCAATCTTTCCTGATTTCTTATGTAGCTTTGGAGAGCAGCACGCCATCAGCTGTCAGGAAAAGCAGCAATATCACTTGCTACACAGAGTGAGATTTTAATAAGCTGGGAATACATTTATACTTGATGTACAGTATCTCAGCATAATGACTATGTAATGAGAACAGCTGTCTAAGTTCTCAAAGCTCCAAAAGGTTTGGAAGGAGTCATCAAACTGGGGAGGATGGGAAAAAAAGGTTAAGGAAGAGTGTAGGAAGGAAAGAAGAAAACAGAGGAGGAGAGAGAGGGAGGCAACAGAAAAGTGAATGAAAATGATGAGGATCAAGAAGGAAAAAAAGAAGGACCGAGATGATAACAACAACAAAATTATGTTGTTTTTAAGCCATAAAAGCGTCACTTTCTCCTCCTGCACTGCCTCTCTTTGGGCTCCAACTAAGAAGAGTGAACTTAGGCTTCAAAGACCCACTGAGCGCACACAAAATAAAGAGATTAATAATAAAACAGACACAACATGGGAAGGATCGGACGAAAGCCGCTTTTAAGGAAGTGTGTCGATAAACATGAAAGACATCTGAGCATCTTGAAATATGTGGAGACGCACAGTACTGTACCAAACCACACTTACAGATAATATTCCTCACTGGGGTTTTCCTTAGGTGCAGTACACTAACAAATAAGAAATGATACAAAATGCAAGAAAAACAAAGATAAATTGGTAAAAGACAGGGCAGAGAGGAGTCTGAACTCACCAAGCGTTGCAGCCGAGGTCACATTTTATCAAATACTTTGCTTATCAATGCTACTCGTGTGCTTGGGGGGGCTACTCGGTACACCTTCACTTAGCCTTGCAGTGTTTTGTCTTGCTTTTGTTGGCATTTGGGAGAAAACATTTTCCAATTCTGTGATTTCTTTTTTTGACCAGGACTCTTGATTTATTAATGAGGGAATGCAATTAGCTGCCTACTGGCGCACAGACAAGATTGCTTCTGAGCGCTCAGTGAGTGAGGAGAGAAAACAAAGCATGAAAACACTCGCACAAACACATTTCTGGCATGCAGTGTCAAACACACCCAGGTATTCACAAGCAGAGGTGTTGACAGGCACACATGCGCGCATGCAGTCACACACATCGAGAGTGCAAAAAAAAAAAAAAAAAAAAAAGACAAACACATCGTTTTGACGTGCCCGTCACATCCACCGGTCTAATCACACTCATCAGATTATCTGTTTATTGTTTCAGACCGTTTCACTAAGTGGATCCTCGTGTCTACGTGCTGATAATGCAAGGCTTTGTACTCAGGAAGGAGGTTAGATTTTGTGTATCCTGTGTGCACATACGCCCCAAAATCCTGCTCATTATACCAAACAAGATCCTGCACGCTTACGAGTGGCAAACAGCACCTAGACAGAGACTGGGCAGTATGACAGACTGAAAACGAAACGGACATTTTGACTTATTTGAGAAGGTAATCTGGGACAGCCCCACTTAGATCACCTGTGCTAAGCTTCTATGCGTTTCTTCTTCTTACCCTTGGGCTGCCTCTGTTCATGAAACACCACCAGGTCCAGGGGGTTGTTAAGGTCCTCTGCGACCTTGGCCACATCATGTCCCGTCAGTCGGTTGGCGCTGTATATCGCTTCATCTTCCAAGTCTGTCCAATACACGCGATCCTGGGTTAAAATAAAGGAAAGTCAGCTTGAGAAATACACAAATAAATAAAAAGCCCTAAACCAGCCTTGATGATTAACGATCAACCTATTAAAAAAAAAGAATAAATGAAAGATAACTCAGCTAATACCACAGATAATGTTATAAAGCCACATGCATGTTGCAGATCCAGAACTGCTGGGTCTGTACCACTTGAGATCGGACACTTTTCTAATCGAATGGCAGTGATGACGATATATATTTCATATTTCAGTAACAGAACACTTACAAAAATGCCCATCATCTGTGTTTTCTCTAAAGAGAGCATCATTCTAGGGTTTTATAAAGCTGTTGTTGCTTATCATTTTCAGAGTCCAGTGACTCTGTAATTCAGAACCGTGAGACCTCAACTATGGAGCAACCATGCTGCAAATGAGCATAATCTGCATACAACTTTAGAATAAATGGCTTTTCATAAACACCATTTGTCTCTGCTTAGAAACTGTGCACTGATATTGATTGTAGTCACTGTTAATTTAAAAAAAGGAAGAAAAAAAAAGCCAGTCTGCTGCAAAGAAATGTCCTCGTCCCAACAATGGCTATTTGATTAAATTTACGATTACATTTGAGGATGCGTTGTGGTTTACTTGAATAGAGAGGTGTTTTATATCCAAGGTAACTGGTTCATTTTTCAAAAATGCAATAAAAAAAACCCCCAAAACATGCCATTTAGCCCCCATTCTAGCATCTTTACCCTCCAGCACTCCAGGTATTTAAGATTATAGCCAGTCTCTCTCTTCTCTGGTAAAAATAATCAGCCCCAAATAAACTTAAAAACAGAGTCACATTACTCCAATTTGCCAGAGAAGAAAGCCCAGGTGGCACTCTTTGCTAATTTCTATTTTTAACCACCCTAATTATAACAGCTACTTAACAAATGCAAGGACACGGAGGAGGTGTGGCATCTCTTGGAGACGGTTTAGTTAAAATAAGCCACCTACTCTGTGCTCGGTGGGTGAAAAGGGGAGCAGTGTTTACTTAAAAAAACAAAACAAAAAAACAGTAAAAACACCGTTTTAAGTCTGTAAGGAAGTTGCATGCTTGATAAGAAAAAAAAGCCCCGGTGTTTTATTGTAAAAACGTCTGTACCTTTGACTCTCTGTTTAAGCTTTGTGCCAAAGCAGAAGGTAGTGACTGCTTTGGCGGAGCGTACGGTGTCTTTGTAGTCCTAGCTCAGCTTCCTTCTCAATTTCCCTTCCGCTCTTTCACACCTCCTCATTATTCTCTTTAATGATACTACACGATATAACCGCACAAGTGCTCACGGCACTTGGTTTCCACAGCAACCCCAGACGGCTTTGTCTTTGCAAGCACACATCAATTAAGAAAAAAAGAAAAATGCAGCAAATGACTGCACGAGAAAACACAGACAGGCTGATATCATGGAAAGCTCGATAAAACAACGAAGAGACGATTTAGGAGGTGAGTGTGAGACGGAGAGACCAATCAGGAAGAGTGTCTGCAGGTTTTTTCGTCGTTACAGGGAGGATGTATTTTTATCATCTTTTTAAAGGCAAAGACCTGCAAGACTTGTATGGTGTGCGGGTATGTGTGTGTCCGTGTGTGGGGATTAGTCACAGCAGCCATCCATGCTTTTTGTATTATCAGTGGACTTGACCTCTCTCTCACCTTCCCCCTTTTTCCCCATCTTTCAGTGAGCTCTCTATCACTCAATCTCTCCCTCACTTAGGTTCTGATAACCTTTACTCATATGACAGTAGTTCTGAAACAATGAAAGACAAATATCAGCCACGCTGATAAAACACTACTCAAATCTATTATTCCATCTCTTCTTTTTGCTTCTCTCTCTCTGTCTTGATTTCTACCTCAGCAGTCAGTCTCTGACATTGTTTTCCCCTTTTTACTTTCTCCACTGTCAATCTTTCCGCGCGCCGCTTGTGACCTTGAAGCTTCAAACAGCAGCACAAAACCTGAGAAGGGCAGTGCTCTTCAATTGTAGGATCAAGGTACATCTTTTATGTTTTGAAGGATAGGCCAGAAGTTATACACAAAGCGCACGCAGACTTGCTCCCATGAACACATGGCGCCACGTCACATCAGATGGAGCTGCGACTCGGGGGAAGTGAGAGCACGTCTAAATTGATATGGAGTCATTTTTGAGTCGAGGGAAAGCAGCCCTTTATGATTTTGCTGCGATTCTATCCCAGAAGAATATGCGTCGGGGCTGTCTGACACATCTGTCTGATGAGCTTCAGGTGCCTACTGGATACCTGGATGTCATGCATGAAAACTACAAATGAAAGCTCAAACAAAGCCAACCCACTCGCCTGTTGAGGATTTGATTTTTTTTTTTTTTATGGGTTTGATCTGCATTCTTTGGCATAATTAGGCAAGTTATGAAATAATAATGTGGGGGCTTTTTCGGTAAATCATTTAATCTCCAATAAGCTGCAAAAGAGAATTTTAATCTCTCTCATGTGCACGGTACAACATGTCTCTAGTTATGTGAGCTGACTAGTTTTATTATGTGAGCTGACTAGTTTTCTTATTTGGGCTGCAGATGTGGACAGAGAGGGCCTGACGGACGTCTTTGTCAGGTTTTTTGAAAATAAAGCTTTGGTCACATGTCATTTGACTGCCCCTGTTTTCACATAGAGCCTTTAAAACATAAAAGTTTACATTTTCTTTGCTCCTTACATATTACTCCAGTTTTTATTTCTTTCAACCACCACTTCTCTTCTCAAACCCATCCCACCTTCTCTTCTATCTCCTTCCTGTCAAGAGCTTGAAAAGAGACAACATTACTCTCTGCAAGCTTCTGCGATCTACATCTCCTCGGGGTTTGGCATGTAGGCAGGCGGTCGGCACTAACTGGTAGAGTTTACATGCGTGTGTCTGTTCAGGGTTTGATACCGAGGCCCTGCATCTTTCTCTGCAGTGCTGAAAAAACCCGTTCCCGCATCAGCATCAAAACGAAGTCTGCAGATGACACGCTCGAGTGTAATGACTTGTAGCGTTCACTGTATCGCTCAGGAATATGAGGAGCTGGAATAAACCGTACGCCGCACATGAGTTGACAACTCATATCTCACATGCTCAAAAGAGCAGCTATATGGATGTGCATGTGAAAGAAATGGATGCTTAAGAGCTGTGGGGTTGTGGTTTTTTATGCTTGTGCATAATCAAATGTGACTAAATGTCAGAAACATTTTCTCTGCATGCGAGAAAACATGTGAGGATGACTGATTTGGGGTTACACAGTCCCACAACAATTCCTGTTCACAATAAGTTTCTACAGTTTTCACAAAGTTTTACATGTGATCCCTCAGGTCTTATTATTGTGGATTTGTCTTAACTGAAACTAACCGAACAGTGTATGAGCTAAATGTGAACATTTTACAGTTACTTTGTTTTTAACCAAAGAATAGGAACAGTTAAATTAACGTTTGCTTAATTTACACTATCTAAGAATCAACTGCAACACAAGTAAGTGCACTCTTTGTTAGCGTGGCTCCAATATTTGATTCACCAGTCTACTTTCTTCCACTCAGGGACAGACACTATGGGCAGAGAACCATTTGTGCTCACATTCACACCTACAACCAATTAAAATCACCAACCTAAGCTTCACCCAACCCCATACATGACTGTGAACTGTGGGAGGAAGCTGGAGTATGTGGAGGGAATCGACACAGCCACAGGTAGATCGCGCAAACTCCACACAGAAAGGCCTCAGCCTAGATTTAAACCCAAGACCAACTAAAGCGAGGCGACAGTCCTACCACAACAACACCGTGCAACTCGTGCATGCTGTAATATTTTTTACTCTCTCTGCTTTTACCTTTAATAAAACTCAAACTTCCTGGGCATGGATGACACCAGTTTTAAATATTTTGCATGAGTGACTCTGTGGAAATGTGTTCTGCCATTTTCGACACAGATGATTCTTTGCAGGTGCTCTTTGCTGGAGGTGTTGTTTTTCTTGCTCCACAGTCCACCTTAAAATACTCCAACTGTTCTGCTGAATTTGAGGCAGGACACACGGGCCACAGCTTTCACTTTTTTCATTCTATAAAAACTTGTGTTTGAAATTGCTATGTTTTGGCTGGAGAAAATGTTGTCCCTGCAAAGCATCTTCACACTAGGATTCAGTGTAAACTTGGGTATAGACTTGCCTTTGCTATCCATCTACAAATGGCTACAAATGGTAGATTCATTTTAAAGAGAGTGACGTAACATCAACCAAAAATACAGAAAAAACACATCACATAAAAGTTCTAAACTGATTTGTATGTAATTGAGTATTTGATCCCCAAGCAAAACATGACTTAGTTCCTGTCTTGTTGTTTCATGGAGTTGGTTTGCACACATCTCAGGAGGGATTTTGGCCAGAAACTCTCTGAAGTCTTTAGCCTTCTTGGGAACTTTTCTATAGGACTTTATTCTGTCTCTCTCCATTAAAATGAATTATATCAGTGCATATCAGTAAACTGCACTCCATATTTTCTGCACTGTGCAGTAAGTGTGCTTGTCCTGGTCAGGTCTATGCTGCAGGCTTACCTTGTATCACATCTGCAGGACGGGCACTGTGCCTTCTGTTATTGGTAGTATGCCCCATCCTGTCCCTCCTTACTGATGCTGCAAGCGTGTTTCTGTTTCTGTTCAGTAGCCTAGAACAGTAGCTCTTTTATCCTATCCTATCTTTATGAAGTATCACAGCTGGTGCCTTACTTGTTAGAGCATTTCCTTGAAGCCAGAATGAATTAAATGATCAAAAACGTTCAGTGTTTTAGTTCAAAATTTGAACCAGGCAATTCTAAAAGTAACAAACTTCCCATTATCAGTCTGTAGGCACTGTGACATCCTCCTGTGCTGCTAAAGGTTTTTAATTTGGTGTATATCATAACCAGAGCAGAAGAAAGACCAGAAGAGCCGAGAGCTATTAATCTCCTGGGGTGAACTTTCACTGCTGCTCGAAACATCGGTTTCCTTTCTCTCTTTTACACGCAAACACACAGACACGCGCACACACTCACACGCTCTCAGCTGGACATGATGGATGTCCCTTCTTCCCTTTGTTTTCCCATCATCACAGTGTGTGCAGCAAAGAGGGGAATGGAGCAAATACTACTTACTGATCACATTTTCACCTACCACTTTCCCCACCTTCATCCTTGCTCTCTCCTCACTCCTCCAGTTCTGTTTTCCCACCATCCGCACCATCATCTATGCTTGATGGGCCCTAACGTACCGATTCACTCCCACCTCAATAAATACACCCAAATTAGTTTTATTGATTGATGCACTCTATTGTGACTCTACACTCGTCAGCAAGCAAACAACAATTTCTTCTTTGGATTTATCCTGCTTCTATACTTTTATAACATCTTCATTTCTTTTCAGTCAGTCAGCCATGCCCCTGCACCGACTCATCTCTCCCCCTTGAGTTCTCTCACTTCTTTTACCGCTAGTATACTCTGAAAATGTGTGTTAAGCCTGACAGTCCTCCATTTATGACGATGAACAAGCATAGTTATAAATGGCATCAAAACAGTGTACTTAAAAACTCATCCCACTGCTAAAATTTTGCTCACTGCAAGTCTAGAAATACGCAACCATGTTGGGAATCAACAGACAAGATATGATTGTCACTTACAAGGCAGCGATAACTGAGCTGAGACCCCTTTGGTGTGTGTGTTTACATTTATTTTGGGAGTGAAATAAGAACTTCTGGATCTTGTTTACATTCCAGGTAAAGCCTCCCACTAACTCTATTAGGAAATAAAGAAAAAGCGTGCTGTGTATATCCATATATACTTAAAAAGAGTTCAGCATTCTTCACATTTATTTAAGATACTTTAAGCAAACTGATTTCAAATTAACCCCAACCCTAACCCAAAATTATATAAGACATACACTGAGAAATTTAATCTAACCAAGGACATTAACCAAGACAGAAACCCTACGCATGAACATATTTTACTGTCAGCTGAGAACAGGAAACTGAGGCTAGAGCGTACACAGGCTCACCAAAACTGGTCAACACAAGATTAGAATAATGATCCCCAATCTGATGAGTCTTAATTTCTGCTGCTACATTCGGATTGTAAAGTCAGAATTTGGCATAAATAAAATGAAAGCAAGAATCCATCCCGCCTTATATAAACAGTTCAGTCTGGTGGTGATTAAATAGTGCAGGGGAAATGTCTTGGCATTCTTTGGTCCCTACCCTCTACTAACTTATGAGTATTGTTGGTGACCATATCCATCCCTTTACGACGACAGTGTTCTCATCTTCTGATGGCTGCTTCCAGCAGGATAATTCTCCATACCATGCCACTCAAATAATCTCAAACTGGTTTCTTGAACATGACAGGGAGTTCACCATACAAAAATGGCTTCCACGGTCACCAGACCAAAAAAGGACCTTTGGGATGTGGTAGCACAAGAGATTCACATCTAACTGTTTGATGCCTTAGTGGCAATGTGTACCTAATAAACCGTTCAGCATATATTTCAATAGGTATACAGCTAGAGCAGAAAATATATCCCTGTATGATGATATAGTCTAATGATGAATTATTACATTAGCATGAACTAAAATTTGCCCAAAAGGTTGGAAACGAAAAAAAACACTGCACACTTTCAAAAATGCATATTACAGAAACAGCTGTATGCACCAGACCAGAGCTCTGGTATTACCGTCTGGTCTGATTCTTTGCATTTGAATCTCAATTCTCAACTGCTGTACCTCAAAGACAGTGAGGGCAAAGGGATGGCCCAGGTGGTGATGCGAGGAGAGCAGCACTTTGCGGTTGTCACCATTGAAATCCACGCTGGACAGCAGGTGCAGCTTGGAGTCCACCCAGTAAAGTCGTCTGTTGGACAAGTCTGAGAACATGCAGGGAAGGGGGAGAGCGAGAGAGAACAAAATCAAGAGGGGGTAGGGGAGAAGGTGAATGGAGAGAGAGAGGTCACTCAGAGTGAAACGGCCTAGGGTGAGGGGTATATGGATGTAATGGCCCAGTAGCTACACAATCAATCTTCTTTGACATGACGACCTCAGCCCCGTACTAAGAAAACACAGATGTGATTGTAATATTGCCGCTTGACTTCTTTGCTGGAGAAAATATACGTGCCCTTGAACAGATTCATTAGTCTTGCTGGACCTATTTTAAAGAAAAACTTTGCTGTTTCGCAAATCTCAAATAACTCCACATTTCAGCCACTGCTATATTATTTATATTAGGCCCAAATCATTGTTGTGTCCTTGCTACGAGCGTCAAAGTGTTGTGGTGTTTACTTTGAAATCGAAACACCACATTGAATTTAAACAGCAAAGGAAATAATCCCTGTATTACTCTTTTTTTCACCAGACTCTAAGATTATGCTTTTAAGAAAATCATTTAAAAAAACAGAAAGCAAGAATTTAATTAGTAAATAATAAAGAATTAAGCTTTTGTGTGCAATAAGCAATTCGAAATTGGTAAAACACTGGAAGTATATTTAAAAAAAAAACATCCAATAAAAGCACCAAAGTAAACTGAAGGAGGAAGAGAATTAACACGATTCTCAGTCCCCATTCACCTCTCCTGACTCAATCACCTGCACTGTTCGGTGGTCTCTATGAAATCAATGACCAGGGGAACACAATTCACCCTTTCTCCCACAGCCGCCTGGCGCCAAGCCTCTCATTCGCCTTATTCCAAAAAATAATTTGTTTTCATACAGATGCGGCGACACCTCAATTCCACAGAGTGTGGCGACTGTGCGCTTCTATTTCTCCTCAGGCAAGGGCAGCTGAGAGGAATTGGCTTGTGCTTCGGAGGGAGTTGAAAGGGATGAGGGGAGGTATCGACAGCACAGAGCGTCTGGCTTATTAATTCGGAGCCTCATACTCACTGGCTTGATTGATGAGAGCCAGACACAAACTGAGGTATATAACAATAAGAGCTACTTGGGTTTCAGCACCCATAGACTATTTTCTTCTCTCAACTTGTGCTGTTTGTCTCTCTCTGGCTTTCCTCCATGTGTTGTTTTTTTTCTTTGTGTTGAATTCACTCGAGACACTTTTTTTCCTCTCTCTCTCTAAAAGCAATGTCAGCATAATAACTTTTTTTTTTTTTTTAAATAAAACTGCTGTCAGAGCTGATTGATTTTTCTATCTAGGCATCATCTTCTAGCTTTTCATCCTTCTTCAGTGGGCTTTGCATGTTCAAAGCTACATGTTTTTTTCCTTACCTAGAGTTATTCCATTGGGCCATTCAATGTGTTCAGACACCAAAATTTGTCTATCCACTCCATTCATCCCAGCCTTCTCAATTTTGGCCTGACCTCCCCAGTCTGACCAGTACATAAACCTGTGGGAAGATACACAAGTTAGATTAAATTGAAGCAGCAACCTCGGAGGCTGAGAAATCAAACCAACGTGACCTGCCGGCATTCTCTCTGAGGGCCACCAGATGGCGATAGCTGTGGTTGTAAAAGAGACCTGAAGTCTTACAGAAGGCTACGAGAAATGGCTTTCTGATTTTAAAGGTTTACTCATTTGTTTTGGGTCATACTGAATAAAATATCAACTGAAATATTTTGTAACCATGTTACAAAATGCTATAAAAACTGCACACTTGATGGGTAATAGCTGTCCATCAGAAGTCATTAGCCAATTATTGTGCGGTTTCACACTTGACTTCTTGTCAACTCAGGTTTTTTGCCAACCAAGCTGGTAATGGCAAAAGCTTCAACACAATATGGCACTTCAGAAACCAATGTGTGGCTATCTGTGGCTGAGTGCCTAGCTTTAGAGCAGGGGTGAAAAAAGTTTCTAGCTTTGTATAAAAAGCAATTTTCCACCTTTGTGACATCTTTACATTTCATCCCTTTATAGGGGCTTAAAGTATTAAGACTTAAAGTTGTGAATTATTAGTGCTGTGGAGCGTGACGGACACTTTGATACAGGCGGTTGTAGCACCAACTTGCGGCAAGGCTTCAACTTCCGCTACTTCAAGTCATCGAACTGGACCTTTTTGTTTCTGCGTTTGTGACCTTTTGAACTTTTAATACAATCATCTAACAAATAATATGGCTTCCTGTGTGCTCTACTTTTGGTGAGTGAAACTTTAGTATTTTATTTGTCTGTTACTTAATAACTAGCAGCTTATCTGTGTGTCTAGCTAGCATTAGCTGCTAACTTAACATACAGCTTATCACCCAAATACAGTCCAAAACCAGTGAGAGATGCCATTGTGGCCAAGTTCATCTTTATATACATGTTGTATCATTAAGGCACGGCCAGTTCAGTGTCAGAAATGAAAGGAGTAACTTTCCTAGGACCAGTGAAGAGAGGTTAATGTGCAATATGCAATGTCAATTGTTCTGAAAAACTCTTAACTGACAAAATCAACTGTACTCCGTCACACGATGTTCCACAGACATCTTCTCTCATTTTCTTTGCAAAATGACTGTATTATTAGTAAGACAGGCAGTGAAAACATAAAAGGGAAAGCACTGTGCAAAACAGCAGGTACTAGAAACTTGGACCTTATCTGAATATGTGTGTCCATGATAAAACTGTGAAATCGTGGCTTCATTTGCATGTATTTCATGCTAGTCTAGCTTTGTAGAGCTGTGAAAAGACGTCTTTGGGGAGCTCAAGGCACCCGAGACAAATGGAAAGAGTTAGAAAGGGAAGACAAAGTGTTACAACCCATCTCAAGAAAACTGTTAAACTGCTTAATCTAACAGATGGGCTCAGTGGTACAAATAGCCTTACTTTGGTGCAATACTTTAGGCCAACCTCTACACCCAATCTCTTTCTACTATAATAACACTGGCTTTTACAGACACACACACAATGACAGTAGGACCTCTTACTCCCCCTCCCTCCTTCCTGCCTTTTTGCTCAACTCCTTTGCCATCTTTTGCTCCTTTGTGCATGTTTTCAAAATCCTTTTACCCTAAAACTAACCCAACTCACCCTTGGTGCGGATCCACAGCGATGGCTCGTGGCTCGTTCAGCTCAGTGGTTATGAGCATTTTCCTTTTCCTGCCATCTCCCGTAGCGACAGATATGCTCTTATTGCCTGAGTCCGTCCAGTAGATGTTCTTGTGGACCCAGTCGACAGCAAGGCCCTCCGGGGAGTGGAGCGAATCGATGAGCGTCACCTGCTGTGATGAGTCACTGGCCTTGTTGATGTAAGCGCTGGTGGGCGGATGGAAAGGAAATGTATCAGTAAGTAATCTGGAAATTATAAAAGCCTAATCCATCACAGAGGTGCTGGCACGATAGATTTACCACCGTCTGGCTTCCTTTCCTTGGGAGGAATGACTTGATTGTGAGTGGCTTAGATATCTTGTTGGGAACACAGATTCTTCACTCTATTCAGGTGTGAGGGGCACCCAATCCTGACACCTTTATAACAACTTCAGCCTTCACACCAAACACAGCCTCCCAGGGAGAATGAGTCTGTCTTTTTCTATCAGCACCACATGCCTATATCTCCCCTTTAACCGAGTGTCCCTTTCTTGTCTTCAGTTTCTTTGATTTTCCTCCTCCTTCCACTTACTCTGTCAACTCTTCTGTCCCCATTCCCCACTGACATTTCCTTTATTGGTGAAAATTGTTAAAACTTAATAGACTACTGCCTTGACAATATATGAATGCAAGAGCAAGATGGAAGAAAAAATGCTTGATAAAAGGTTGGGACAAGCAATGTCCCAAGTTGCACAGTGCCTTCACATTTTAGCAACGCCTACAGGAGTGAAGAGGAGACGGGAGGTGCATCTTAACTAAAGAAGAAGGTTGACTGGTAGTCAGAGCGAGGGATGAGGTGGAGATGCTCACTGTTACATTTTGCCAACCCAAATATCTTTACAGTCAGGTGAGTGTGGGATGTTATTGTGTGAGTGTGATAGATAATCTATGGGTTCTCAAGAGTGCCTCAGGGTTTGTAACATGGATCCAACACCACACTGTTTCACCCTCGAGGTTAAATTAAAACGGCTCAAGCATGGTGGACATGAAGGAAACCCATCGTGTTATTGATGCAGCATGCATCTACTGAACTCCATTGAAACGCCAGAACAAAAATTACATTTGACACAAATTCAATTTGAAACAATTTTCTTTTACATTACATTCTGTTCTTTGATACTGAGTAATCGCGAGTTCCACTAAAACATATTTTCTGTTTAATCTCTTGGTCAATTTCTCCAATATTTAATTTTTACGAACACAGCGGATATAAAAATTCAACACGTCAGGTTTTCATGATGTATAAAAATGAAGAAAATGAGATCAAGGTAAACGATTTAAGAAAATCATTTCCATCTTTAAAGTTTAACCTGCACAATTCACAGTCACTCTTCAATTCTATTTGGGTGGGGGACAATCACTGAAAAACTTACAGTTACCTGGCTGCACAAATGTGCACAGCCTTAGACTAAAATACTGTTAAAGAACTTTTTTGATTTTACTACACCGTTCAGTCTTTTTGGCTAGGAGTTTGCCGCAGCATTGTGTCTCTTGATTTGGCAATACTTAACAGTCTTCTTTGCAAAAGTGCCACAAATCATCGTCAGGTCACCCCACAGGTTTTGATTTGGATTCAGGTCTAAGTCTTTCCAAAACTTTAATCATCTGGTGAAGACATTCTTTTGTAGAAGTGAATGATTTGGGTCATTGTTGTGCTAAAGGGTGAAATTCCTCATCATTTTCGTCTAGCAGCTGCCTTAAGTTTTTGTGCCAAATTGGTATCAGTATTGGAACTGTTCATATTTCCGTCCATTTTGAGTAAAACACAATGCATTTTATGGTATATTTAACAGCTTGGAAATTCTTGTGTACCCTTCTCCTGACTGATACCTTTAAATCATGAGATCTCTTTAACGCTTTATAAGCTCTTTCTGGACCATGGCTTTTAATTTATGTATGTCACATTAAAAATGGACAAAGTTCTGAAGTCATTTTTCTTGGGCTCATATTTTCTTAACATCCCAAATCCCGATATTTTGACAGTGCTATGAGGATGTTTTATATCCACTTTATATTCTTTTACTCACTCTAATTTCACTATGTCCTTAATTTGAGTTAGAAAATCTTCACACAGACTTAGGTTGAACAGGTTGGTGGGCTGAACAGAGGCTTCAGGCACAGTGAAGAATAAGACAGAGACAGATGAGTCCAAGTCCACTGAGCAGATTGCATGTTTAATTGGTTGAACCATTGTTTGCAACAGACATCTCCATCATTGGGAGAAGGTAACAAGTCATCGACCCGTGGCATGCTAATCACTATGAATTAGTCTGGAAAACCACATTATCACATTGAGGGTGAATCAGTAGTGCAGACTTTAATAAGCCTAGCTATTTCATATATCACCTTATCAGGGGACAAAACAAAATAAAAAATAAATAAATCACAATTTACTGATAGTAGTCCAACCTAATAAGCTCCGATTTCTAATTTCATCTCTACCTGGGGTTAAGATCTGTCACCAAGCCAACTTGGATAATTTGCTTACATATGTTCTACTGTGACGTTACAGGAGAAAAGAAAACATATGGTAATGTCAAAAAGAGCAGATATTCTATACAACAGGAAAGCTTGATTCTGATGCTATGCACTTAGGTGCAAGTGCAGAAGATTTTGCTTTGAAAGATTAGAGAAAAGAAAACACCATCAAGGACAACGCCAAGTAGATTAAGCTGTATAACTTCCCTCGCTGTTTGCTACTTAAAGCAACTTTTGATATGTGAGTTTATTTACGGCATCGAAAAATAGACTTCGCTGTGAAAAATGAGTTCATTTGTCCGTTCCCTGTCACAAGCCCTTGACTGTGTTACCAAGTTTGTGTGGGAGAATGTCTGCGTGTGAATGTGTGTGTATGGAGATGAATAATGGCAGCGATTATTGAGGCAGTGAAATTAGTGAGAGCATATGGCTCAGCTGAGATGATAGAAAGCCCCTCCCACAACCTGTCAGCCATCAGGGTGACACAAACACACACACAAATGTATGTGCAAAGCTATGATATGTGCACACACACAGACTCACACAGTGTGTGTGAAGGACAAACAGGTGCGGCTGACTCACTACCAGAAGGTGTGACAGGTTGAAGCACACAAGATGGATGGATAGAGGAGAAAGATAATGAACATGTTGGCTGAAGAATGACAAAAGTGAGTTATCTAACTTTAAGGTCCTGCGTCTATACGGTGGCTTTCATCGTTTTATATGGGCTTCCTCTGCCTTTATAGACAGAATATATACACATCATTTACAGCATTTCAATAATTGTACTAAAATATACAATTATAGATCATTTTTCTGTCGATTAAACAGAATGATCCAGAAAAATCTAGGGTTAAATAAATAATTTAAAAAATATATATAACTTGTCATTGTGTGTGCGTGCTGTATGTGTGTGTACCTGTATATTTTCTGATGATACAGATCACACCAGAACATCTTGTTGGTGGACACGTCCACATCCAGGGCCACGGCATTCTTCAGTGTAGGGACCACTTGTGTGTACTCACTCTTCAGCAGGTGAATACGACGGATTTCATGACGGTTAGTGAACAGCAGGTACGGACTCTTTCCTGATGGAAAAGGAAAGATGGTTATGTTACCATCAATGAAACAACTGGACAGAGAAGTTATACAGAACAGCTCATCTGCCCTGTAACCCACTGCTGTGACTCTAAATTAGGAACCTACCAAATATGGGCCGTTTGTACTGCTTTTGCTCTTGGTATGTCACAGGGAAATATTTGTTACCCTTGCAAAATACCTGTACATGAAAGCTGAACTTGTGAAGCTGTACTGTTATAGGCATTTGCAGCTAGACTGCTGACTAGAACCGAAAGTATGAGCACATCACTCCAGTCCTGGCCTCTCTGCATTGGCATTGTGTCTCATTCTAGAATTCAGTTTATGGTTGTTTGATCAAGGCTCTTAATGGGCAGCCCCTAGCTTGTATTACCAGTCTTATTCATTCATATTCATCAATATTTTCCAGTCTCACAGACCCACTGGTAAAGACTTCTTACTGTACATGTCTCAAGGTCATGCCTCAAGCAAAGAGGTGAAAGAGCCTTTGCAGTCGTTGCTCCACAGTTTTCAAATCTACACAATCACGTGAAAGCCGAAGTTCTGATAGGACTCTATGCAGTCCTCTGAAAAACTCTAAAGTACTCTTCATGATTCAGTAGCTTGTAGAATCACCTTAGCAATAACTTGAAGCTACTGAAGAACTTTGGTTGACTGTTCACAACGTTGGTTCAGTTCATTGAGGTTTGGCAGGATGATGCATAACTCGGGTGTAGGTCTGGATGACCTTAATTGGACTTTTGCAACACCTTCATTCTTTTCTTTTTCATTCTGTTACAGATTTGCTGCTGTGTTTGACATCATTGTCTTGTAGCATGACCGAATTTGGGTAAAGCTTTAGCTGTCAGACAGATGGCCTCATATTTGATTCTAAAATACTTTGGTATACAGCATCGTGCTTGACAGTTGGTATGAAGTGTTTGTGCTGATTATGTCGTGTTTGGTTTTTGCCAAACGTGGGGCTGTGCATTATGGCCAAACATTTCCACTTTGTTCTCATCTGTCCACAGGACATGGTTCCAGAAGTCTTGTGGTTTGCTAAGATGAACTCTGTAAAGCTAAGGTGTGCTTGCCGCTGTCTTTCTTAAGAGAAGACGCTATCGCCACACTTGTTCAGCCTTTTTTTGGCATCATGAACTGTCATGAACTTTGACATTTAACACCCTAACAGGGGTTTTTAGTGTCTGAGATGTAGCTCTTGGGATTTTAAGCAATTTCTCTGGGCATTGCATGGCCTGACCTTAAGAGGAATTTATTGGGACGCCCATTCCTGGGAACATTGTGGCATTTTGTTAACACACATGCACACAAAATAGGCTGTTCGAGTGTTTCCCTGTGCTATTCTTCACCAGTCTAATAACCTACATACTGTTGTGTACAAAGATATCGTGGGTAGTGCTGAGTGTTTAGCCTTATTCCCAAAAGGGAACATAATGTAAGCCAACTGTACTCTTGTTTTGCATTTGTACTATTTAGGTCCTTAAAGCATGTATTTTTGATGATGTGAACATAAATTATGTATCCAAACAACCCCTTTAAAATAATAATGTTGCCCATCTACACATAGATTTTAGAACAACATCATATTATTGAGTGAGTTTTTCACACAATTATGCACAACAGGGAAAATGATGTATGTGGTATGATTCGGTTCAAATGGAAAGCACACATCCCTTTTTAAAGACTATTGTTTTGGAATAAACATGCAAGTGTGGTGTCCTACTGTTGGAAAAAGTTACATTACTCTTGTTAGTGAAGTGACCCAACAAGAGCCATGACACAGTCTATTTTAAGTACAACAGTGCATTGCTGGGTTCTCTTTTTCAGGGGCATTCAGGATGTGGCGTTCGCTGGCACATTAGTCACCTGGTAGGGGACATACTTCAGCTGACTGAAGGTGAGGATGGCTCAAGCATTTGAATAATTCTAGGTAGGTGACAAGGTCAACTCTAGCACACAGAGATACCTTAGTTTGTGAGCATGGGAGTTGCTGTGACATCCATACTCTTGTCATCAAGCACTTTCAACCTAAAATACAAGAAATGTAGTCCTGGACTCTCACTACAGTGCAGCTAATAATACTACATTCTTTTAATTTAGCAGCACTGCTGTGTCCTGGATTGCCACTCCCATTACATTTTCCAGCTCCGTTTTTTCACGTTTGTTCTCTGTACTAGCTGTCATGTCATCTTTATTCTCCACTGTCCACAAAAATCAAAACACTGCCACAAAAAGCATTCAAACAAGACAGAAAGCCGGACGGCAGCAACGTTTGAGCGTGCACAGACAGCACAAACTCCTACTTTCACACCGACTCAACCGTGCTTTGACAGGTTTCCTCAGCCCTGGTTTATTACAGGCCACTGCACAAGGAGAAAATATTACAGTTCTACTACTGCTAGGATCCAATCATTTTTCTCTTACTACTGGGTTTGTAATCATCAATTTCCCCTGCTGAGAGGGCGAGCGAGAGAGAAAGCGAGAGAGAGACAAAGGAACAGGCAAGCGCAAGTAAATCTGACAAATCCAGGTAAAGTCAGGGAGAAATGATCATTAAGAGGATGTAATTAAGGAAGGACGAAGGAAAAAGCCATCAGCAAAACAAGTGAAAACATGGGAAAGTGGGAAAAAGAGAGAGAAAAGTAAGAACATTTTGAAGCCTGTATAATGAGGACATGGATAACTCCGACATGTCTTTCATCAATCCCCACAGACTCACTTTTTCACGACAATATCTCTTATCCCTCATCGGTGTTGTCACAGCAATATGTCCTTCTGAAGTTTATTTTTTTAAAAAAAGAAAAAAAAGAAGCTGAGTCACTGTTTTCCGAAAGGCCCCAGCACTACAGATGTCATCAAAAAGTGCAAGATTATCTCTTCTACAAGATACTGCAAAGCTACAGTCAGCTATCTGAACAGCAACATGGTTCCGTAAATATATTTTAATCTGCAGTGCTCGTTCAGGGCTGCTCTGCCCCATCAGCCAATTAAGATAAAGCTGCAAAAGGATAAGTGCAGCCTGGGAAACACTGTTAGATGCTGCAGGAGCACTGATTTCCAGGTGTTTATGTTGTGAGCTTCACAAAGTAAGAGGTAAATAAAAAATGAAATCCAAAAAAAAAAAAAAAAAAGACAGACAGAAAGGTCAGAAATAATGGTGAGAAATTCTGCAGGCTGACAGCGATGTTTAGCTGAAGCTTTTGTGAACAGACCAGCACTAGAGGAGGTAAATAGGATGATGGTATGTCTGGAAGAATGCACGCACGTCAGGGTCAGAAGTGCTTGTTAAGACTTACAAACCGTGCTATATAATGACGAACAGATGCGAGAGCGGAGAACAGAAATGAACTTCCCATCGACAGCTGTGTCAAAAGTCATTCAACTTTCCTGTCATTCGTCATCACAAAGCAGCTTACATAACACTTCGTTATTTTTGGGGTTAAAAGCCATATGCGTTTATATTTTATATATAAAAAATTGTCGGTGCACCTGGACTTTCATGATGAGAACACTGATGCGATCAGTTAAAGTAGCAGAATAAAGATGCGTAAATTTGAATTTAAATTCTGGTTTAATTTGACCAGTTTCTTTCTAGACAAACAGAATTAAATGCTAAATAATATCATACTTGAAGCCTAAAAGCACAAGACACAACCTTTGATGAGTTTTGACATTATTCAGCAACATTTTTGGTCCTGTGGCAAAATCTTCTGACAATGGGGGAAAAAGAATTTGACCAGTCCTTTAAAACCTTTCTGAGAAGTGTGTACAAACTGTCAAGAAAGGTACAAATTGTTCTCAGCTCTGAGGTGAAGCCTGCAGTACACTACAGATGAGAGAGATGACAAGACACAAGAGAAGGAAACAAGAGAACAGAAAAATAACACAACACTTTGGACCAAAGGCAGTTTGTAACTTTCCTCTGCATCACTGCCACAGCCTGCATTTATCGAGTGTACCTGTAATGTAGTCCCACAGCTGTTACACTGTTCTTGCCATTGTATTCATTTATATTTCTTTTAATTTCACAGACTTTAATTGAAGTATTTTAAAGAGGTTTTTTTTTAATACAGCCAATAAAGCCTGTTTTAATTAGTACGAAGTTAATTTTATTCTTACAGCTTAGATTTGCTAATTGTAGTGACCAAGTGACAAACTCCAGAGGATAAAATATCAAATTCAATTCAGTTTTATTTATATAGCTCCAAATCACAACAACAGTCACCTCAATGTGCTTTATATCGTAAGGTAAAGAACCGACAGCAATACAGAGAAAACTCCAACAATCAATGTTGCCAAGTTCTTTGAGCAAGCACTCGGCGACAGTGGGAAGGAAAAACTCCCTTTTAACAGGAAGAAACCTCCGGCAGAACCAGGCTCAGGGAGGGACAGCCGTCTGCCACGACTGGTTGGCCTAATTTGCAAGTATGCGCGCATGTATGGTTCACCCCGTTAGTGTGTACATCCTGCTTTGCTACCATTAGCTAAAAACGTGACTATCTGGTCATTTTCATGGATTCTGCCATATACTGTTACAAACGCTCACACAAACAGAGCTGAGAAAAGAAATCACATCATAACTCCAGCCTGAGATGTTACTTTGAATTAGCACTGCTGGTGTAACACTTGCGTATTACTCTGAAATGAATCTGCAGAGACAGAAAGCGCATTCTAGGATTATAAATGAAACACAGTTACTGTACACCAAACACATCGTAGCGTTTTCACAATTACCTCAACTCACAGCAACAGCATATCTAAAAATGGACTTATATGCAACTTTAATAACCTTCAGATGATATGAGTATGACAGCTTCTGAACTTCAATATGTGCAGATGATATTGGCACCGGGTTTGTTTCCCATCTCATCGCAGAATGTGACATTCCTCCTAACCAGTCAGTCGCAGAGGAATTGCATCTGTCTAGAAATCATGACGTGACTCCTCAAAATAACTACTTATGCGCTGTGTACATGTACGGTGATTTCTGTTGCTGTGCACGTGCGAGTCTAGAAATGAGTTCATAAGCAAAACGCAGCTTTATTAAATCCAAATTACCTCAGCTTCATAAAACAGGCATCCCTGTACTTATGGTGCCAACCCGATTTGTTCCTCTGAATAAACAATCCTCAACTTAAACAGGAATCCATCCAGTCACATTTCAGACTTCTTTTTTTGTCTCCTTTGGCAAAAAAATGAAAATGATGAACAGTATGTATACACGAGCAGAGAAATAAGTCATATACCGCGTAAGTATCCATCTCATTTCTCTTCTGCTTCTCCATGCTGCCATCTTATAAATGGCCTGGCCTCCGATAAGGACTGTTTGCTCTACCTAACAGTAATAAAGATTCCCACACAGAGACACAAAGCAATCAATGCTGTTTTTTATGCCACTTAGGTTAGAAGTGAAGGTCTGTTTTCTGCTTTAAGCACTCTCATTACCAGACCAGTTTACCCTGTGATGACTTAACCTCAGACCGTAATTACTAATAACACTCTTTTCTCTCGCCGAAAAGTAATTTGCTGTGTAAGTCAATCAGTTAAAAGTTCCATTCTCAATGTATGTATGTAAATAGAGAGTAGAAAGGAATTAACATCACCAGAACATGAGGTAATTTCTTTCCTTGAAATATACTGTATATATATTTTAAATACAGCACTAATACTGAACCAACTGGTCATGGTTAGCACATGTAGCAAGATAGCAGGTACCTATCTGTAAAAGTTTAAATTGAAAACTGAAATTGTATATTTAGAAGTTTGTTTGTTTTTTGTAAAAACCCTTAATGTCTTCATACGGCTCAGATGTACGGTGGCCCCGAGAGGCCAAACGGACTGCAACTTAAGAAAACACCAGCAATAAGAAAAACGCTGCAAAGGCACACAAAACATAATGGAAATAGGAAAAACGAAAACAGAAATAGGAAAAAGCTGATTTCCAAAAGCACAAGGGAAGTGTTTCTGGGGAGACAATAAACCGACGGACCAGTTGCAGGAACCAAAATATACTAAGAATTGCGCTGGGAGACACTTAGAAGAAGTGGAGGATGTATCGGTTTTGTGAGGAAAGAAAAGATGAGAGGTAAGTGTGTTAGTCTAACTATTAGCCTAAAAATCCGTCATCAGTATTATATGAATCATGATAAAACACGCCTACCATGTTTTGGGTTCCTGCAACTGGTCCGTTGGGTTATTGTCTCCCCAGAAACACTTCCTTTGTGTTTTTTCCTATTTCTTTTTTCGTTTTTCCTATTTCCGTTGTGTTTTGTGTGCTTTTGCAGCGTTTTTCTTATTGCTGGTGTTTTCTTAAGTTGTAGTCCGTTTGGCCTCTCAGGGCCACCGTACAGATGCAACTTTGCATGTTCACTTCTTTTAATATTCATGCATATATAAGAGATGCATACAAGCCCCCACGTCTGCTTCTGTGTCTCTTCTCTAAACAAGTTGCGATATTGGACTAATTCGGCCGTGCCTTAGCCATACGTGTTTGAGCTGTTAACTGATTTTGGAAAATAGGAAGGAGGAGAAAAGTGAACTTTACAGTGGCAACATAGGCAACATGTTGTTCTGGTTTGTTCAGTCAGGCTAGTCACCTACTGTGTTGACTGCTTATTTCACCGATATGTCTTCGAACACAGAAACAACACATCGTAGGGACATGCTAATAAGCTTAAAAACTTGAAAGCATGCACTGTTACACATTCTAGGCCAGGGGTCAGCAACTCCAGGCCTCGAGGGCCGGTGTCCTGCAGATTTTAGATCTGTCCTTGGTCAAATACAGCTGATTCAAATTGCTAAATGACCTCCTCAACATGTCTTGAAGTTCTCCAGAGGTCTGGTTATGAACTAACCATTTAATTCAGGTGTGTTGACCCAAGGTGATATCTAAAACCTGCAGGACACCGGCACTTGAGGCCTGGAGTTGCTCACTCCTGTTCTAGACCGTCCGTTTCCTGTACTTTTTGTAGTAAAATATATAGAAACATTATCTGCAGGTACTTAAAGGCTTGGTAACCACAGGATAGTTATTTTTAACGTCAGCTCTAACAGACTGAAAACTGTGCGAACTGATTAGAAGGACCAAGAACCCAAATTGTGCTTTTAAACAAGTCTCAGGTATACCTAACGGGCTCATGTACAGTTGTGTTTTGAATAGCATCAAGGAAGACTTCTTTTCAGTTGCAAACTTGCCAAGTGCAGCTTAGAGGACAAGATTTTATTTTCATTCAAACCGCTGTTCAGTGTATTTGCTCTGGCCAACAATGGGTAGAGACCCTGCCTGTGTCCTGCAGTGAGTGGGCAGACCTTTCCCCTGCATAACACCCTTCCCTTAACACTCTGGGGAGAGCAAAAGCAGCTGGCTGCAAACTTTCATTAGTGAGAGCTGCAGAAAAAAGATGGCAAATATTTATCTTTGCACAGATTGCTGTGCAAGAAGTGCATACAAAGCAATACTCTCCGTTCACGGAGTCCCACTGTGTGAGAACTGCGTAGGATGTGACTGGGTAGTCGGCGCTAGAGTTGGAGCGCCGTTGCTGAATATGTGAGAGTTGGTTTCTATGTGTGATTCCTCATATGTATGTGCGACTGTATTTTGGTGGGAGCTTCCATCAGTGACAGTGTGTGTATTCACTTGTGTGATAAATGCCCTACCTACGGCTTTGCAGGTCTTAGAGGCAGGGTCCATCTCATAACCTTCATAGCACTCGCACTTGTAATCCCCTTTGTAGTTGATGCAGATCTGACTGCAGGCATCTGGGTTCTCACATTCGTCTATGTCTGCAGAGAGAAACATGGAACAAAGACATAAAGATCAAAACAACATAACTATAGACACACACAGTCCTATTTGTCTGGAGACTGAGACATAAAAGAGCTAATATTTTCTGTTTCTAGCATGTTAACAATCTTTCTCAGCAGGATCCTCACTTCAAAAAAAAAAAAAAAAAAGCAAGATTCTTATTCTTCTAGCTTAATTTCTAGGATTTACGTCTTTGAGCTTCAACAGAAAGGAGGAGATCTTTTGTTGAGAAATTTGAATGTTGTAACACTAATATTTTTGAGAAACAGACTTACACTGCTTTAACTGGATAATAGAAATGATGTTAAACACATTTAAAATCTGGACTGGATTGGAACAAATGGCCGGGTTTGTATATGGAAACAGCTTAAACCAAATAAATTAGCAAAAATGGAAAATCTGACATTTCTGAAAGCATTCAGGGTCATATTTAAAGCTACAGGGTCAAGGTCCTCCAAGGTCAGAGTAACCAGAATCTGGGGACAAAGGGGATGAACCTCCCATTACTGGAGGCAAGGTCACTGAAGTAGTTAAACAACTCCATGGTGGAAGGTCCCCAGGGTGGATGAGACTGGACTCGAGTTTGTAAGCCTCTGGATGTTCTGAACTGTCTCAACTGACATACCTCTGCAAAAATGGATAGAACTTGGGGAGAGTGCCTCTAGACTGGCCTCTAGGATGGTGGTTCCCCTCTTCAAGAAAGGGCACCAGAGGGTACGCTACAGCTTCAGGGGGATCAGATTTTCTCAGCCTACCTAGGATGGTCTATGATGGGATACTGGAGATGAGAGTCCATCCAGTAGTCGGCCCCTAGCTTAAGGAGAAAAAATGCAGCTTTTGTCCTGGTTGTGGAACACGGGACAAGCTCTGCATCCTATTAAGCATATTTAAGGGGACTTGGGAGTTTGCTCAACTATTGTTTTATGAACTTCGAGAAGGCATTCAATGGCATTGCTTGCTGTGTCCGCAGGGGCTGCTTCTGGAGTATGTGGTGTTAGGCCCTTTGTTAAGGGCTATCTGGTCCCTGTACAACTGTAATGAGAGCTTGATTCACATAGCTAGCAGTAAGTTGAACTGATTCTCGGTTTCTAGAGCTGAACTTTGTTTCCGCATCATTTCACAAGCCATTTACAAGCAAAATAATCAGAAACCAAATGCTAACAATTCCAAAACTCCCTTTTTCAGTGATCCCGGACAAGCCCCGTCTTCTTACGTTCCCCTAAAAAGGTTGGGTGGTTGAGGGAAAGTAACAAAAGGTGTCCAGGTTGAAAAAAGGAGGCAGAGAGGCAAAATGGTTACATTAACAGGTTTTATTAATATTTCTATTAATAACTAAACTAAAAGAGACAGACTAGCCACTATTACCTTTTGAAGAAAGAAAACAACAAAACTCAGGTGATCATCACTAAACTGAAAATAAGTCAAAGGGGGTTAGTACCAAAACACACTCCTCTCCACAGAGTAGGAGCAATAGACAACCATACTCACAGCTCACTAGCTACAACCCAACAAAGCTCTCTCTGGCCCTAGAGCTCATCTTTCTCTGGCTTTAAGCATTCTTAATTGCCGATGGGAGTCAGCCGTACAAAAAAGGTGGCACCTAAGGCAGGAGATATGGCAGGACACATCCAAACAAGATCGATTTCAGGATTTGGCCCTGCTAGGGCCGTAACAATGGGTGGACGGACCCATTAGGTAATCAGTGAAAATGTAATTAGTACTGAAGAGGGAGTAGCAGTTTTTGTGAATTGATGTTTTGTTGTTTTGTGCTTCTGTACATCATTTATCTGTTTTTTATGGTGGAACACTTTCTAATCATCAGCATACCAACATTTTACAAATGCCTCATCTTACATTCTGGACCTGGCAACCTCGCTAAGGAGACTGGTTGTTAAAATAACTTATTCATGCTCCCAAATCCAGAATGTCTGCATGTAATTAATAAGTTGCAACATGCATAAAAGACAAGCTGAGGCAGTTTACTCCAGAGTGCTAACCCCATTTTTTGCATTTAAGTTAGTTATCATACTAGATTTTTGTCAAGACCGGGTGAAGCAAATGCAGCTAATCTTAAACGGCAGTGTTTAATGAATCATGTTAATGTTTTCCTTAGACCCGAAAATGGCCATAGTTAAAAGTACTCTTGAACCAAACAACCACAGAATAGCACAGATAAAGTTCAGCTGATTAATGTCACTGCCCTTTGGTTGTGCTTCTCTGGACCAAGGCATGAGGAGCTCTGCTGCACATTTGTTTTCTCTTTACCTCCACACGTCTTTTTATCCAGGAGTTTGTAGCCAGAGGGGCAGTCACACTCATAACCAATTCTCTGGTCCTTGCAGATGTGGGAGCAGCCACCGTTGTTGTCTGTACACTCATTCAGGCCTGCAGAGACAGAGTGGCAGCAGAGGAAAGGGCAGGGATGGCAGAGAGGAAACAGTGAAAAATAAAACAAAGAGTTGAGTATTGTTCCAATAAATTCCAGCAGGTTTTTAGACAGAATAACTTTGGCAACACAAGAACAAGATGGACAGGAAGACAATCCCACAGGTTGGTCTGTATGGACAGTTTTAATCATCCTGCCAGTAAAGATATTTTTGTCCTGTCAAGTATGTCTGTATACATCAACAAATCAAGTTTGTGTGTGATTCTTGTGTGCTCTACTAGTCTTAGCTAGTAGTTCCTGGAACAGATCCATTTTTTTAACAGGAACCTTTGCTTATCCCAGGTGCTACTGCACTATATTGCCTATTGTAACACAAGCACATGCTCTCCTTCATCCTCTCATCCAATTCTCTCCATTTCCTCCTTGTTTTTTTTTTTTCCTTTTAACAGAACATATTGGACTGAGTCATCCTTCCTTTCCCTTTTGTATCAGTTTCTGTGCCTCCATTTATCCCTTTTGTCTTTCAACTACCCTCCAGGGAGTGAAGAGGGATCTCTGCAGAAAGCTAAAGCTGGTACTTCATTACCGGTTTACATTAAAGATTTAAGCTTCAAGGCTACAGGTACTGCTGTGAGACTAAGACACTACTAGAGATAGAAAAAGAGAGACAGCAAGACATTAAGGGAGACTCACAGGAAGAGGAATAGAGTAGTATGGACTTTTACAGATTTGCATTTAATCAAAATTAGACTGGTAATTTATAGTAGAACGGAATAGCAACTGAGTATTTATTTTAAACTAAAATAAGGTGAAAACATGAAAACCTGCTTAAAGCAGTTTAAGCAGGTTTTAGCAGGAGCGCTAGAAAACAAAAAACAAAGTATGTGGACACTCATATCCATATTTCTATTCCCTTGTAATGTTGTATAGTTTGTACTGAGGTTTAGTTAATAGTTTAGGAAAATCACATAAACTATAATGACAATAGCATGGGTAAAACATGGAAGTGGCTGGCAGGAGGTCCTTTTCAGATACCAATAAACTCTTTCTAACATCTTAATTCTAGCGCCAGACAGACACTGAACTGTATGAGATGATGTCTGCAGCAATGTTGGAGTAAAAATTCTTATACTTCTGTGTTTATACACATCGATTTATGGATCAATTTGTGGATCGATGAACATAGACACACATATACACAGAATGAGTGAGTAAAACTCAGAGTTTTACTAAATACCAAAAATAATCCAGCAATGTCATTCACAAATAAGCTAAAGCTATATTACTGCTAATAAGTGATATTACTGTGTAGACTCAGCTTAACTCAGTGCCATCTTCTTGGCTGTGATGTGTGCTAACTTCCAGTTCACAGATCATCATATTTAATTCTTATCATACGTTTACATGGGAATCATGGCAGATTCTTCTCTCACCCCAACCGGTCGCGGCAGATGGCTGCCCCTCCCTGAGCCAGGTTCTGCCAGAGGTTTCTTCCAGTTTTCCTTCCCACTGTCACCAAAGTGCTTGCTCATAAGGGGTCATGTGATTGTTGGGTTTTTATCTGTATGTATTATTGTAGGGTCTACCTTACAATATAAAGCGCCTTGAATCAACTGTTGCTGTGATTTTGCGCCGTAAAAATAAAATCGAATTGAATATATCCATCAGCTGTGAGGTTAGAGGAGTATGCAAAGGCAGTGCGCACACATATAATTTTATACTGACACGATGGACGCCAGGCCACTCCACTTCAGAGAGGCTATGGGTCAAGTGCAGCTTCTCTTAATAACCTCAGACACTTTAACGTGTACATAAAGTAAAATCTCAGGCTACAACTCAGTTCAATTCCCTTTGTTTCATTAATTTGATACGATTCTATTAATAAGTATACTTTTCTCAGCTGCTTACATCTGATTGCGGATGAACTGCACTGCTTGTGGTGTCAAATGTGTGACCAAAGCTGAGGAAGCAGTAATTATCTGTGCTGTTTGGATAATCTCTGTGGCTCCTTATGGGTAACGTAGTCGTGTCACGCTTTCTCGGCTAAGATCGCACCGGAGGGCAGAGTAATTTGGGTCTTTCATCATAACAAGGTAGTTGAGAAATATCCTGATTTACTCAGCCTTGATCAAATGAATCTCCTTTACATAGAGAAGAGTGACCACCCACATTTGAACAAGCTAATGATCCCTGGTAGAGTGTGTGCGTCAGTGTTCTCACATTAACGTGTGTGTGTGTGTGTGTAAAGAAACACGAAGAATCTTACCACACTCCTTCACAGGTTCATCTGACCAGTCCTTGCAGTCTTTCACGTTATCGCACACCTTGCTGCTGTCGATACACTCCCCGTTCTTACAGCGAAACTTTTTGGGCCCGTCGCATTTTGTAACTGTAGTGAAGACATCAGATGACTTAAAGGTTAGACTCTTAGCAAGTGTTTTAATCAGATTGCGCACCAAATTAGTGTTTGGCAACACAATAATTCAACCCTACTGTGATGAAAGCCTCTAGCGCGTCAGATTTTGTAGAGTACAAGATTCTAATGCAGATACAGTAAATGTCAGGCCTTAGCAAAGCAATGCTGTCGATGTTTCTTGTGGTCTGTGGAGATAATTAGCCCAAAGGTTGACTGTTTTGACTCTCAGTGAGAAGCATTAGGCAAAGCTTGATCAATAAATTGCTTAGTTCTATAAATAAAGACAGGCTACAGGGAGTTAAGTGCGAGGTTAACAAAAGTTTGTCGCTATTCTAATTAGGGAAGCTTACCGAGAAAGACATATCATATGTATGGTAACTAATAGTAAACACAAGCTCAAAAAAAGAGAAAGGCTTCATGGAAAATATATGCATTATATGGTTTGAACTACAGATGAGCCAGAGGCAGCTGAGCTCCCATCAAAGAGGCCCTTTAACTCTCTTGAAAGTAGAAGCTAAATAAAATGTAGAAGAGTAGCAGATGTGACATCCAGTGCCTATTAAATGCACGAAGCAACTCAGCTGCTACATATCTGTTCTGTGCAAGTTATACGCAGCTGAGTTGTTACAGTAAATAAAAATATCGCTGTAGCTTCTTTGCAATTCTTTGAATCATCACCTCCGTCTTCGACCACTCAGGAGATTTAAGTGGAGGGAACACAGGGGAGATTTAAGGCAGTGGAGATTCACAGCCTCTTATCCTCCCATGCCTCTAAGCCTATCTTTTGGTGGACAGTTTTCTGATTAAAGTTTCTCATGGGGCCGAACTCACCAGAGAGGCCATCTGTGCTGCTCTTTGTTATAGCTCCTGTGAAGCTAGTTAAAAGTATTAAAGTTGTAATTGGCCACTTTTTTTTGAGTAAATGAAGTTTAAGAAAGGAGGCAGAAGCGAGAAGCAGAAGGCCTGAAAACATAAACTGAAACTTTAAATAAAATCTGGAATTTTGACTCGGCGTTTAGAAGAAAAGCCAACATTATTGGGAGGAAAACAAAATAGAACAATATGTTCTTCTAATAATAATCGGGATGTTTGCTTGTTTCATGGCCGTCCTCCTTTTCCGTACTCGTGAGACGCTTACCGTTGACACAACCTGCTTCATCACTGTAGTCCGGACAGTCGTGAACTTTATTACACTGCTTGGTGCCGTGAATACAGGAGCCATCGCCACACTGGAACTCATCAGGTCTGCACGTAAGCAGTGCTGAGGAACACAAAACACACAGAGTTAAGAATTAGCTGAGTATTCCCATTTGTCTAATCCATGAAAAGACAATGATAAAGTTCCACAATGAAAATCCAGAGCATTTTAAATTGTTCACAAAGTCAAATTCAGCCCTTTTCCTCTCACACCGCATTCCAGTATTCAGCTCTAATCTATCATACACACCTCTTGATAGGGCATAAATCCTCATAAACTGCTATACTGAAAAGAAAAGCATTCATGTATTCATCCAGCATCTGAAGCAAACCCACATCTAGTGACCTATTGAGAAGGTGTGTGCGTGTAAATGTGCATATAGACATTTGTGCTTGCTCTAACGGCAGAGAGACAGTTTATTTAACTCATTTGTCTTTTTAACTGGCTATTTAATTATTCATGTGTTGTGTTTTGGACTGGCTCCGCCAACGGAGCAGAGGCAGACATGATCAATGACTGTGGAGCCGGTAAAAAACACACGGCAGACAATCTCTGTATCAGGAAATGTGGTATAAACACAGCCACACGCAACGGTTTGGGCACATTTTGTTTTCAGACTCATACAGGCATTATTAAATGAGCAAAATTAAATGCAGGCTTGCAGCAGGACATGTGAATGCCAGGAAAAGGGAAAGCTGAGACAGACTTTGAAACACTCAAACAAAAAATAAATAAAATAAAGACAAACAGATGTTCATGTTAAAATCTCCAAACTGGGCAAGACATAAGCCTGGACCATTGCAAAATGTGCCGATTCCTTCAGCCAAATTATTGGGATCTGAGCTCAGCTAATAATGATAAATCCCCGGGATGAATAGTTATAATAATGGATTGCCATCTGCGGAAACGTTGACAGGACGGAAAGAAGGAAAGTTGCGATACGATTTGACCATTTCTCATTTGCATTAACCTTCTGTCACTCTGCTCACAGTCGCTTGTCTCAGTGTGTCCATGAAGAAGCTCGAGGTTATTGAGACAGATGTTTCGAATAAGATGGGAAATGATACGTAAGGGGCGCGTGTGTGGGAATGAGCAGAGCCTGATGGAAACGAGGCGAACAAGGAAAGAACAAACTGGAGGTATAGTATGCAGTTATTGTCACAATCCTCATTTACACTCAAGCGTTGCTAAGCTGTCTTCTATACTCTCATTTAAATTGCCATCCCTCCATTCTTTTCCGCTTAACCTACCAGCAGTGGGGGCTTCAGCCTATCCCAGCTATCATGGGGTGAGATGCAGGGTACACCCTGGACAGATTCCCTTTTTTTGGTTAATAGAGAGATTTTATTGGTCTATTTTTTAAAATGTTTTTTAGGCAGTTAGCAAACAGTCTGAAATGTTTTGGAAAAGATATCAGTTGGTAGCAAGGACATTTTCCTTTCTTAAAATAATAAATACGTTAATTATTTTAGGAAAATAGTCTGTTTTAATAAAATATACTCTAAGCTGTCGGCTGTTCTGTTTACATGTTCAGTGAATTTTATTTTCAGCCTCCAATTCTCCAAGCTAGCATTCCAGTTAATAACTCAGTGAATAATGCATTGAACTTCCAAACAAAGCCGGTGTTAGCATTAGCTAATCAAGTCAAAGCTCTCATTAAAACATGCTCAGGTCCAGTCAAAGAGACTAAAGTGGGTCTGATTGAAACACCAATATCAACGTCATAGTTCTCAAACCAATAAATGACATATCATCGTCCATGTCTGTCTTTTATTTACATTTATGGCTGAGACAAGTCTTGATTATACTCCGCTGTGGAGACATGAAGGGTTAGTAGTCATTTCCTGTTATATATATTTCCTTTAGGTCTTTTGTGGTGCATGCATAGTTGGTGCACACTCGTGTCAATTCTCCACAGACAACTCTGCACAATAACACGCACAGGCAGGCACACGGGCATCCTCAAAGATCAACGCTCAAAGTCTGATCATGAAATTTGTGTCATTCAGACCTGAGTGGACTCCAGCATACTTGCAGAAAGCAGAATTGAGGCTTTAGAGTGACGTTTCGACCGTGTCACAGATTTAGACATTGTTTTTGAAACTTGCTGTCAAAATATAACCACATAAAAACAACCAATCGTGTAGTGCTTACCTACATAATTATTCCAATCTCGTAAACGACGACTCCACAGACCCATGTAATTTAGTCTGGAGTGCAGCAGCCATTAATTTAAGGATAAGGAGGGTGTGTACTGTGATAAAGGGCAAGCAGTGATCTAAACACTGAAACAACATGTACTCTGTGATTTCTGCTTTATATATTGTACTAACACCTTATTATTGTGGGTGCATGTGTGTGTTAGAGCTTGCACCTGGCTGCGCACTGTGCTTGTATCATGTCTTATGTGTGAAGTTGCTGTCATCTCTCTAAGTGGTGTGTGGGCGTGTGAAGAGGAGACCACATGGGGGTCACGCTTGATGAAGGACCTTCACCTTACACAGGCTCAGATGGGTTTGTCTCTTCTTGCACAGATGACATGGTTGCATGGCAACACATTTGTGGATCGTCACGATAAAATTAGAATTGATCTTCCTTTAGTCATTTGGTGGCACATTTGTCACACAGTCTTTGTTCAGAGTAGAGCCGGTCTTCAAAGCATAGTCCTCCGGTACATTTAAGCTGTTGCTCTACAAAACAGCTGATTACTTTTTGGTATCCATCCGTAACTTTCATTAAAGGCGATAGCTGGCATTAGCTTCACTACAACACCAGCCAATATTAAATTACATGACCTAACAAGTAAAGATAAATGACACAAAATATCCAAAAGTACTAATACAACCCATTCATCCTAATTTCTAAAATTAATAACACTGGATTCTTTAGGCTGATCAGTTACTTCACTACCACTCTCCTCAGACTGATCAGAGTTGAATTGTGCCCGTTGTTATGGAATAATCAAAGATAATTAAAAAAGATGTTTTGATTAAGGAACGTGCCAGTGGTGTGACTCGTTCCTGTGTTTTCTAATTGCTTTGAACAACAATAAAGCGAACGGCACAGGGGGAACACATGGTGGCAAAAAGAAAAAAGGCTGACTTACGACAGTTTGCTTCATCTGATTTATCCTTGCAGTCTGCATCGCCGTCACACTTCCAGTTCAAATGGACACACTCGCCGCTCCCGCACTGGAACTCGCTCACCAGACAGCGGGGTTTCTGGGGCTCCGTCCTCCGGCTGCAGCGCTCCATGGACTCGTCTGACTTGTCCTTGCAGTCAGGGTCGCCGTCACAGCTCCACAGGGCGGGGATGCACTCCGAGTCGTTGCAGCGGAACTCATGCTGCCCGCAGGTGGGAGTCGAACATTTCTCCTCATCGCTGGCGTCCCCGCAGTCGTCGTCTCCGTCACACACAAAGATTGGTGCCACACATTTCCCGTTACGACACTGGAAGTCTTTGGAGGGGCAGGCCTTGCCATCTGCAGGAGGAAAGGTACATTAAATTATAATTGTATATGTATTTTATTTAATTCTCATTGATTATTATAACCTGTAATATTTAGCAAATTAATATCAGTCTAATAATTACAGAATATCTTTAGTAAATAGCTTTATTTTAAGTCAGCTGTTACATGAAACATCCATTCAGAGTAGGAGTAGATCAGGGGAAATACGAGTTAAAGGACAGATATAGTCTAACTTATCTCTGCATTTAATCAAACCCAATCAGAGGTGGGAATATGCACACCAATATGACTTTTTATGCCTTTTCTACAGATGGTAGGACTGCCAATGTTAAAATTTAGAGTTAACAAGAAGAGAGTCGTTTCACAGCTTCCTTTTTAGCTCCGGAGCTTTTAGTGGCTGGCAAGAATCAAAAGGAAAGATTGATCAAACTGTCGACAGTTGCGTGACGCTGAAGAATACCCCTTTAAAGCACAGCTTCCTTAAAAGTCTGACAAGACAAAATGGGGCAGGTGCAGGAACAAAGTGAAGGGATAAAGAACCAGGAAGAAAACATAAACTTGCCTTGTAGAAAAAGTATAAATGATGAAATATTAAAAAAAAAAAAAAACGTAAACACCACCTCAAGAAATTCAAAATACTTTCAACATATAAAGATGTTGCTGACCATGTATGGGACAAGGTCGAAGGCAGCAGGAGTCCAGCGTATGGCTGTATGATGAGTACAGCTGCAGAAATGTCCCCCCTAGAGTGTGTGTGTGTGTGTGTTTATACATGTGTGTGAATGTTTGGACAGAAACACCTGTAGAGAATGAATATTCATGTCCATGTCTGCATTTTGATTTTTTCCAGACTGGTAACTAAAGACCTGCGACAAAAAGTGTGATGCCATTTCAGCTTTTAATGTGTTGTGTTTCAGTGTGCATGTGGTTGTTCTGTTGGTATTGTTTTATATTGCTGTGTTTATATGTTTCCTTTCAGCAGTGGCATTATCAAATTCCAGACAGGTTGGACAAATCAATTTGAATCATATAATCTCCTCCAAAAAAAAGGGAAAAAAATCAAAACAAACCACTTCACTGATGCAACGCTCCTCTCTGGGCGACCGGCATAACTTCTTCATTTTCTCTCTCTCTTTTTTTTTTTTTTACCAACCCACACAGCACGCCAAAGGGACTCATTATGATAATAGGCTATCGGATTCCCTGTTAGCTATTACTACTAGCATGCTAATCATCCCCACTCAGATCTAAGTAATTTAATTAACATGAGCACAAAAACAACATCAGCAGTATCCCAGCAGAAAGTACGGTTGTGCAAGATGCATAAAGTTACAAACGGACTGTTTTCAAAACTTTCTGCATCAACAGCGAGACACACTTTCTTTATGAACATTTCAAACAGATTTTTGCTAGATCCCTGAGGGCGATTATGTGTTTCCTGTTAGATTAAACACCTTTTATGCTCTAAAGAGTCCATCGTTATAGCAGAAGGCTTGGTCAGCCAGGTGTGTGGGATATAAACAGCAAGGCTGGGATAAGAAGCTTGTTAGTATGGTTCCCACTGGGAGACTGAATGACAAAAGAGATAGTTGGCTCATAATAGCTCTTCCTTCTACTACAAAAACAAGTAGGCAGTTTCCAATTCAAGGATTTTTTTTTGTCTTAACACTATAATGAAGTTGAGGTTTTCCCTAGCAATTTTTCCCTAGATGCTAAAGTGACATCAAAACAATAGAAGCTATTTTGTAAGGAACTAATGAGTCGCAATATATACCCGCACCTAAAGTGCACTGTGTATAAATGAGCTAGCCCTTGTTTTTCTGTAAGTGTAAACATATCTGAAAATACAGTAAGGCAAACATTTAGTTTCTACAATTCTAAAAAGTCTGAAAATCAACATTTGGTTTTTGACCACCTTTATTCTTCAACACGACCTGACTTTCTTAGGTAAATTTTACTTGTAATTTCTTTAATTAGCCTTCAGGAACAGTTCTCCAGGCTTCTTGAAGGACATTCAACGCTTCTCTGTGGAAGTTAGCTACTGTTTGTTCTGTTCTCTGTCGAGATGATCCAACATTGCTTAAATCAGAGGCTCCCAAAGTGTGTGGCAGAGCCATTACAGGGGGGGCGCGGTATGAAAAGAAAGAAAAAAAAAGGATGCTTGGACACTGTTAGCATAATTGACAGGTTTTTGACGGGGCTTCCACACAAACGCAAAGCAGGAGATGAAGCATCGCCATATATGTTTCCAAACCAACTTCATTCTAAGCCAAAGACTAGAAAATATGGTGAAGCATATCTTCCCTTTGGCTTCACCTGCACAAGTGCCAAGGTAGGTCTCCCCTGCAGAATTGGTTTTCCCTGCGTCGGGAGCACGCGCTGGGCTCTCCAAATCACGGACAAACAGTATCCCACATTCTTGATTTTTAGTTCACAAACACTTCTTGTAATAACTAACTACTCCTGACATTTTGGAGATGTTAGCTCTTTATACAGTAAAGTTACTGGGGAAAGATTTTTCTTGTAAAACAAAGTGGGGCCTAGCAAAAAAACTTTGGGAACCACTGGCTTAAATAATGTTGAGTCCTCTTCATTATTCCCTCAATTCTGACAAGATCTCCAACACCACTGGCTGAAATGCAACCCCAAACCATGACAGAGCCTCCACTGTGTTTTACAGATGGACGTAAACATCCATCCATCAACCTCTCCTGAACGTCTCTGTACATGTTGATGATTTGAACCAAAAAGTGTCATACTTTTCTTCTTGTTTCGATCCTTAATAACGTTTTCTTGAACAGTAGTTTGGCGAGATGCATTTCTTAGGTCACGTGTCAGGTCTTTGCTAGATTTCTTCCCATTTCTGTCAGACATTACATTCAAATACTGTTCATCTGCTCAAAGTCTTTAAGGATGAACTGACACCATGCCCTGATATGCCAGGTTTTTAGCCAATAGCTATTTGAGAGATGGCACCTTTGGAAGCATACTATCAAGAAATGAGAGGTGGCTCAAGACTTCTGCACAGTACCGTACGACACAAGCAGCAATAACTATCTGGCAGCACTGCTGCATATCAGGGCCTGGGATATAAAGTGGAAATTAAATATAGAAAATAAACAGCCTAATCTCACAGTCAGCCACCCAAGTGACTCTGACATGACACACATTCTTGTGTCTCACACCTTCTCACAAAAAGTGATAAACCATGAATCTGTTACTTTCAAAGGAGTCCTGGCCTCAGGGAGTTTGGAGCCCTGTCAATATGTGAAGGACCAACAGTACATTAGGCAGGGTTGGTCATATGTAATGAGTATATAGATATGATCAATTGCATAAATTCAATAAAGTCATATTTGGATTCCACATTGGTAGAGCACAAATGATCCAAATTAACACTGCGTAACATTAAAACCTTTTTTTCCCTTTTCCTTTTTTAAACCAGACCAGTTAACACAGAAAAAGACTGTCGTCTTTCAAACCTTTAAATAGGTGCACAGTTCTTTCCAAAGAGGGAATTAAAGTATTCAAACACAGGCGTTCTTAAAAGCACTTCAAACAAATTAGCTTATAAAATTAGACTCTTCCAAAGCCATTTACTTTTGCCTCTTAGGTCACAGGAATTGTAAGTGAAAATGTCACCTAATATGACCAAAACTACTGAAGTCTTTTTCAGAAAGTAGCAGGTTTGTCTCAGATAACCCCAATTCTATCTCTGTTTCTTCTGGCTTCACATAACCAGCTTTAAGAACATCCTACAGAGATCTTTAGACTGTTATTTTTTGCATCACTGACTGCCCATTTTGTGAATGACAATTTAAAGTTATTGCACTTATAATTAGCACAATTTGCTGATGCTGAAAAGCCATATTTGCCCGTGTCAGCGTGATGCAGTGATTAGTGCTGTCAATAACAGCGAGACTAAAAGTTCGAACCTTTCGGCTGGCCTTTCTCTGACGAGTTTGAATAATAATAATTAAGGAAGAAGGATGTTATGACCTGCACAGAGCTTTCATCTCAACATCATCCACCGAGGCTGGAAGTACATGATAAGATATCGAGGCACCCTACATTCACAACGGAACATTGACAAGTTACTCTAAACAACCCTTTTGAAGTTTTTTGCTTTGGTGTTCTTTGCATGAAGTACATTTTCAAAAACAAAAAAAATGGTAGTGATTAACTTACTAACCTAGCAGGCAAAACATTACTCCATCGTGACGTCCGACACTGGACAGTTGATATTACTGCAGGACAAAGGTGTTGTTTTGTTTACCTGTGTTTGGCCAAGACTACTTAGATCATCTATCAATGGGAGAAAAGTGAAGATATGAAGAGACATTTTGCAATGGCTTTTACAATGTAAGGTCAGAAAAATGTTGGTATTCTAATTAATTTGTCACATAAAAGTGTCATTACGAAAAGCTGATCTACAGCTGAAATGAGCCGACACGGACAGTCTGGGTTTCTGCGGAGAAGCAGGGACTGGGAGGCAGGGTTAGGAGAGGCGTGTTCACATGTTGGTGCCATAATCTCAAAGATTAGTGTACCCGATAGCAGAGCAAAAGACCTCAGTACTGTTTTTGCCCACCAGGTGGGTGTGTCCCAGTAGCTAGGACATCAGATGAAAACTATAGATTGCTGTCAGTTTTAAAACTTGATAATTTCCCAAAATCACTTTGGTCTTTGGTTGATTACTGTTGGTGGCTTCTGCATTCATTCAGGCTTAAACGAACCCTTAGAAATGAATACACTGATAGATCTGAGAATAGAAATATTGGATGTTGTAGTATGAAAGAGTTAAGAGGTATCTGATTATACTATAGAGGTGGACTCCTGACTGTTAATTAAACACACCCATCCAACAGATTAGTGGACCAATTGCAATTTTAAAAAGGTAATCAGTAAGCTGTACCCAATTCCATCTTGACGGTTACTTTCCCCTGTAGATGACTGTGCTTAACATGGGGTCAAAGCTTTCCCTCCATCCATCCATAGACCCACCAGTTAACAGCTAATAGATGAACCAATACGATAGGGCACAGCTCGTTGACCTTGATCTAAGGACAACTGAACTCTCTTTCAGCATGGAGCAGAACATAGCAAACAGCTATGCATACACGCACACGCAGAGATTAAAAGATAAAGAATCTTTACTAAAACACAAAGAGCCACAAATATACAAATGGACAATAAAAGAGCCAAAAAAAAATATTGGGCACACACCCACACACACATCATCTCTCAGCTTTTGTCCACGAGTCAGTGAGTTTAATGTTTCTGGAGCGAGGAATCCAATCAGACTGTGGTCTAACATGTCAGGCACTGAGCCGCGGTGTGTATGCACAAACGTGCGCGCTCACATACACGCGATCTCGTCCACATACGTACATTTGTCTGATCACTTCAGTTCACCGGGTGCACTAGCAGTAAAGCAAGCTGCAGATCATAGATCAGCTCCTAACAACCAGAAATGGAGATAAAATATTTATTTCACAGTGATGTGTAAAATGCTGCATTTAACTGAACTGCAGCTCTGCAATCTGCTGGAACAAAAAAAGAAGAAAACAGCAACACCTGAAAGCATTTTAACACTGAGCAGACTTAATGGGCCGTATAGAAGACAAACAACATGATCATCTTCTCTATGGAATATCTATATGTATGGCTTATCTTTCACACGAGAGCATCAATAAAAAAAAAAAAAAACACATCCGTGTCAATTCAAGCATACCACCATCAGATACACGAGGGTAATTGTAAACAAACTGCCATCTATATTCATGAGGATTGAGGTTAGGGGAGCAAAAAAAAAAAAAAAACCTCAAACAGCAGGATTTTTTTTTCAGCTTAATTATTCAATATTTATTAAAAAGTTAGAAAGTATTATTCTGTTTAGTGCAGATGAAACTAAAGCAAAGGCATTCTTATCCAACATCAGAAAAGCATTTTGATAGGTCCAAAATGTATTCTCTGCTAGCTCACGGTTGACTTTGGACCGATGTTGCATGAACTGTCACTTTGCCTACAGTCTTCACTGCTGAAAACCTAACCTGCAAAAGCAGGAATCCCCCTCACCAAAACAAAGGCAAATGTCATATACTCAGGAAAAAAAAAAAGGCAAATGCCCTTTTCAAAGAAACGGTGCTTTATAATAAAGGGACTGCAGAGGAGTGATGGTAATGCATCGCACACTATATTTACCATATTTGTGCAAATGACACCAAGAGAGAGCAAAAGAGCTCTCCCTCCATCTCTTACTGACATATCTGACCTCCTTTTACTGGAGCTAAGGAGAAAGTACAGTATTAAAAGTTAAAATCAGTGTGGAATTACATGATGACACCTCGGGTTTTTTTGTTTTTTTTGGCCCACCAATAAGAAAATTCACGAATTTCACAGTTTTCTTGCTCTCCACAACTTAAAAGCATTCAAGAAATATCTTTAAACATTGTGTGAGAACATTTCTGAGAACAGGTACCTAATGTACCATTTGCTGTGTGTCAGGGAACATTACCCCTGGAATCATTAAAACAGCAAACTGTCAGAGAAAGAACAAGCCAGAGGCGTCAACTTCCCAGCATCGCCCTGCAACAACATGGCTGCGTGTCACCGGCGTTTTGAAACGTTAACCTGATGCCACTCTGAATCTAAACACTGAGTAGACAGAGGGAGAGGCAGCTTTTGATCATAATTTTAAATGATGCAGTTTCATGTCTCCTGGCACTTTGAAATGAAAGCACAGTACAAATTAAGTAATTGGAGTTAAAAAAAAGAAATCACGGAATGATATATTATAGACCAAAATGTAATCAAAATTTTTGACATTCTTTCCCCAACAGAAATCAAATATTCTTCAGAAAATTCTTCGCACAGTGGTTGCAGAAGTTTCCATAAATGTTCAGCACTTGTAGGTTTGCTTTGCTTTCACTCTTCTCTCCAGTTCATCCCAAACCAGCTTGATGGGGTTTAAGTCTGGAGTGTAAATGTTACACCCCTGGAAATGGGGGAAAGAATCATAAGAGTGCTTTTCAGTTGCTTCTCTCATGCAATAGTTTAATGCAATCAAAAATGAACATAAGTATTTTACATTCTGCACCGCTCAATGTGAGGGAAAGAGCTAATTAATAAACCAAAATAATAATAAACTGCTGACTATTTGTAGGTTTTCTAGATACAGATATGTTTACTAGCTCCTGCCGTTAGGTACTATATAATTGCCGTTAAGCTAACTGAGGCTCGTTATGTCCAAGTACTCAAAACTATAATAAAATGCTTCTAAAGATCACAAAACAAAGAATTATCTATGAAGTTGTCAGCTTACATTTGCTGGAGTCCATACAAACCAAGTGCCTGGGTGCAGTATGACTGCAGAGGGCATTGGTGGGGAGCACCATTACACATGTCAGTCATCTTTTTTTTTTCTGAATTTTCAGTCATCTTTAGCTTTGATCATATTTTCTTTTTAGTCATAAACAGTACTATTAAAAATTAACATTGCTCAAAAAATTAAAGGAATGCTTTAAAAACACATCAGATCTCATGCTGCATATCTATACAGACTGGGTAATGTGTTAGAAATGTTAGAGTGTCACATCGCTCGATGGTAATGAAAATTCCCAAGTTACAGAGGGCTGAATTCAAAGCCACTGTGAAATACAGAGTGAAAAAATGATGCAGCAGACTAGTCTATTTTGACAAATTTTCATTCTCAAAATGGTAGTTTGCATGGCCTCATGCTTGTATGCATGCCTGACAATGCTGGGGCATGCCCCTAATGAGATGACTGATGGTGTCCTGGGGGATCTCCTCCCGGATCTGGACCAGGATATCACTGAGCTCCTGAACAGTATGAAGTGCATCCCAATTGCTAAATTGAAAACCTTTTGTTTTCAATTTAGTTTGAGTTATCGCATTCACAACATTTTTAGAAAACTTGACCTCCGACCTTGACCTTGAGGTCGAAGTCACCAGAATTCAAAGCTGTCTGATATTTTTAATAGATGCACCTATGGGTATTAATTTGAAGCTGCTACGTTGCTTCATTCTCAAGTTATCACATTCACAAACTTATGCGTCCATACCGCTTGGCCACCCGGCAGTGTGATGATAACATCCCATGGGCCATTTATAACCTTGTGGTAAAAAGTGCACAGTGCGCCAGTGGTGGACCAGCCAATTCTGGTATTCTATAGAAAATGCCAATTGGGCTCCACGGTGCTAGGCAGTGAACACAGGGCCCACTGGAGGATGTTGGGCCCACCATAAAGTCTCTTCTTGAGTCTTCTGATTGTTTGATCAGAGACATTCACACCAGTGTCCTGCTGGAGATCATTTTGTAGCTCTGGCAGTGCTCATCCTGTTCCGGCTTGCACAAAAGAGCAGATATCAGTCCCTGCTGATAGGTTAAGGATCTTCTCAGCCGTGCTCAGCTCTCCTAGAGTAACTGTGCTGTGTGACATAGCAAACCTTCTGGCAATGACAAGTATTGATGTTCCATCCTGGAGGAGTTGAACTACCTGTGCAACCTCTGTAAGGTCCAGGTATCGCGTTATGCTACCAGTAGTGGCATTGACCCTACTAGTGAAAAAACTGTCTGAAAAGATGAGGAGGGAAAACTGTCATTAGCCTCCACCCTAATGTGTCTCATTGTTGCCCCTCTGGTGCATCTGTTGTTAATTTCATTAACACCAAAGCAGTTGAATTAACAACCTCCCAATTCTACTTGACTGACCAGATCAATATTCTAGGAATTGACTTGATGCTACACTTTAATTAAAAAGTGTTCCTTTCAGCTTAAGATTTCTCCAGTAATTGGACAGAAATGTTACACGTTTAAATACAGCTATATTAAAAACAAACACAGAGGTTCTATAGTGTAGTCAGACAAAGTTCCAAGAGGAGACCCAAACCCAGGTGGTGTAAAAATCCACCAAATCAAACATGCGGAGCTACCTGCTGTGGTGAATAAGGAAGCTGACAGTGGCCTACATGTTGACAACAAACACAAATGAGTCTAATTAAAACACAATCTGATCAATTCGTATCAAAATCAGTTTTATACCATTGTTAATACAGTGAAGCAACAAATGCAAACGATTTTTTTTAAATCACAAAAAAAATGTAAGCATTCCAATTTTGTCTCCCTTGCTCTGCCTTTCAAAGCTTCCAATCACCTGGGGTTAGACCGTCGTTGCTCAGAGTAAAAACATGTCAAACTAAGTGTGAAAAGCCAGTGAGAATAAAGCCTTGATGAAGCGTGGCAGCTGAGCCTGAGGAATCCGACTGAAATGGCAGCTTAGACGAAGAGAAAAATGGCACAAAACTTATTGAGACTCTGAAAGTCTCTAAGCAACCTGATTAGCATACTCTAGGGAAAGACTTCTCTTAACCACCTTCATGATGAGCTGGGACTATTGGGACTGTGCACACACACACTGAACACGCAGCCCAACACGGCCGGTATACTGAATAGAACAGGATATTTCAACAGCTCAATCATTATGCCATCTGACAGCAGCTTAGAACTGAATATTAACAGCCTCACAAGCAATCACTGCAGACTGAAAATGTGTGTGTATGTCTGTATACAGCTCCTGTATGATGAATGTCCTGGTGGTCTAGATATACAGCACACATAGACGTCCATTTGCACAAAGAGCACTCTGGGTGTTGTAAGATTTCAGCCACTGAACGTTAAAACTGACATGCCCGTCACTCCCTTCTCTTCCTCAGTGTTAACTCTTATCACTGTCCTCAATTTCTGTCAAGCGCACATCACATGTGTAAGCCACATAGCCATGCTCGTCTGCTCGCCTGTCTGAAAATAATTGTAATCCCTCCCATTATTGTCAGAAGATTGAATTTATTACAGGCTGGTCATTAAGTGTGGTGCTTGCATCGCCGCAGAAAACATGTCATGACAGCACAATGACCAAATTACAATTTTGGATGGCTTGAATTATATGACTGTCATGGTGCTGAGTCTTTGACCCAGTATTTTGAGTTGTGGTTCTGGACTCGTTATTGGTTGATAGTTTACGTTCTAGTTCGTGAATGTTATTTTCCAATGCCTCCTAGTTTGTTATTTATAAGTCTTGATTTCTGGTTTGTTTATGTTTGTTTCCCTTTGTGTCCAGTCTGTCTCTGTGTCCTGTCATCAGTGTCCCCACGTTTGTGTACCTTTGATTATTCCTTCTCAGTGTCTGGTCTCTGTCTCCGTGAATATGTTTAGATATCCCCAGTATGTCATGTCCTAGTGGCCTTGCCCCAAGTCCCAGTTTTGAGTTCACGTCTCTGAATCTGAGTCTCTGTGTGTGTTACTTCTTGTTTTATTTCGATAGTCTCCTCTCTCGTGTGTGTGATGTTCAGTTTTGCTGTACCCTTGTCTCGTTAGTTATGATTCTCTTCAGCTGTGTTCCCCAGGTGTGTCTACTTTCCTTAATCACCCTCTTGGGTATATATTGTCTGCATCGCCCTCTGCTGACACATACTCCGTCATTGACGGTGACGTTTTCTAAATGTCAAGTTAGCCTGTTGTCAGTTAGTCAATTCATAGTATGCCCTGTTATTGCTGAGTTGTTTTTTGGGTTTTTTTTGCTTTTCATTGCTTTTTTCCCCCAGTAAAAAAGTCTGTGGTTTAGAGTTTAGTTTGCCGAGTCCACTCTGTTCACCTCATACCTGCTCATATGACAACCATTGACTTTACTTAGTGCCTGGTTTTAGTCTGACAAAAACTATTAAGTCATAACTGCTTTAATAATTTGAATGTGGCTCATTGTTGCTTTAAATTCTTTGCTAATGGCTTTTAGTAGCGCAAGACAATCACATAATGTGATTATGTATTAGCAAATTACTGACCACTACGTTAGCAGCATCCATTTAGGTGACAAATAAATCATTAAGTTAAAAATAAAAATAGCAATAGGGCTTTGAAAACATTTGCTTGCCTGGAAAGTGTGGTGGGTCCTTCAGCTGTCTAGAGCTCGCTGGGCAGGAAAAGCAGTAAAGTGAAAAGATCCTAGATCTGACTCGAGCTAAGCGGTGTTTGCACCTTGATCAATTTCCAGACAAACAGGCTTCACTGTCATCTCCAAGTAATACTGAGAGGGTGTGTGTGTGTGCTTGGCCGGGGTTGGGGGGTGAAAGAGGAATGAGTAATGTTCTTAAAACCATCAATGGAAGAAAACAGTCTGCTCGAAACTGAAGTGCAACCGCCTCTGGGTGCCTAGTGAGCCTGTTTGTGTGCTGGCACTCCATTACATTACACCTACGCGCACAGTGAGAGCAGTCAAAGGATTATAAATGAAGGAGAACATAATGGGAAGAAACTCTGAGACAACAGCTAGCACTCTGTATCTATGCAGCCACCTCTTGTAGTGTAAATGTGGGTGAAGCAAGATTAAAGAGGGAAAAATGCATTACGACGACTTTTTTTTTTTTTTTTTTTTTTAATATGTCAGTGCACTCTTCTTAGTCTTCTTTGATCTGTTATCAAATAATGGAATCCATGTTTTTTTCTATAGCTTCCTATAATAAAGAAGCTACATATTGCATGTGTGTAGATGTATAGGAAAAGGGGATGTGCAGGTATATGTTTTCATTTGTGTAGTTTTTATCTGTGTTTTTTATTAGGATACTTACTCTGTGCAGAAAGCACCTGAGCTTTCTGCTAAACGTGTTTATTAAGATGTGCAACTTTTTCCCCCCCCACTTGCTTCTTTTTATTTTCCATCAGAAAAACACACACATACAGCACACACATAATCTCTCCCTCTGCTCGGCTCCTCTCTGCCCTGCTATAAAACACCATCTAACATATCCCTGGGCATCGATTCGGCAGCAACTTGCTGTAATGTAACGCAGCAGCACTGGCTGATGTGAAAAGAGCAACAGGTCCTCGGGGCCTGCGGGAGCTTTCACACTACTGTCTTTCTCCCTTTCTGCAGATGAGGACAGAGAGGGGAACAACACAGAGAAACAGTCTGCTGGAAATATCTGGAGCGAGTATTAGCACTGCAGAGAGATGAAACTAAAGCAAAGACAAAAAGAGGCATATGCACTGGGCATAGATAGTGATGCTTTCACTGACTGGGTACTGGAGACTATAAAACCATCACATCAGAGTGTGAAGAAGAGAACTAAAAACACCAAAGATGTGGTAATGCTATGTTTAAGCGGCAAAGGTTCAAAAATAAAGCAGATGCAGATTTCCTCAAATGTCCAAAAGACAAAAGCATGTTTAGGAGCATGTAACTCCTGCCTTCATCAGAGCAATGGAGAGTGATTTTCTACACAACAAAATCTACAACCTACTGACCTGACCTACCACTGATGGCAATACTGACACGGGCAGCTCTAGTAACTCACTGTTGCAAAGGTGCCCTCTCAGCACAATGAAGTCACTGAGTTGAACACTGGAGTACTATGGAATAGTCTTGTGCCACCCCTCATTTTTTTGTTTTTTTCCAAGGAAAATGGGAAATAGCTGCACTAATTTATTGAAACGTGTGCAAACATACATGGAATTCCATCACAAGGAAAAGAACTGAGTTTGTACAATTCCAATAAGCTTGAATTTTAATAATAATTGGTATGACCACCTTTATTCGTCAACAAATCTCTTTGGGAAGCTTTCTTTAAGTAGTCTTCAGGAATAATTCAGGCTACATGAAGGACATATAAAGCTCTTTCTTGGATGACGGCTGCCTTTTTTGGTCCTCTCTATCAAGATGATCCCACACTCCTTCAACAATGTTGAAGTCTCTGGGGAGGCCAGTCCATGACTGACAGTGTTTCATTGTGTGTTCTTATCCAGGTATGATTTTATTGCATTGGCATTGCCTTTGGGATCATTGTTATACTAAAAAATAAAGCTGTTGCCAATTGGACATTTCCATAAAGCACTGGTGGATCAAAACCTAATGGTACTTTTCTGCTGTCATAATTCCATCAAATTTGACAAGAGCGCCAACATCCCTGGCTAAAATGAAGCCCGAAACCATGACAGAGCCTCCACCATGTTTTACAGATGGCTAGAGGCACTCACTGTGCCTCTCTCCTGACCTCCTCTGCACATTTTGATGATTTGAGATAAGTTTTGATCAAACTTGAACAAGAAATCCTTGTTATAAGCAAGCACACAAAGATGCCCCCATGTTTTTGAGGTACATGAAATAAGACTAATCAGCATAGCCTACTTCTACATAGACTTGCTCCTTGACAATTTTAAATGACAAAAATACAGAACAATCAAGAATAAGAGTGTGACAGGCCCAACTGGACAAGCTTATCATTCCCAATAGACCAGGTGTGGGTTAGGGTGTCTGTATGAAAAGGCTTATGTTGGAGCTATGTAACTGTAATCTTTTTTGTTTTTGTTTGAATACATACATAGGCATGAATGCAGCATTTTTATTGCTGTAAAGATAAAGTAGCCTGGCTCACTGTGATACAGTTGTGCTGCTTCTACAGAAGGGTTAGTACACTTAGAAGAAAGTAACAAAGAGGAAGAGGATGTAGCAAGCAAGATGGATTAAAAAAAAGATCTTTTAAAAAAATCGACTTTCTACTTTCTCCAGGTAGAAACGACAGAAGCACATTCAGTCATTCAATTGATATGTTGAAATATTCAAAATGTCAGTTTATTGTTGTACGAGGAAATTAGGACCAGTGTGTAAGATTGAACTGCCTCTATTAGCATAAATATCATATGTTATTCATAATTCTGTTTTCATTTGGGTATTGTTGACTACACATGGTATATGAATCATGTTATTGTTAGGTTGGAATGAGCCCCTTGTAGCTAGAGCTCTAGAGAACAGCTCAATTTATTAAAATTATAAGTTGAGGTGGTAAAGGACACTTTTCTGGCATTTGTTGGTTGAATTCCTCATCTAATAAAACAGAAATGAGAAAAAAAGGCAGTTCATCCATCTTGAAAATACTCTATCAGTGTTGAAAAAAAATGTTTTAGCATCCGCACACTATGAAGCATGCAAACACATAGCTTGCAGCAGATGTGTGCCTAAACACATGCAATTTCACATTAACATAAATTAAAGGCTCATAAACTTTCTTCAGAGGCCTCCTCTTAATGTAACAGAGATCCTCTCTTCCTGGATCCATGTTTTATTCAACATTTGGATATGCTCAATTAGCGGCCCAAATTAACATTAGCTGTACAACTGTAGCTTCTGACGGAGGGAGGGAAAGAGATGGGAGATCAAAGGTGCAGGAAGGTGGTGACAGCAGTGGTAAGGATAGGGGATGGATGAAAGTAACAGATTTCAAAAAGGAACTATGTTTTCAGACATACCACCGATGAACTAATTTGTGTTTGTGGGTGGTATAGCGCTCTCTCTCTCTCTCTGTGCAGCCATTTCTTTAGTTTTACCAAAGATCTTGATGAGTACGCTGCCACAATCATGACAATGTAAGAAAGTCAGGCAGGGCTACTGGTCCGTTATTCTGCTTCCAAATGTTTATCACGTAACTGAACTTCATTGTTTGTGTGGCAAACACTCATTTGATGTTCCAGCTGTGTCTAGTACATCAATTAAAGATTACTTTTCCAAGAACAACAAATGGAAGAGTGGGAAAAAATTAGGTTACCAGATACCCAAAGGGAGTGCTGGTCTCATTAGTCTTTGCAAATGTTTTATCTTTATCTGTTTAAAGGACGAGAAGGAGGTGGGCTGACACATGCATATACTTTTATATTTTTTCTTGTGCTGCAGCACCAGTGACAGTATTGAGATACTCGCTTAGTAATAGGTAAATAATAACACCCACAACGCATTGCTTTTCCCCCTCTCATACCTGTGTGCATTCAAGGTGCAGATGTAAATAAAGTTCACTGTACTTAATAGCATCTAGCCAGCGCTACAGACGAAGAGTGCACAGAAATGGACTAGTATTTTTTTTTTTTTTTTTTTGTGGTTGGTAATTTTAAATGTAGCTCCACAAACATCAAACACACAAACTGTTTCTGTGAAATCTTTCACAAAATGTGTCTGCTACATGAATGAACAGTTAGTGCATTTCCCAGGGAGGGAAAAAAACCTAAATGCATGATGGAAAAAGATGTAAGAAAGAGAGAGGGCAGATGAGAGATCATTTTAATAACTGCTCTGCAGATGAAATTTAAATCTTATATGTAATGTCCTAATTCATTTTAAAGTTTTTAAATCAACAAACTGTGAGTATACCAATTCTGTTTTATTCCCAGTTTTCATGAAACTACTGTGCAGTTTAGTCTAGTCTAAACTGGTTAGTTTGTTGTGAACTTTACACTGATGTTGCACTGCTGCAGAGCGGCTGTGGTGTTCATGGTCAAAGTTAGTTAACATCAAGGGTAGCAGATATCTATTCCAATTTATGCTGATGTTGCTGATTAAATTCACTTGCTCAATTCTACATTTCATACAAGCTTTATTAGGTTTAGAAAATCAGCTATTGAGTCATTTGCTTATATCTTACTGAATTTAGCTGACTAAATCTCCCAAGAGCAGTGATTTTCTGAGAAGCAGCGCTGGTCACAGCCTGCACATAAAGAAATCCCTTCTGTCGCTCACAAAACAAGTTACTGTGTGAAGCATTTCTAATACTTTTCCCCACATAACACTACTACGCTCCATCTTAGGGTTCTCCCACCTGCCAAATCCCACTTCAACCCCTTCATGGACTACACCAGCATTAAGCTACGGTAACATTATATTATCTATATTCTGTAAAATCTACTCAGACAGAAGCCCTCTTCAGAGATGTTATATGACTTGCTCCATAAACACACAAGGGTGTGTGTATGTGTGCGTGTGTGTTATAGGGGCAAATGCAAACTTCAATCTTGTGCCACACTGAAAGTGACACATGAGTATTGCTAGATATGACCTGCAAATATTTCCATCACAGATTTCATGACAAAGTAATGAGAGTGCTTATTTAGACATGAAACTGATATGATCACATGTCCTCAGATTAATGGAAAGGAGTGTTTGTAGAGGAGGTGTATTCAGGAACATGCATTCCCACGATGATGCACACAGACTCAGAATGTAAAAACAGTACCTGCTTTGCTGCTACTACCACACTGTGACTAAAGTGACAGAGAAGTAAACAGTCATGTAAGCTGAGGAGTCTTTGTGACTACAGCTCTTTTAATACTTTAACCAACAATGAATCCTCTTTTGTGACTTCACACATAATATGATGAAGAGCAGACATTTTGTATTTAAAAAAAGAAATTCAAATGTCAAATCTCGGCAGACCTGCAAGTAAACTGTACCTTCAGAGGCTGGTGGAGGTGTAAAACTGCAAGGTGGTGCTTTTAAATGCTGTAGTGTTCTTAATTTGTGTTCCTCCACTTATTGAATTCGTTATCCACATCTGTAATAAGGCGATATCTGCACTCTGTGTTTAACTGATGGATATGAAATTTGAATTTCAGATACTCTGAACTGTTTTGTGAAATTTTCTGTTTTGGAAAAAGAGTCAAGTTTTCATGAAAATAAAGACTAGCGTTAATGGATCCATTGTGCTGTTGGGCTTTAAGTCAGCTTTAATGTGTGATCTCTAAATGTCCGGTCAACTTTTTAATATTCATCAAAGGCTGATCTCTGCAGCAGAACGTCTATAACACCCACCTATATAATCAAACCACTTCAGACAGTAAATCAATTACCATCAAGGGCCCTATGAATTTCTTTTTTTTTTTTTTCCCCACAGGCGTATTAACCACTTTATTTTCTTTTGAAAAAGGTGATGAAGAGTTGGCTAGGCCAGGCAGATGAAAGGCAATGGAAGACTATCAATACACAGAAATACAATGGAAAATTACAGGTGCTAAGCAAGCATGGGAAGAAAACTTATACACGAGATACAGACGGTATGTGAACAGTGCAGCTTGGGTTACATGACTAAATCAACAGTGCCTGCTGTTTTCATTAGGTCGTGGTCATCGACTCCCTAAAGAGATCTCCTTGTGCTACCATCAACCTAAAGCGCACACACACAATGAAAACAGATGAACTGGGACAAACACAGAAAAGACTAGAAGGAAGGTGTGAGAAAGAAGATGAGTTAGGACATCCTGCTAACCATGAGAAAAACAAACAAACCCCAAAACAGTTATCACAACTTTTAAAATGTGGAAAAATTGTAACAAGTTCCAAATTTCATGTATTTACCATTAAGAAAATTCTGGATTAGCACGCAGCTGATGTGTGAAAGCTTTTTTTTCCATATAGACAACAGAGAGGTGGGAATCAGCAGACGCCCCACAACATGGTATTTTCACAATACTTCACTCATGATACGACATTGTTACGATTTTTAACATTTTGCAATATGCTGTGCAATAACAAATCAGAGTTTATCACCTTATGATGCAATCTGTTTCTCATAATACAACAGTAAAGTGTGATAAAGACAAGAATTCACATTTAAATTCACACTTGCTATAAGGCGACCCTGCAGTCCCTCTTGTTCACTGAATTCACAGAGTACTTGAATTTATGTAATAAAGCATCAATATTTGGGTCTCTATATCGATATAATATCGGCATGCAAAATATCACTATACTATGCTATATCAATTTTTTGTGGATGGCAATTAACGTGAATTATTACACTGAACAAAAATGAAGGTGTGGAGAGAACACAAAGAAATCAAAGAGGAGAGTTCGTAGAAGAGACATTAAGGAGAAAGAGATCCATCCTGGTGCAAACCACAGGATCCCTCTGTGGAAGCAAACAATAGCTGCAAACCGATACTTTTAACTGTGATGAAGAGGCATGTGATGCACTCACAGTGTGCAGATGCCCCCGTGACTTATGTGGTGAGCCAATATCCATGGTTTGAAGGCAGCATGTTACAGCTAACAGCAACACTGTATTAATAATAATACATGAAGAGGCATTTGTAGAGTTTTGTTGACTGCCAAATTGGGGGAGTCTGCACATCTTTGTGCCTCATCTTCAGCATGAGAATATATGAATGTCAAAGTTTCTGAAGGACAATGCCAGCACTATGGAAATAATCTGAAATGCATCACGCAGATAATCTTGTAGTTTCCTAGTGAGGACACTTGGTACATACTCTCTCTGCTTTAGGCCCTTGTATACAAAAACTGGTCTAAAATGACCCCACCTTGTCTCCATTAAAACATAATGACTGTGACAGTAATTAAAAGCCATTTTTCATTCGGACAAAGGCACCAACATTGTATTAGAGATATTAGAGAAATTCAGAACATAAAGGGCAAACTGTACATGCAATCTATATTCTTTAAAAAAATGGGGGTGCATGTGTTTGTTTCAGGCTTAAAATCAATAATGCTTCAATAATGCTGGAGGCCAGATGTTTATGCTGATGAAAATCAATACCCTTTTTTCCTACAGCTTTGATATCAGCTGGGAGGATGTATGCTACAAAGTGTGACAGCAGTCAATGTATGCATAATTACTAAAAACATGTGAGGGCATTGCTGATCAAACAAGTGTGTGCTTTCTGAAGAGACAGACTTGGGCTTGATTTCCATCATGACTGTAAAGTAGATGACAAGAAATTTAGCAGTCAATTCCAAAAGCGTTAGGATGCTTTGAAGTAATGATGGGCAGAGGTTCAATAATCTGCAAAAAAAAAGTGCATTTACAAATTGTGGAACGATTTCAGAATAATGTTCCTCAACATAAAATTTCAAAGACTTTGGGTATCTTATCATTTACGGTTTGTAATATAAAGGCTGAAAGTCAATATTGGGTGCCTGTGATCTCTAGCACTGCGTTAAAAACAGGCATGATTCTGTCATGGAAATCAGTGCATGGACTCAGTGCCATTCACAAATGCAGGTTAAAGCTCTATCAGACAAAGAAGATGCAAGCATGAGATGAAAGCATGCATAAATGCTGCCGTCTTTGCTGAGTAACATCTCATTTAAAATCAACTATGGTAAAATGACTAAAGATGGCTAAAAGATGGACGCTGCACACTCTGGACTAAAGAGGAGAGGGACAGTCGGGCTTGTTATCAGCCCTACAGTTTTGGCAGATTACACATCTGGAAAAGAACCATGAATACAGGTATACATACAGGTTTTAGAGCAACATGTGTTTCCATCAAGATGATGTCTTTTTCATGAATGCCTGTTTCAGCAAGACTATACTAAACTGCATCCTGCGTCTATTACAACATCCGGATGCTGAACTGGCCTAAGTGTAGTCCAGACTTTCACCGACTGAAAACATTGGGAGCATTGCAAAAAGAAAAACATCACAAGAAAGATTCAGGACTGTTGAGCAGCCAGAATCTTATATGAGACAAGACGTAGAAGAAAATTACTGTCCCTAAGTCCAGCAGCTGCTCGCCTCAGTTCCCAGATGTTTACAGACAGTTGTTAAAAGAACAGCAGATGCTACACAGTGGAAACCACGGCCCTGCCCCAACTTTTTTGAGACATCAAAGTCAAAAAGAGACAATATTTTTCTTACAATGGTGCATTTGATGTGTTCTATTATAAGTAAAATAACACGTTTATACAATTTGCAAATAACTGCATTCAGTTTATATTTATGTTTTACACAGTGTCCCCACTTTTATGGAATTGGGGTTACATGTTACAATATTCCCAACTGGAATACAACAGACTGACTGCACTGTAACATGAAAAGTGTGCCGAGTGTTTAACTATGTGCTCCTTCCTTCACCATTTCCACCACAAACTTACCCGCGGCGCACTGCTCCTCATCTGCCCCGTTCTCGCAGTCCCTCTCTCCGTCGCATCGCCATGACAATGAAACACATTTGCTGGCAGCCCCTCCGCAATCAAACTTCTCTGGAGGACAGGTCTGTCGGCCTGTGGTTGCAGGGCAAGGGTGAAAGACAGCAGAGGAGAAAAGGCGGAGGGTGGGGGGTGGGAAGAAGAGGAATGAGTGGAAGAAAATTGGCGTAAAAAGGGGGGAGAGAATGAAGTCAGGGAGAGTAGGATGGGACAAGAAAGGGAAGGAGGCAAAAAGATGGAGAGAGAAAGGAGAGCCAGTCAATGAAGCAGTTTGATAACTTAGTTATCTTCTCGCTCAAATCGATCCCCCTTCAAAGGTCTGCAATTAAATTAGACACACAGCTACAGTGGAACAAAGGAGTGGGAACACTGTCACGCAAGACACAGAGCTGGGGGAAAAACAAAGTACACAAACAAACAAATAAAGAAACAGAAGGAAGCCAAACAAGAAAAAAGTGCCCAAGTCTGTGTGTGAACAACTGTTTCAACCAGGGCTCGTTTTTCCATGAATATTTAGCCTTAAGCGCTAGACAACAATATGTCAAAATAAATGTTAAAAAGCCCAAGCCAAGACCCCACAGCTCATTTCCAAATTATTTATAAATGGAGCTACACAACATCTTTCCAAAATGCGTCTAATTCACCTCTTAACTTAAACTCAGACACATATCGCAACAAACTGCCGTGAAAAAGGACACTTGGTGTATAGAATACTATATTGGTTGTTATTTTGAGTGTAAATCAGAGAAAGCAAAAGAAGTGGAAAGCTGCACATCGCAGACAGTGAAACACACTCCTTTACACACTGTGTGCGACTGAGAAAGTAGTCCCTCTAGATAAAAGCCTATTATAGTAGTCAAGGCCATTGTTCCTGCATTTGTAACCCATGAGGTTGCTAAAGGGGGGAGGAGGGAAATACACCGTTCTAATACATCAAATTTACACAGCCCACAGTCCCTGCAGCAAATCCCCATGCCTTTTTCCTGCAACCCACTATACACCCTCACCCTGCCTCATTTTCCCCTCACCTCTCTCTTTAATGTCTCTCACTCCCACTCTAACGCCACAGAGACTCGAGCCCCAGATTACATTACAGCACTGTGTCAAACTCAACTCCATCAATTACACACATCTGACCACCAGCATGCTCGCTGGCAACAAGCCTATGTTTGTTGCAGCCGCAGATCAATAGTACCTATGGGATTCGCTCATTCCGGCTTCACTCTCCATTTTATTCTTCTCACATTCCTCCTCCTTGTTTTGATTTTTTTTTTTAACAACACTCTGATATTCAAACACTGCCCCTGGTGGTGGGACGTTGGGACTAGTTTAGCCAAGAGGGACTGCACGAATCTTCTCCAGCTGTGCAATTTTGGTTGATGTGATCACCTTTGAAGTCATCCACTTGAATTTTCAGTCTTCTCTAAAACTGGGTTTAGGGTTAGACTTGGGCCCTGGTGCCAGGCTGGATCTTTTGGGTGACCACTTTCCTCTCGCCTCCATCTTTCTTCCTCTCGCTGAATATCGAGCTCTTGTGTGAGCATCTTTTCAAACCGTCATCCCCTAAATGAGGTTTCTCCTTTCCTTTAAAGAAATAAAAAGCCTCCTGCAAATCCACTTTAAAAGACCCAACGAGTAAGCGCCATATCAGCGCAGTGTAGCTATTACTGCCAAAAGGGACTGAATGGTCTGCGTGTACAATAAGAGTGCGTGCGGGTGAGTGCACGTGCCCATGTTCTTGTGCCTTTGATGCAAAGAACGCAGCTCTTCTGGATGATGTGAAGGTGTGAATGTGATGTGGGTTGTGTGGAGGTGTCTTAACATGTCAATTGTCTCAGCAATCTAAATGTGCACCTCAGAGATATGGTACTATACAGACAATAGTGTTCCAGGCCTCCACATTATCTAGCTTTTCTAAGAGCGTGTGTGTGTATATTAGAGTGTGTGTGTGTGTGTGTGTGTGTGTGTGTGTGTGTGTGTGTGTGTGTGTGTAACACTGTAATACTACTGTGGGAGACTTCCTCAGTTTCATACAAAGCCTAACATGGAAACATCCCCTAAGGGCTTCAGTCCACCAAGTGTCTGACTGACAGTTGGGTTAAAAGGATGTAATTTGTCTGACTGACCATTTCTGGCCCCTGCGAGTCAGAATGGCCGACTCACGGATAAACTGCCAATCACGAGGCTGAATACAGATGAGCAAGAGGGAAAAAAAAAAAAGAGCTAACACTGATTATGACAAAACGAATTAGAGGATTCTCACCCCAAGGGTAATCATTTTCCATAAATACAAAGAAGTACGATTCCTGCTAATGTACAATCAAACAGTAACCTATAACTATTAAAAAGTCAGTTCTTCTGCTCTGTATTAGAATTTGATAGACCATAATAACAGTTTCAGCCCCACCAATAGCTTCTACATAAGGTCTCTCTATTTGCTGCCTCAGTTACTGTGCAGCCCATTCCCAGACAAAATTGGGTTGTGCAAGCTAAGAAATCTGTTTTTACACTGCATGCGGAAGCAACAGGAGTTTGTGTGGACTAAGCTGAAGCGGGTAGAACATGGAGCAATTGGCATGATCAACATCGGTCGCCGTGCCTGTACAGGCCAAAATAAAAAAACAAAAACATGCCTGCTCTATCAAGTCTGCATCTCCAGATTGCGTCAACTAAAGGACATGGAAACATGAGCGTGGAACAATCTGATCAGCATGTATTTAAAAGGAAAACAAAACATCGTATTATGTATTTTTTAATCTAGGGTGTATTTTTGTTTTTTTTCTTTGCCAGTCCAGATGGTGTTGATAATGAAGTTGCAGTTAAAGTTGCTTTCCCCAGTGTTTCAAAAATTGGTGCTGAGCGCAAATTTGCCCTCTGTCTATCTCTCCTTGTTCCTTCTCTCACTAAATGCTGACAAGGTGGACAAAGTGGTAAAGCAGGCACTAAAGAGAACTGCAGGACTTCCTGAGGGAGAGATACTGCAGACTCCGATCGTGTTACATGCAGAGTGCAATATCTGACTCCTGCTCCCACCTTCTCAGGAAAAAGATGTACACAAGACCATAAAAGCATCCTAATGCAAATAAAGACGCACATAACTCTAAACTACAAATGAGGTGTTTGTGGAGACCGCATGTACACCAAAGCAGCTGTGAATCATCGCCTCAGCTACCAGTCAAAGGCATGTAAGTGAATTCGCCATTCTCAAGACTTTGTACTGAATGAATATTTCAAGAGCTGTGAAACTGCTGTGGCACAGATATAAACACTTGGCCGTTAGCTCCCAGCTACCTTTGCTTATTGCCAAGGCTTAGAGCAAATAATAGGCGAGGCACTGATACTAGCCATGCTCCAGTGGAGCTGCTTGGTGATGAGCAGTAAGACACTGAGGGTTCAATACAGCAGCTCCCTGGTGGGTGTAGGCATTATCGAATAAGTGTAAAAACAGGTTGGGAAACAAGCATGTACTCTTAGTGAATATAACAGGATACATCAGTGTAAAGGAAACAAACAAGTGCAAATTGGCTGGATGACCAGGTCAGAGCCTTTCCCTCAACTTTCATTTCTGTGACACAAACAAAGCACGCGAGGCTCAACAGATTCAGCCTTGAGCCTCTCTATTCACACCGTAACCCCATTTATATATTTATTCACAGGCCGACTCTGGGTAAGGGGTAATTTTACTTTGAGGGCATGAGCCTGATTTCATTAATATGGCAGTGCTATTAGAGAATAGCAGGTACTATGAGAAAACACAGGAAATTATGATGAGGAAAAAACAGTGTACCCAGTTAAATTCCTTAACAGTCTTGTGTGCATAGAATAAATTAAAAATTCACTGCTTAGAGTTAGCAATACAGCCTGTGAAGGGATGCAGTAGCGAAATGCTGCAAGCCAAACTAAATTTATGAGTGACCTCCGTGGCTTCCTGTGCAGATTGCATTAATAGAAGCTTGCGCTGCAGTGTGAAAGTGAACTAGGACGAGATAGCTGGCTCTAGGAGGAAAAAAATATTTACACAGCAGCTCTAGCTTTGTGAATTTATTGGTAGGAAGCATATTATCACATGAGAAAATATTCAATGAATGTTTGACTTATTAGGTCATCACTAGATGACTGGGATTTTGATGATTGGAAGAAATGCATTCAGTGTCAACTTTATTTTAACTACATCAATCCACTGTATATTTTAAGGGAAAAAATGGCTTTAATCATTTTTAATGTGTTGGTTTAGTATTTTGTACATTCTGGATATGAAATAGGTTTTTGCTCATCCTGGGGTCAGAAAACTCATTTGGCACACAGAACACGATGCAGTCTTTTAATTCAAACAAGTCCACAAGCAGAAGTAGTACACACTTGTTATTCTCCTCACATGGCCCGTCTAAGTGTCTATTATGAGGAGGGTATAGGGGTGGACGGAGCAAGGAGCTGTATGCTAATGAACTTTTGATTAACTACCTTCTTAATTTCCCTTCACAAGGAGGGAGGGATTGGAGCATTGTGGCACGGCACCACGTCCACTATACAGCTCCATGCTCAGCATCGAGGCGAGCCTCGTAGTTGATTGATGTAGAAGTCCCCAAGCCCCGTAGGCTAATGCTAAGATAATTATTTATTACGAGTTGCGTGTGTGAGGCCAGGTAATAGAAGCCATCCTTAAGTCACTGTCCATCACAATGAGACACAACGTCAAAACAAAAGCCACTTGGGAGAGTATGTGGTAATATGGCACATGATAAATGAGGAGGAACGGAGGCTTGTAGATGATTTACCCTGTATCGACACGAAGCATTGTAGCTGCATGAATTTAAAATGCTTTAAAGGTACACCGCAGACGGCACAGCACTGATTGATGAGGTACCCCGTTTTAATGTCTTTTTATGCAAAAAACACAGAAGAAACATGACATGTCTCACTACATTGGTGGCATATTATGAATGCCCAGATACTCTGCAATGCTTTGAATGTCAATTGAGTCAGCAAGCAAGAAGTACAAAGCAAAAAAAAAAAAAAAAAGTGTGTGCCATATGAAAGGCATTAAGTTCTTTGTAGCCACTTGCTTTTTATTGTGTCACTTCATTTTTCCTGGTCTTTTTTAACTTTAGAGGACACAACATAGGTACCAGAAGGGACTACAAACTATGTTCATCAGAGCTGAGAAAAAAGAGAAAATAAACATATTTCTTGCATGTGTTTGACAGATCATCAATTAAGTCCAACAGGGGGGTCCATAACAGTTGATCGTCTGTGAAACTGAATCATTAAAATCAAGTTTCAGCCGTGAGGTGGCATCATAAATTGGCGACTGCCTGCTTGAGAACAGTAAACCTTTACTGCTTGGCTACTCTGTGTGGTATAAAATCTGGGCCGAAGCATGTCTTGAATCAATACACAGCGAGGTACTGCACCTTACTGGAGGCTTGGTCTGTATATTTAAAGGTCATATTAAATTTTATCCATGTATTTTGAGACCATTAAGTACACGCCACACCACAAACACTTAAATGTCTCAGCCTAATGTCTTTATATTTATCTTCAAGTACACAAGACAAGAAATAAGGGAGAAAAGAAGGGAGGTGGGATGTAAGGTGGGGGAAAGCGGTCAGATATTGGTCACAACATTGGAGAACATCAATACAAGGACAAACTGGAATCGAGGCAATTAGAGGAAGCTACTAGAAAGAAAGAGAAAGGCATCGAGCTGGAATTGGATCGGAAAGGGGCTTCTTGTGACTGCAGGGCCAAATTTACACAGATAATAAATAAATAAATAAATCTTTGGCCACGCACTCATTTACACTGGAAACATTTTTACAAGATAACACTCTACAAATAGATCGACCTGCACATTAAGACCCAATCACAAACGTAAAATTCCACTCCACGCTGCGTTTCAAGCCGAATTACATCTTAATGTAGACTCGAATTGGAGAAGCAGTCCACGACGCAGTATGGAATAATTACTTTTGTTTTAGAGCTGTAACCTTAGTGAGAGGAGAAGAGCGCAGTCGACAAAGGACGGGAAGGCGAGACCTCGCAGATGATCAATGATTCATTCGAGACCTGGGATGTAGGGATCAGCCAATTATTCGGCGTGTAAGGACTTTTTAAATCTAATGGTTTGATCGTTTGTAGTGGGTCGTGTCATCGTGTGGACACTCATTAACCTCATTCCAAGCAGCAGTCTTTTTTGTCCTCCCTGAGGCGCCCAATGCTTTCATTAGTGGCGCGTGAGGTGCCTCCAAGGGGCAGACACTTTGAACTGCAGGTACCATTTATCTTTGTTTCTTAACCATTGACTAAAGCTTTCAGCTAGTACCTGCTCAGGTCTAAGCAGTGATATTTAATGTGGTTATTAGAGGCAAAACAATTAGTCAGTTCATTAACTGCATGATTGACAGGAAGATAGCTTATTGGAAAAAAAAAAGGTGGGGGAACAGTGAGTTATTCTTTGGCTGCACATCCCAAATGTGGTTTTCTGTCTCATACGTCACTTTTAACTAAATATTATTAGGTTTTGGACTTTTGTTTTCACAAGACATTTGAATAAGTCAGCTTGAGCTCTGGGAATTTGTGACAGCATTTTTTCACCATTTGTCTGGCATTTCATAGACTTTAGATCAATCTATGATGAAAAGGCTGGCAACCTGTCCATGGTGTGTCATGTGTCTACGGTAGGCTAGGCTCCAGCCCCCCCGTGACCCTGAATTGGATAAGTGGAAAAGTATGGGTGGATGGATGAATCAGTGCATGCATTATATCCTTGCGGTCAGTTTTTTTTCTCCCCCCTTTCGCATCATACAGGAATTTAGTAAATATAAAGAATTTGTCCTGCATATTTACTCACATTTGTGCAAATTTGATAGACAAGATCAGCAAAAGAATTGAAGGATTCAAATGACATGTAAATCTTACTTCAGGTTCAGTGACAGTTAGTTTTGTTCATAGTGTTGAATTAGCCTACAAAGCACTGCATTACTCTCAGAGGAAAATCATGCTTTATCGGGCACGATTAGCTCACATGGATTATTTTGTAGACAGATTAAGTGTGCCTAGGCATGTACAACAGGCAGAATTACTACATGCACGAGTTAAAAAGGGGTTGCATGTACTCTAAATATAAGGGTGGTTACATATATTTGTTAATGCATGACTGAGTACATCTTTGGTTACCTTTATATATCTTTCCATGTATGTGTGAATGCTTGAGCACGAAGAACACTGCACATTGAGAACTGGAGCATGATATTTCATGGCAATGGGGAATTGTATTTGGCAAAAATGACAATGGAAAGACAACGGAGCTCGATTTAGAAATCAAACAAGAGCGTCACATTAGAATTTTTACTAAGGTCCTCTAATTTCACAATTTAACGTCCTTAACTAAGTGAGACCATAAACTGGAGATTTTAGCAAAGGAGTACACAGGAATTGACCCGTATTTTGAAGCCTTTACATGAGCGTATGCGCCATTGCCATCTGGGTTGCCAAAAACTAGATGTGATGGGGAGTAATGAGTATGACTGTTTCATCCCATAATTATATAATCCCCTATTTTCAGACATAGTATGGCCAAGATTTACAAAATACTTATTTTTTTCTTTTTTGGCCCCAAATCAACAACTGAGGCCATAAACAGCAGAAAAGTGCTTACAGAGTTATTTTCCAGACGTCTCTTTGTAACCACAGCTATTGCCATCTTATGGTCTTTGGATAGAAACCAAGTTAAAGGCACTTCAATATTGGCTTCATTTTTCCATCCTGTGAGCTACAACCATGTTTTATACAGTCTATGATTTCATGACAGTTTCAAGCGGCATTCCGGGGTATTGCTAGTAGCTAGTAACAATTAAACGTTAAATGTTTGGATGGATCCAACATAACAGATGTCTCCTTTCACAAATTTTGTTTACCTATCAACTCAAGTTTGGTTGAGTTGGTTGACCCTTTGGTGCGGAATGTAAATGACGTAGAGTTTGGAAGCAGTGGGAAAAGCCAGCCCAGCTAAGTATGTATCGCCAACTCCACCGGCCATTGTCCTTCAGATGTGAAATCCAATTTAGGGAAAGGGCGTATGCAGTTAATATCAGATTACATTCTAAATGAAGGTTAGTGTTGATTAGTGCCTTTCATTGGAACGCTGATCTCCAATTATTGCAGCCCTGATGTATGGAGTGGAGGGAGAATGTTGGAGAGAGAAAGATCAAAGTCAAGGGAAAGAAGAGGGGGAAAAAAACTGATCAGAGAGAGCAGGTGCAGAGAAAGGAGAAAGAAGCGGGATGCCAATAACACAGGAAAACAAGGGGGGCTGGGAGGTCATGCAGTGAGAACAACAAAACTAAATTGTGACAAAACAGCCACAAGTCCAAAGTAAGATCTGAAAAGCCTATGGGGATAGATAACCAACAGCAGCCTCCAGCCTTCAGGATGCGAACTGGTGTCACTGCAGCTATATACACCCATGGCAACAAAGTTTCTCCAGATGCGAATTTTTGAGCTGTGTGTTTTAAAGCATGTAACAGTGAGTGACAACATGCCTATTAGAATTCAAAAGTCACCTCTTAAATTCCCAGCCGAACTATTTCATTTTTTTTCTGCAAATGAAAATGTGAATAAGCGCGGGTAGATTTCTCCTGCGGGTTTAGCTCACATATATTTTCTCGTAGGTGACGCTGAAAATTTCCAATGAAAATTGCTCTCTCTCCCTCGTGCTCCCTCTCTCTATTTTTCCCCTAACTCTATCCGGTGTGAAGGAGCAGGAGAACACGGTTGTTAAATGTGGAACCATTAGCACAGTCTAGACTATGTGTCTGGCAGTGCCATGGGGGGAAGAAATACAGCGCAACACCAGCGCTTTCATAGGAAATTGCCACTTTCTTCCAATGGGGCCCTCTAAATTGTTGTTTAGTAGACGACGCATTGGGAATTAAAAATATTGCCAGTGGCTAGTGCCACATCTCTCAGCTGATGACAGAATGCAGGAAAGGGAGGTACACAAAAAGGAAGGCGAAGAAGGGAAAAAAGGCAGTCAGGACTCTATTGAGGGATGCAGAGCGTCGCGCTGAGCTTGATGGGGAAACTGAGCTCATTTCCTCCGAGGCACTTTATTGAAATGCAAGGGCAACGCACAAAAACAGATCTATAAAGAGAAACAAAGGCAGGTAAAATGACTTCTAAAGACTTCTCTGTGGGATTTTGAAAGAAAAATATTTCTGGCTCTGTGAAGCTGCCTCTCTCACACTCACACTCACACACACACACACACACACACACACACACACACACAAAATCTAGACAATGGAAAATGGGTTCGGTCGAATTATAAATTTAACCAATTTTTGTGGTCTTAAAAACAAGAGAAATAAATAAATAATTTCCTGGATAATTAATTTGAGTCACAACAAGAAAATGGAATCCCACGGAGAATGTTTGAAAATGACAGCTCTGCGGGTATCATCCCCAAAGAACATCTGCATGAATCACATTTTATTACTGTAATTATCAACTGCAAAAAAAGGCAAGCTTTATATCCAGTCTCGCTTCTGCCAAGTCGGCAAATTGTTATGCCCACACCCTCACGTTATACTGTTACCACACAGCTATTTAACTCACAAAACACCAGTTAAGTTATGCTGTATCAGCTTTAAGATTACTTGTGTTACGCATGCTTTGGTCATGGAGACGGCAGCTTCTCTTTATTTGCTGTTCTTCTTCTAGCTCCTATGACTAATTTCTCCATTGTAGACATTTTTGACAAATCAAAATTAGATGCATTTAAATATCTATATGAAACTGCTGCTTTTCATTTGCTGTAGGTGTGACAGGACCATGGTATTATGCGTACCATGACAGCTAGTCTGAAATTAAACAAGTGATTTTTCTGCTAAAACAAGTCAAAAGTCTTTGAGGTTCATTTTGTCATCACTGTGTTCCTGATCTTGCCCGTTTCTGTTGCCTTACTTTCCTCCTGCCTCAGCAGATCCGTTTGTCTGACTGACTGCCTTTCTGATGCCAAATTCAAACCTGAAAGTTTTGCCAAATAAAGTCTTTAATCCTAAGCCTGCGTTTGATGCCACACTCAGTATTACAGTTTAAGACTTCCTTAAAAGCAACAACCCCCCCCCACTAATTTAAGTGGTTGAAGAGGAAAACATTAACATGAAAATACAATTGTTTTTTATGCCCAGATCTTTCCAAACATGAGCAAAAAAACAAATGAGCTATTTCATCAGGTAATTCCAGCTCCACAATATCATATCTGTGAGCAAAACAATATTGACCACTAATCAATTGTACCCAGCCAAGTGCAAAGGTCACTAATTGAACGGAAGAATGCAACTGAAATTAAAATCACATGCGGGTGTTTGCTGTGTTGAAGCTTTTGGTTGTTTGCAGTTTCTGTTCACACAACCACAGCATAGCGGACATTACAGGAAATGATGATGCAATTAATAGGAAATGTATTTAAATACAGTGGCTGAGAGAGAGAAAAAAAACAAATATTTGAGTAACACACTCATCTTTAAAAAAAAAATAAAAAATCACTCTTATCACTTCCTACATGCAAACTGTTCATGAACTCCTCTGTATACCAAAGTATTCAAGAGTCAAATGTGAGAACACCTCCCTGAAATCCTAAAGACTGGCCACAAATTGGGTCATGCAACAGTACAATAATCTCAAACACAGCAGCCAATCTATAACAGAATGGCTGAAAAAGAAAACAATCAAGGTGTTGCAATGGTCCAAAGTCCAGACCTCAACCCAGCTGGAATGCTGTGGAAAGATCTCAGAGCTCTGCGTAAATGAATTCCCGCAAACCTCAATGAACTAAAGCAACACTTTAAAGAACGTGAACAATGTAAAGACTGATTCTAAATGTAAAGTCAGGTGGTTCTAGAAGCTATTCAATCATTGGGTGTGCTTAATTTATCACAGGACTGCATAGAGTCCCTCTTTCATAAACCCCGCCCCATGGAATAAGTCAGCTTAAAGCCCTTTTCCACTAGTACCTACCTAGATTGGCTTGACGTGACTCAAATCGGACCTAATGTATGTGGGGTCATTATAGCAACACGGTTGAACGTCCTGTGACGTCATTGGTATGCAACATATACACCACAACAAAGGAGGACGTCGAGGCGATGGTATACCAGCTGCTCTGTGGCTTTTGGTCAGACTCGGGACACACGGTGCTGTTTTTATGCAGCCATTTTCTTCGTTGCCAAGTTTTAAAAAAATGGCGGTTTTCATTTTTCGTGAAGGAGCTCACCTCCGATTGCTTGGAACCACGGCCAAGTAGGTACCTAGTACCAGGTACTACAACCTAATGGAAAACCCTAAAAGCGTTGTCGTACCTTGCCGAGCCGACCTGAGTAGGTACCAGTGGAAAAACGCTATTGCTGTATAGACATTACATGGGGGTTATGCATATATCCTCCTGAGAAGCAGCCTATTCAATGATATCCTCTTTAATTGATATTTGTTTTTGGTCTATATCTTGTGACTTATTTGAGCTACCCTACTAAGTCCTGACAAACTAAATAAAGGACATCCTGGGCTTTCCACTGATATCTCATGTGTTTGGATGGCCTTTCTACAAAAAAAGATTCTTCTTTCCTTGGTTCTTTGGAGGATGAATCTCATTTTTACTGTCTGTGTTATTCAGACCTGAAGTGTGGTACAATAGAGTCACAAAACTCATGTTAGTCTTCTGTGGTTACATCATGGTGGGTTGTAACCATGTGTTCATGTTGCAGTCTGTGAATGACATTGAGCTCATAGCAACTAAAAGAACATGCAGCAAGACACTAGACTTCATTGTCTCTGAAGTAGCTAGGTGACCTCCTAATATTCACTCATATATTTCCAGTGTTCATAACCATATAACAGCTTTTGAATGTTGACTTTCTTTTGCACAGCTCTTAAATTTGCACGTTGTTAGTGTGTCCTTTAATGACAGGTCACTTGCTTTCTCCCAGACTGAAAGAACAAGGAAGGCAGACAGGTAGAGAGAGTTGGATAAAAGAGAGGGAGAGGCCACCTGGGAAATTATGGCAGGTGCTGCCGCCGCCTCAAGCATGAAAGTGAAGCTGTCCGACAGTGCAACTCACTGGATCCTTCCCTTCCACGTTCCAAAATAATTAACTCGCACACCCTCCTGCCTCCTCGCTATAATACGCTGACCTGCCTATTGTCTCAGCACACAGAGACAAGGCAAAGCCTACCTCATGACACAGAAGGAGGTGAAACTGATGGCAGAGAGGACAGAGACGATGACTGAATAGGAGAAGCTGGCAATTAGGGCAATGCTGTATAGTTAAACATTAGATGACACTTATTGTATTTTTACCTGAGACATTGTGACTGTCAGTTTTGAATTCAAAATTCTCAATGTGTTCATCTTGACTTATATCCATGAGATATTATGATCAGCTCTTCATCATGACTGATAAAGACTCTAACCTTCCTCTTTACTATAAAAGCATTGCAACTTTAGCCAACTAAATATCTATTAGAGTAAGAAAAATAGCATCCGTCCTCCATCTGCCTTACCCTACAATTTCAATATTTTTTGCTAAAGTTGTTTCCTCAGACGTGCCATAATTACCAGGTCAAAAAAAAAAAAAAGAATCTGAAGAGTGGCGACTGGATATAAGTGCTATAAATCATCGCTACTAGAAATTGGGAAAGACGTCCTGCTGTGATGAGAGACTCTGCTTTGACAGTTTGTGTCTTTAGATGTATGAGTTTCATCAGATGGAATGAAATCATGGCACTTTTAAAGCCCGGTGGGGTTGGGTAAGCTGATAAAAAAATGATCTAATGAGATTATCAATATAAAAAAAGGACTAAACAGAGGCACAGTTTTCAAAGTGTGAGCCTATATTCATGGCGTTTAATGACACATTGGAACTCAATATTGTAATCTTGTAGTATTAAAAGAAGAATTTTAGGGAAAATATCCCGAGTTCAAAGCCCTGGAATGGAGTTGTATTTGAAGCAAAGAAACAAATGCTGCCAACTCCTTTATAGTTTCTTCTGAGTAAATTAAGGAATAATTGCTTTCTTATCATATCAAAAGAGCTAAAGGGAATAATAAGACTGTTGCTTTCTCTGTTTTATCCCGCTGTGTTACCCTATCATGAATGATGATTTGAGATGACTCAACTTATAAAGTTATCACAATTCTCATTTCTGTTTGTCTAATTTTCACTCATTATGCTTCACAATTAGAGGCTTTTCAGAACACTCTTTATCATCATGCCTCCGAGTGTGAAAAATGCCTGAGTAGACTACTTCTACTGATAATAAGTCTTTTGTACTATGAATATAAAATATCCTCCACAACTTCCAAAACACACAAAGCCTAAGCACTCTTGAACAGTTTTTGCTTTTTATACAAAGTTTTCAAGCATCACTTGGACTGACGGGGCCACTGGAAAGGTTAGACGTTGCTCCATATGCAGTTAAATAAGGGGTGCAGAGTGTCTCGTGTTCGGTAACTTTTATCTATATGGGGACACTTAGACGGTGAGGAGTCCTCACTTTCATCCCAGAACTATAGACATGCACCAGCAGAGACAGAATGCACATACAGATGGGGTTTTAAATAATACTTGAGAGACACTACACAGCTCCTTTAATCAGCCCTGATTGTCAAACTGCAGGATCTTGTTGATGCCACTCAGAGTAAATGGATGCTGTAATGTCTAGACCCCAGAAATTCAGGGCTTTGATGTCTGGTAAATGGACTGTGTTCCGAGTAGCATGGAACATTATGAAAATTTAAAAGAGAGGTCATCTGTCTGTTTATTTTCACATGACTGTAGTGCATAATGAGTCTATTTTTCTAAACTGGTAACTGCAGTTGATGCAGGAACCCTAACATAGTGCCAAAATACAATAAAGATGCTTAAGGTATTTATCTAGTATTTTAAGGCTAATTACCTCAAGAATTTTTTTCTGTTATACTTACATCAGACTCAGACTCAGACGAAGAAGAAGAAGAAGAATTGAGTGAAACAACTTAAAATAAAACTATTAAAACAGAAAATCTTTACTTTTATTTTATTGCCTTCATGTGTTATTCTACATCTGTTCTGCTTGATTTCTTCCTCACCACCAGCTGGTTGCAGCAGATGACTGTCCTCCCCTGAGCCTGTTTTTGCAGCAGGTTCCATCCTGTTAAAGGGGAGTTTTTCCTTCCCACTCTCGCCAAGTGTTTGGTCATGGTGACAATGTACACTTGCATGTTATTGTGATTCAGTGTTACATAAACAGAACTGAATTGAAAAGTTGAACTGAATATATTTAATGGTGAAGTAGTCAAAAAGTCAGTCAAACAGATAAAGTTAATCATCGTGTGGACTACACATTCAAGAGCCCCTGATTCTTGAAGAATACCATTAATGTTTATTAATGGTATTCTTCAATAATCAAATCATATTTTGAATGGAACTTTGTACCGTGCAAAAAAAAAAAATGCACGCACAATCCATTTGCTAAGTGCTACAATTAGCAGTGATAATGTTAATCCAGAGTATTATCCTGGCAATGTCACTGTGAAATCAGCTTTGCTACATTGGCTAAATTGTTTGCAATGCCTAAAATTAAAACCTTATGTGAACATAATGTAAAGTAACATTAGCAACCTACTCGACAACCATCCTAACATTTTAGTTTGTGCCTTGTGAGCAAAATATAATGTGAATATATTTAATAAATTAAATTAAAAATACTTTTTACTAAACTTTATGTTTCAGTATCTAGGATGATCATAGAGAATCATGTAAATCAACTGGTATTGGTACTACTTGATTTCTGGTATTGTGACCTCCTTCATTTCTTGTGTGGACTACAAAGTGCAGCAACATTTGCAGCAACAATGCATGTAAAACTAATTTATATTTAGAAATGTATTTAAACATGGTTCTCAAACACTGAAGTATTTAGCTTAGTTTGTTACACCATTTTGCATAACTGGCTAATTATTAAAAAGGTGTTTTTGTTAAAGTGCCACTTTGATTAAACTTTTCAAGCGCTTTAAGTGGAAAGCAACTGCTTCAAATATATATGTTGTAGTTTGATGTTTGTTTACTTACTTTAAATAAATGTTGCTGTTGAGCAATGTGAATTTATGATACTTCAATCGCAATTTATGATGCAGCTATTAAACAAAAATGTGTGCACGGTAATAAATGGTTAGCACGGTCTCTGTTTGAATTTGCTTGGACCTTGCGTGTCCTCCGTATGCCTGTGTAGGTTTTCTCTGGTTTCTCTGGAGAAAACGTTCAGTGCAGAACACTGTGCACACTCTTTCATGCATCAACCAGCACTCGTCTGATTGAACATTTTCTCCAGAATCCCCTCCAGGCCCAGGTTCATTTTCAGACGTATAATTACAGACAGCTACAGAGAGGCCTGCCTGTGTGTGTGTGTGTGTGTGTGTGTGTGTGTGTGAGAGAGTGTGCGCGTGTGGTTTCAGAGGCGTCATCGGAGGTCCATAGTTAATCAGCAGGCGACCTGAAGTCTTGGGGATCAGCTCATCGATTCCCTCCTGGGGCAATCAATTCTATCAAAGGCATTACTTAAACTGAACTCAGATCAGAAAGTGGGAGACAAACTGCACAGAAGAAATCACAAGGGCAAAGTAAAGAATGTGACACAAGGCGGTAGAAGGCTGTAAGAAAGGGGGGTATATACAGTTTATACTTTAAGACAAAATCAAGTGTGCTGAGTGAGAGACAGAAAAAAAGGAAGATCTTAGTGCAGATGATGATGATGCTGTTAGAACTGGCTCAGATAATAAAATACAGAAGGTAACAAAAAAGAAACAATGAATCCAGATATACTTTATGTTTCTATATACTGTATCACTCAATTAATGGTAGATCTTTTCGAGATTTTTTAACTGTCATATTAAATGCTTTTCTCCAAGACTATCTTCAAAACACTACGTGAAGTAGATTCATGTATGAAATATGGTTGCTTGTGTAGTCAAGCACTAAAAAAAACTAGATTAGTCAGAAACACACATTAACGTTTCCAGAAAAATGTACTTTGTTAATACTATTCTGATGTTTGCAAGAAAGCATAGACAGCAAACTTAGACGTTCTATTACATGCACATAAACGCATCTGGACACACACAGCCATGAGGATCAATGGCTGGGAAAGTTACAGAAGCTCTGACAGTGTCTGACCTTGATTGGATGTAATGAGATTTAACCACAAGTCTACTAATCTGATGAAATGACTTACAGATTCACCTCGTGATGAATACTAAATAAGAGCATCGACTCTAGTTTTATTCACATGCTTATGCCAGTGCCTGCACTTGGATCACTCATAGGCACATGCATGAATGCACGCACCAACACATGTCCTTGGCCTATCCCAATCATACTTATTACTTTAAGGATCTTCAAAGAGTCCTTTGATCACCTCTTTGAAAATCATCTTTTAAAAAAACTGCAAATAGGTGTTAGCCTTTTTGAAAAAGAAGGAAGTGGGAAGTCAAGGCACCACTAGCTAAAATGAATCTTCTGTAAAATGCCAGTGATTGCTACTAATAAACAGATAATTCATCTACGTCAAAACTGAAAGCCATCATGCTTTCATGTTGACTACACCCCTTATGCTCTTTTCTTCCAAAATTATCTTAGAGCACGCTTACTATAATCATTTGATACAAATATTTCTCAAGTTTATTTTTTTCCCCCACAGATTTATTGAAAGTTACTGACAACTCCAAGTCTCAATCTTTGAGACCTCCTGGTCTGTTTAATAAACAGCTTGAACATGGAGTTAACAAACAAGAAAAAGTATTCATAAAGTTGAAAGCTATATATATCTTAGTAAAAGCCTCTTATATCAAAGAAGTACTCTAACATCTACCAATTTTACCACAGGCCATTGGTCTCCCATCCAAAAACAAAAAGTAAAGTCTTTAAACACTTGAGCTTCAGTGAGCTTCTGTTTCCACCACACTACCACATACACTATGTAAAGTACTGTGGCTTGTTGGAGGTTGTTGAAGTAACTCTCTTTTTAGGTGTGAAATCGGAACACACTGTGTTGTTTTCAGACATGCCCGGATTAGTGTTGTTGTTCCGGACAATATGATTTGGCACAAGCATTCCCACTCCTATCTTGACGACATCTAGCTTTAGATATACCTACCATGCTTTTCCCTTCTAGTCAAATTTCCATTGATATGTTTCAATACAGCACTTTGTGAACAACCACCCTTTCTGGAATTAACTTCTGTGGCTTACCCCACCCGTCATTTGGACAGCTTTCAAGTCAACGGTCTTTGTCCATGATTGTGGTCACATGTACTGAACTAAACTGAGTGATACTCAGGATTTACGTTGCATGAATAGCTGTTTATGCAAACCCAAATTAGATCATTTGAGACACTTGATTACTGATTTTCAGGAATCTGTTATTTTGGCTATATTGATATATATGATGAATGGAGAACTGATAATAGTTTACATTTTTTAATTCAAAGAAACGTATTACTTTTTTTTAATTGACAATATTCAAATTTTTGAGATGGACTAATTTGTGCAGAGGAACATTTCTCAGTTTTTTTTCAGGTATCTATTATGTATTATAAGCATGTTTTGCAACACTGTGGCATCACTAATTTGAAGTGAGAAACAAAAATGTTGAAATGGACAGCTTATGGTTAACAGTTAAAAAAGCTTTGAAATAATATAACATGTATTAAGGAGAAGTACAGAATAATGTATTTCATGGTTAATGAGCTGCTGCATTCACAATTTCCAGAACAGACTCAAATTCAACTACAGTTATTTTAATAATTACAGGAACACTAATAAAACCTTACATTACATTTGTCTGTGTAAAATATAACTACATTAGCTGCAATGCACCGTAACTATCAAACAGCATTACAGTTTCTATTAGGGTTAAAGTGATAATATGTGAACTTGGACAAGATGGGGAAAAAAGTTTCTAAAATGCACTGCGTGACTGAACATGTAATTTAGAGAAATTTTCTGTCGTGTCATGAGCTACTTAATGAGAACGAGATGAATTTAGGGCTCAGTAATTATTTCTAATTCTCACTTTGAGGATGCTCAGCAGACATCTTGTCCACTCTTCTGCCATCGATGGCCTTGATCAAACCTTGTACAAAGGTTCTGAGTCTGCTGCTGAAACAGACAACAAAAAAGCCACTAAAAGCTATTTTCTGAGGCAATGTGCGAGAAACAGAAGGTTAGCACGGCGGCTAGTGTGCAGCAAAATGTGACACACTGAAAATGAGTGACCTTGGGAGTGTTTTATGCTCAGGGAAGTTTGCGTGTGCCTGCCTGCGTGTGTGTGCGTGCATATGTGTATGTGCTGACAAAACTGACTTTGCTCACAGTTTGCCCAGTCAGTGTGGCTGTGCTGCTACTTACTGCAGATTGAATCGGCTTCATCTGAACCGTCTGCGCACTCTACTTCTCCGTCACAGCGCCACCTAGCAGGAAGACACTGTCCATTCTTACAGGTGAAATCTGTGGCTGCGCACGTCTTCTTCGCTGTGTAGAGAAGAGAAACATTCAACATTATCATATGGCCTCAAGAAAGCATTGCGTCTGCTGATACTCTGATAGTCATCAACACAGTGAATGATTGAATCAGATTAGGAATCAATCCATCCATTTTCTTAACTGCTTATCCAATTCAGGGTTGCAGGCAAGAGACAGGGTACACTCTGGACAGGTTACCAGTATAACACAGGGCTAAGAGGGAGACAACCATTCATACCTACAGCCAAGTCGGAATAAGCAGTTAACCAAACAATCAAGTCTTTGGACTGTGGGAGGAAGACCGAATATCTGCAGAGAACATGCAAACTCTACACAGAAAGCCCCAGTCACCCGGCAGATCCAAAACCACTATTAGACAATATAATTGATATTTACTCGGACATAGTCTCTTAAGCACAGCAAACAATATCTGATTAAAGCTAAAAAAGAAAAAAAAAACCAATACTTTAGGAAAGATGTGATGTAGAAGTACGCACCAAGAAAACATGTCAAATGTTTTCAAATCCACTTAACAAGTCAACAAGGTAATCAAAATTGAACTTTAGTTGAGAGCAATTCTGAGCACCAACTTGAAACCAATTTTCCAGTCCAATTTTAATTTAACCTACAGCAGGCAATGTTTCTACTTAGGCATTCAGAGCATCAATGGTGTGTTCAAGTGCAACTTGTATCAGAACACGAGAGGGAATGAGGGTCGTTTGATTAGGTACCCTTTGTTTGTGCGTCTTCTTTGAGGCAGACTTAGTGGGTAAGGAAAATGAGTCTGGTGATCCAATGTGAGGTGGGTTTTATTTCTTTCAAATTCAAATAAATAACAGTGTTTCAGGTTGAATGAATGAGAAAAGCACTGGCAGCTTAACCAGGCCTCTTTCTGTGAGGATGTGTTGGATATACAACATGTGCTGTGGGGGTCAGAGATTTTTCTCCATTTTTAACCACCGCATGATCCACCTTCCAGGCTAACGCTGGCTCTGTGTAGCAGTGATAGCTTATGGAGTCCAAAGGTTTTGTGCAGTCACTTTCTCCAAGCAAATGGAAAATTGAAGCACTTGGGTCTGTCACGGGAAAAGGTGAAAAGAAAAAATCTCTCCCTGACAGTGAGAGCCAGTGAACAAGAGAAAGCACTCGCCTGGCATGTTAGCGATGCCTTGGCTCACCATGATGAAATATATTGGGGGAAGGAGGTGGAGGGGGTTGACAAATGGCAAGAAAGTGTGCGAGTGTGAACAGCACTGTGCGTTTGGTGGTGTGTAGGTCAGCGTGATTTTATTCTGACAAGTGCATTTTTTTCATATGCACCAGATACCTGATCTGCTGGGAACACAGGTTAGATATGAATACTGTGTGGACATACAGTAGTCTAAATGAATCCTAGCTGACTAAAAAAAACTAGCAAAAGTTAAAAAAAAAAAAAGGGGGTTAAATACAGTAGAGCAAAATACAAACACCAATAGCTTAGTTTAACGTTAATGGAAAGAGATAAAAAGCAGATCAGGATTTTGTCAAAATTGTGAACACAACTGAGACCGCAATTTAGTTGTTTGGACACCATATTATTAGGAGAAAGGGTTTGGTGTGTGTGTGTAGTCTATGGTATCAACGAAAGCAGAGTAACAACTGAAAGCCCAAAGGAAAGCTATAATAAAGAAGCACACACTATGGAAAAGAGCATTATATCAGCAGTGGGGACTAATGCATTCTAAATGTGTATGTACAATTACTTAAATGAAATGATAATGTATGGCAAATTGAAGAAAAGTCAGACAACCATTGCTCGCACGCTCACCTGTACAGCATTCATTCCAAGTATAGAAAAAAGGGAGTCTAGGGACATGTGGTGCAATAGATTGAAGAAGGTGTAGGCCTAGAATAAATGAAAAAGAGCATATCTCTTGGGATTCCAGACTAGTCAGAGCCAGAGACAAAAGTAAATAGAACGAGAAAGAGAAGAGAGGAGAGACTATAGGGGCAGAGAAAGAAAAGACAAGAGGGATACAGGCTGTTGAGGTGGGGTCTTGTGCAATGGCATTACTCTTCACAACAGACGACATAAATCCTTTTCCTTCCAACCAGCATGTTAACATAAATACCACCTCTTCCACTTTACCCTCCTTGTTTTTGTCTTTCCCTCCATCTCTACCTACAGCCTAATAAAACACAGGCCACCGTGTACACACTAGAATATTCCTTCACCTTCACAATACATCTCTGCTCATAGCACAACACAGTCATTTTCAGCACAAGACTGCCTAATTCGGATAAAGATAAATATTGGTTCAGGTGAAAGACTTACAAGCAGGAGTTAAAGTGGGATTTGACAGATGATGAAACCCTAGGATTGGATGTAGCAGTGCAGCACCGAAAAAATAATAACTTATAAGTAAATTAGTTTTTATTAGGCTGCGATACTACTCAGATATTCATTGATCTTTGGGTTTAGCAGACTGAATTCATCAAGATATAAGTAGATGTTTCACAAACTATATACCCGTGTCCTGATCCTTAAACACTAGAAGCTAGTAGAAAAGGTAGAATTCAACGAGTGAGCTTCATCACTTTAAATTTAAACTGATGCCGTGATGCGACTTCAAACTGACCATGAACGCCGTGTCTGCTCTGAACCAACATAGTTGATCATTAGAAGTTTAAACTAACCAGTTTAGCTAGCACTAAACTCTACCAAACTGATAGTTTTTTTCATGCAAACTTGAATAAGACAAAATTAGTATTAATGTACTTTAATTTTAGCTTTGTAGGTTTTCACATGAACATTACGCTATTTCAGATCGACAAAACTTAACCCTTGTTTACAACATATAATACAAGAGTTTTTGTAAAACTTAAGTATCAGTTAACTAATTTTCTTCTTATCTTAAGTATGAAAATGAAAATATAATTTCCCTGATGCCTTCCTTCTTGTTTTGGTGGGCAGAAATCATTTTCAATGATAGTACTCTTACACATCCCGGTTTACACTGGATACAGGTTTTTTTTTAAAAAACCCACAAAGAAATGTGTTTTGTAGAGAATACTGGACATTTTAATTGTTCTGGGGGAAAAAGTCAGCAAATAATCTTCAGAAAGGGGTTGTGAAAACATAGAAACTTCAAAAAAATATATCGTAACTAGACAATACCATTCATCTTGACATTTAAGGTTCTAAATAAAATTTCACACACAGATCTACGGCAGAACAGTCTGGACAGAAAACTGTAACAAAATAAAAATTCAAATAAAAACTCAGTTTTCAGCAAAAGGCTCAAAAACTGACATTAAGAATAAAAAAATATCACTACACATCAAAAAGACTTTCGAATTTCACTTGTTCCATTACACACAGTAGAACTCCTTTAGTTAATGACTATGGAAGGAGTTTAATAGCTGTAAAAGCATGCATATATTATTTTAGAACCAACTAGGAAAACATCTACACATCCTCCTAAGAGTTGCTGATACACACACAAACTGCTGCTTACATTTATATTCACATTCTGATGCTCCAAGACCTGTCATATACAGATGCCATCCATATGGAACAGCCTAAACCTGCCTTATGATAAGGTTATTTTGAGAGAGTAAATAATGTGGAGTGGAAAGACTACTACAGACATATTATGCAAATATACCCATACATACCTACCAACAAACCCTCATCCTAGATGTCAAAAATCTGATTTTAGTTTACTGTCAAAAACAAAAACACACCAATAACTCACACATAATAGGATTTAATTAAAAAACTGTAAATACATCAAGGATGTTCTATGTTGTATCAACATACTGCTTTTGGGAACAACTTTTTAATCCTCTGATATCCCCAAAAAATGTATGGTGTGAAGTAAAAACTTATTAACATTGAACGGTCACACTTGAATGATCAGTATTAGGAGGCCTTACATTAATACTGTTAGAGCCCAACCAATACAGGATTTTGAAATTGTTGAGCAGTAAAGAATACTCCAACAACCCCTTCCCTTGTTATTTTGGTTCCCACATTTAAGAGAGCAATGGTGAATGAATGTGCAATTGCCACACCAAAGTAAGGTGGTTAGGACAGTGATCTTATAAAGAAACTAGAGTTTCTTCATAATGACAGTAGACTAGTAAATGAATGCCAATTAACTGAGACATATTTTAGAAAACACATGTATGTTTCTTAAGACCTCTCAGGCTAACCATTTCCTTTTTTTTGTGGAGAAAAAAAAGGTGTTTCTGATTTTACTGGGCTGGCCTCATCCACATTTAACCTGGGTATATGTGTCCCATTACTTAAATTACTTGGACGCCCCAATGTACATGGTACCAGAAAAATTGCTCAAGGATGCAGCTACTGCACAAGCTATGGCATTCAACTAACGGCACACTCCGGAGACCTTCATGATCAATGAGTGACTAAGCTGCCCTATCGAAATTCATACAGTCTACATTCTGTCCATACAAAGCACATACAACAGATTCCTCTCCATATACTCCTGACAACATGGTTTGAGACACTATAGTTTGCCCTGAGAAAAGGTAAAGGTCAGCTCCTGCCTTGAAGTAATTCAAATAACAGACTCCATTACACACACACAAACACAAAGAGGGACAGCAGAATGTAAATTAAACATCCAGCAGCTACAACAGAGGCATAGCTGTGTCACCTCTAATAAGGACCTGTTGACTCCAGCCCTGAAATGTTGATTTGCAATGGCAACAATGGCATGAAACAGACAACAGCGCTGTGGTGAGATAACTTTCCATCCTTTAATTAGAGGTAGTGACAGTTTTGAATTGGGTTTTAAGCACCCTCAATAAACCACCTTTGGACTTCTACACTGCTTTGCCATTTGGTAGTCCTTAAAGTTAAAGCTTATGTCTTTAAAAATGTGAAGCAATTTTCACGTTACAATTTTTTTATTGCTATAAATGAAGCTTTAAATGTAGCTTTTTTTAAAATCCTCCCTGCCCGGCTATCTTTTCCAATCATAAACACATGTGCTCATGATTAGAAAGATACCAATGTCATGATAGCAGAAATTTGTAGTTGGCAACAATATCAGTAGAATTTTTTATTATCATGAATTTTTTTTAATTTAAAATGATTGTGTATTTAAATTGTTAACATGATATTTTGTTGATAGGACACGAACTGAAATATGAAGGACAGTTGCCAAGTAACCTACAAGCTATAACCTTATTACAGTACATGCTAGCATAAGCATTTATACAACTTTAGACAAACAAACAAATTAACCTATGGGACATAGCTGGTTTTGCAGTGGCAGTGCCAGCTGTCTCAAAAAACCTGCAACTTGCATTTCACGATAAAATAAGATACTTTAGATAATACTTTGAACATTTAATTGAAACTCATTCACCTTTAATTCTTTAAAACGATCTAGATGCCGGTCTTCTAGGTGCTTTGCTAAATTGGAAGCATTTCCTCCCTTGGTCCCTTGGCATGACACCATTGTTTGTATATTGGCTTTTGTGGGTAAATTATCACCACTTGATCATCCAATTTAAATGCAAAGTGCTTCCATACCCAAGTGTTTCTGCCTTTCTTATCAGAGACTTGTGTTGAAGCTATCACAGCAGCTGCCCTCGTCACAATCTTCCACATCTAATTTCTGTTGTTCTATGTACAGTTCTTCTAACGTATTACAAGCATCGGTTCTGTTGACTTCCCTACACATTACAAATGGACCAAGCAAGCAACTGCATTATTTCCAATGGACACCTATATCATCACTATTGATGAGGTTAAAATCCTGCAGGTTATTTTAAAGAATGATACGAAGAACTGGCTTCATTGTTTAGAGTCGGATATGTCCAAATTTTTATTTATTTTTTTTACCCTGATGCCTATGGTTATTTCATAAAGTTGGGATAATAATGTGTTTGAAAGTAGCAACCATCTGGATTGGCCCTGCCGAGTTGCAGTAAATTAACTGATATTACTGAATCATTAGGTATCTCCAGTACCAGGGTTAATATCGGTATAGCAATGCACTCATGGAGGGACCTTTCTTTAGTTTTAGGGCTCAGCATCAACCTAACATGGGTTTCTACTAGCTACACATTTCCTTTCCTCCAGGGCTATTTGTGTGGAGTGCACAGTATTTCATCACACATTAAGCAGCTCATTCAGAGAACCGTCGTTGGGAAAATTTTCCATTACATAGAAAGAAGTTCCTGCAGGTAATCTCTTTTAATCTCTTTTTTATGCATAAAGTCACACAACACAGTCTTTGCCCTGTACCTTGTGCCTGAGCTTTCTCCAAATCCTACTTTTATTTAGCTGGACCTGATATTTAAGCTAGTGCTTAATTATGTGAACAAAAAAATAAATAAATAAATTACGTTTGATGCTGAGACAAATTCGGTTTAAAATATCCCAGTAAGACTTTACTAAACCCACTCAGTCAGTTCTTCTAGCGAGGAAGGCCAGACTAAATACCAGGGTAACCATGTTGCATCATCAGTCATTCTATTACAGAGACTCAGCTCAAACTGTGTGCAGATAATTTGCATGTTACACAAAAGCCCATTTGAATAACTAAACCGACAAGAAACGTGTGACAGACGTAGACACAGAACTTCACCACTAAGTGTTTGAAGCAGCTTGTGCAGTCATCGCAGCAGTGTAAAAGATAAAAATCCTGGGAAACGCCGAACAAAGAACGGCTGTGTAAACTGATGATTAGCCTATGAAAATTAACTCTCCTCCCCCTCAACCTGTTAGTTGGAGTTAATTTCTTGCTCACTGTATTTACTTGGCACATTATTCATTTTCTTAACTTAAAATTCTACAATAGGAAAGTTTCTGCCCGCCCGTTTTTTTCCTTTCTTTCTTTCTTTCTTTTTTTTTTTAAAAATCCCTGGCTGTCCCAGAGGTAATCTTAAAGCACAACCTATGTACTATGCAGTAGAGTACAAACCCTCTTGTAAAAGGACAGAAGGGAGGGAAAAAAAATTAGAGACAAAAGGAGCAAGAGGAGCGAGATGAAGTGTGGGAGAAAGAGGAGAGGAAATGGATGGTCCTCCACATTGTTGTGATCGGCTAAAGAGCTAAAGAACGGAGCGTGTCAGGAGAGCGAGAGAGGCTGTAAATCAGTGAGCGGAGGTGAAAACTACAAACGTAAGGGAGCGCACATTACTCAAAGAAATCTATGTGAGTGTGTGAGCAAGAAACAAAGACGGCAATGGAGTAAAGCAGAATAATGTTGGTCTTTTGAGGAGATTAAAGGCCTATCAAGCTTCCCTAAGTTGCAGACAGAGATGTAGCGGGGAAAATACCGGGATAAGATGGCAACCATTTTTAAATTATCCTACTTATTAAAAACTAAAAAGGAAACTCAACTGGAAGCAACACCTTTAGGTATAACTGCAAAATTCAAGTATTGAAAAAGTATATCAATGCTAAACCACATTAACTCTAGTTTCAAACAGCAGCCACAATTGGCAGCAATCATCACTGTTACCAAAAATGCTGCGAGTGTAACATTCTAAAGCCTAATGTCAAGGCCAATAATCTAAGGAGTGCATGTGTGCGTGTGTGTGTGTACATGGCCATGAGACTGATGCACGCACTACAAAGGCCAGAGATGTGAAGAGAACTCATGGACAGGCAACTCAGACAGCTGGCCAGATCAAATACACCATATATTATGCTCCTCTCACCACATCAAATACCACCTACCAGTTCAAAGAAGCTTGTTACAATTTTTATGATCTCCCTCTCTGGACACAGGAGAGTCGGGCCTATAGGGCAAGACATTGGCTCTGGACTTTTTTTTTGGGGGGGGGGGGGGGGGGGGGGGGGGGGGGGTACAAAAACAAGAGAATAAATAATGCAGAACACCAGAGGTGAGAAGAGTTGGACAGGGTACCTGGGTGACACTTGCACCGTGTGGTATTAAGAAAGCCTCTGAAGTTGAGCGTGGTAAAGATGAAAGAGACAGCAGCAGCGGACAGTTGGGGAGCATTTCCCAGTGACCTGAGGTGCATGCATGCGCCTTTATGTTAATCTTCCAGCAACATATGGAACACCTAGCTGCTTCTCTGTAAAATAGGTTTATATATGTAGGTGAAAATATTTTAAAAATGAAATGAAAAAAGAAAGAGGCACACCTAACTACCCAGACCTCTTATGAGATTTTGACAGATAGTTTCTATTTTACCCTGCACAACTTTTCTGATATTTACGGTAAGGTTATTTTAACCTGGGCTGCCTTTTCCTTTGTCTTTACGGTAGTCCAAGTATGTACACAGGACACACAGTTGTTTGCATTGTAACTTTACATGTCAAATGTAGCTGAGGAAAAACAAGAAGAGGAGAAGCTCAAACTACACCATTTTCAAAAGCTCTATTTTTTATTTTACTTTTTAGATTTTATTATTTAAATGGATAATAAACATTGTTGAATTACTGCTGAATTGTACTTTCTTTGTTTTATTTGACAGCCAGCTGTTGACTATATACAGACACTGATACAAATTCAAGACGTATTGCATATTGTGTGAGGTTTTTTGTTTTTTTTTAACTGGACATCAAATTTTAGTTGACTACCTCTGCTGCTGCTTGTAATATAGCCCAAGAAATGACACTACAAATATATATTAGTGTCACAGGCATCATATAGGATATGTTCAAGGACCAATTCCAAAATAGGAAGCAATAATGTCAGGAAAGCTAAGGCGCATTATAGAAGAAACGCCAGTGCAGTTTCCCCTCATATTCAACTGCTTCCCGGAGGTTAATCTCTCATCGGTGTTTGTCTGCATGAGCGTGTGTGCCCATGAATCTGTTTATACCTCTGCTTAAGGCTGTACCTGTGTACTTATTTTAAGAAAAAAGCTTGGACTGCATTCTCTATGTTCAAAGCTTCCAGAGAAATATGAAGAGTCTTTTATGAGAATCACTTTGCTGTGACGGGGATTAGCATTAAGAGGAGCTCATGAAGAGAGGCTGTGGTGCGGAATAATGACGCAACTTTTACTATTTAGTTTTAAGGCAGTGTGAAAGCAGAATTACCTTAGTGTGAACAAATGCACAAAGCATCGCCACAGGAAACACACTCTCACACACGCACACACTTCAAGGATCCTCTTTGTCTAGTAGCTGTCTCTTTGCTTACATTGACAAGCACAATTAAAGTTGCGTTTTTGGCATCGAGCATGTTTGCCTAACATCTTCACCAAATATTAATGCTATTAAATTACACTAAAGTCCGGTTTCTGTTTTTCCACCCGTTTGACATTGAGTGAAAATGTTGTATTTAAACAGGTCTTCAAACTCAAGAAACCAATTATAAGAATTCTCTTACTGACTGGTTTTATGTGTCCACTTTATTTGATCTAACAGAGAAATCGCTTCTCTTTGTACGCACAACACAAGCCTGTGTCTCCCATCTGGAAAAAAGCAGCAACTTTATCACATTTTCTCCCATCTCCCTGCTACTTGACCTTGGCTAACGCTAATGTGTGCCTGAGCCAATAAGTGTGTTAATATGCATACAGGTGTGTGGTCCACTTTAGTCTTAAATCATGCTAAAATGATGCTAGTGGCCACTCCAGCCCCAAGATGTCTAGCTCAACTTTTACTCTCCCCCAAATAGAGGGACTATGTAATCAGTTCCTTTGTTTGTTAGCAGTCTAGTGTCCATAGTTTTCAACATATCACTTTTTAAATTTTGTGTGATTGTAGACACCGTTAACAGTTTGTGTCCATTTAGTTTTGGCCAAAATCAGGCCAAAGTCTGCTGTGTTTTTTATGGATCGTCTTCAAACTTCAACAATATACTAAGCACTAGGGGACATGAGTGCCTCAGATAACAAAGCACTTCTGACCTTCATTGTTAGCACCCAAGGTCAAAGTTGACCTTAAAAGAAATTTAAATAAACCACAAAACTGTACAACAAATGTTTAAATTTTTTCCAATACAATGCACTACAGCAGCACAACGATGCCTTAAAGTTTGGCAAAAAATCACACACTACAGGACACACTATGGCTTATAAAAGCCAAAGATTTCAGCCCATTCTGCTCCAATCATATGGGTAAAGATAATAAAATACATCCTTTTAATATGGAAGGCCTCAAGGTCATAGGTCAAAGGTCAGGGTCACTTGAATTAGGAAAAAGCTTTACTTTCCATTGGATCATCTCCAAACTTTAAAGCAATATATTAGTCACTGGGGCAACATAACATTGAGCTCTTTGTAACATTTTTTGTTTAGATAAAAATTTGAGGACGCAAAAAGAATACACTACACTAGATCTGAAACTGAGGGTCCTTTACTCTGATATTATCCAGTATTGTGTGCCTACAATGGTAGACGTCAGACATACTTTTACAGCATTACAGCTTTAATGCCCCAGCTTTGACAATTACCAATCATCTGGTCTGTATTTTCTCCATCTGGCTAAAGAGAAGAAAAAAAAAATCTGTGTTTTATGTTATTTTTGTCATTGTGGCTCTGTGTTGTTCCCGGATCCTGGGATTTAACTCCCAGAACGCCAGCGTTTGCATCAGCCTTATGCCAAAGCCTGAGACCTCCCAAATTCTGTCACATCCTAGGTCCGCCCCCTCTTTCCCTTACATAATTGGGGCATTACAGCTCTGCAAAGCAGCTTAGAAGTGATGGGCATGAAGCAAGACAACAAAAAGAAAATGGGAAAAAAAAGAATTAAAGACACAAGATCTGATGGGATGACATTACAGGAAAAGTATCGGTCTCCTTTATGCTGTGCTTCTCTATGCACATAATGCCGTGTTTTTCTAACCTTTCCCCCTCCTCTCTAAACCTCATTCTTTTTTTGGGGGGGGGGATGTCATATGTCCAAAACACTTTTTTGCTTCGTCTTTGAGACAAACAAATCCAAGTGTTTTTGTCATTGTGCCGGTGAGTGGAGCATCTTGTATGAGCGACCTGAGAGCGGTGGCTTTGTGCGCCGCGCTGTTTTATGTTCAGAGACTGCTAATTAAGTAGCATCACAAAAGGGGCCACTGTGGGAGCGCACGGTGAGGGAGAAACAAACGAGGCCGCGCTTGTTTTTGTTTTGTTTACGCCGCGCATCATACCAGATCTGTCGAGCGCGAGGAAGCAGAAGAGGTCGCGAAAAGTGTGTGTGAGCACAGGCCTTTAACAGGTGTGAGTAAACAGTGTGTGTGTGTGTGTGTGTGTGTGTGTGCAGAGAGACGGTACTCTTTTCCAAGAAGTCAGGAGACTATGAGGTCATATCTTTCTGCTCTAGTACCGCTCATTAGAAATGACATATGCATAGAGCAACTTCGCTGCTCCTGTATTCTCAACTACCTCTATATCGGTGACATCGAGCTCTCAGACTTGACCTGCATTGATTTATTAAACACAGGCACTGATACCGACCCTGTTACTCGCATACATACTAGCATTCATGCACACGCACAGACACACATGCTTGCACACACTTCCTCCCCTCTACCTCCACACGCCAATCTCATCAGAATATCAGGCGCTCAATTGTTGAGACAGTGCCATCGTCAACATAAAACCCCATAAGGCTTTGCATTCATGAAGGATCCATATTGGACACACTGTATCATAATGTAGACATGTGAGACTGAAACTATGAAGATGCCATTGCAAATACAAGTTTTTATTTTTCCCCCCTCAAAAACTCAAATATTGTATTTTCAAAGGGAAGACCTATCCTGCTGTGTTAGTCAAGAAACCGTTTCAATTAGGCCAGCTTCCAGCCGGACTCCAGAGGTTAGAACACATGCGCACATACATGCAAACACACACACACACACACACACACACACACACACACACACACACACACGCCTACTCACTTGTTCACTCAGACGTATAGTGTAAATCCCCCACTGGGGCCATAAAATTGTTGTGATGCATGGGGGGAGGATGGGATGTACAGTGCTATATGAAACCCTAGTTTGTCAAGCAAACACACACATAGTCACACACAGTACACAATAGCGTTTGCTCTTTATGCGCACTCCTATACTGCTTATATTTGCACAACCCAACAGGAAGAGCGCTAAACTCTGCTTTTTAAACCTATAGGTGCCCGCTGACGTGCTGAATAGTCAAATATTCATCAGCTCTCTTTATCGATGCATAATTGCTAAATAATTAATAACCTTGATGACTTATAGCAATTAAATTTTCAATTGCAAAATAGTGGAAACCCCAAATTTAAAAGCCAAACTGCCACGTGTGTGACAGCAACAGTCGAGTGGCAAAATAAAAATTGATAAAAGCTCTCCTGTAATTACTCTTCGAGCGAGCGACTGACTGACAAGCAGGAACGGGTGAGGTTTCAGCAGCCCGATCCCCAAAAACGAAAAAGAAAAGCCTTGTACCAGCAAACAATGTCCCCGCTGGCTCTATGAATCGACGCTCGCTGTGAGCCTCGTAATTTCCCTCTCGCGGCCCTGCACTTCCAACCATTGCCATTCAAGTCCCAAACCGCTCACATGCCGCGCGCTGCTGGTCGGGCCACATGACAAATTACTGCTGGGCTTATTATCAAAAATCAGCACTCGCCAGAGGGAGTGGCCGGGGAGGAGGAGGGTTACGACGGAGGGGGGATTCCAATAAAGCCTACTGAGCGTCCACAGACAAAGGAGAGGGACGAATTCCTCCTCCTGCTGCTGCTGCTGCTGACGACAAGCAAGAAGAATTCATTTCAATTACAAATGGCTGCTGTTTGGAGGGGAAAAAAACTCATAAAAAGGTCAACAGGAATTGCAGCATGTGTGCATTTGTTTGTACAGCACCATACATTATCTGCATTCTTATCTATTTATGGTTCAAAAAGAAGCTGGAAGAGCAGAGCATCAACCTGCAGAGAGCGATGGAGGACGGCGATTGTTTTGTTGTCGTGTGCGTCTGTGACACGCTGACCCGCCTCCATGTTGTGCTGCACTCTCAGCAAAACAAAAACACTGTACACAGCCTCCTATCCTTTGTCTTTCTCGCCACACTTATTCGTTCTGCATTACTTATGCCCTTCTTCTCCACCCTTCCCCTCCTTCCTCCGCCCCCACCCCCCTACATTTATTTTTTTTTTCCCCTTTGGCAAACAGCCAGTTGTCTTTTCTCCTTTGTCTGCTGTTTGTGATCGCTGATTAGAAAAATAAATGATTTTGTAAAATGCAGATCAGCTGCAGGAATCTCCTGCGAGATGCGACGAAACACCTGCATGTGAAATATTTCACAATGAACGACGTCTGTGTGTCTATAACTGTATGTCCACCCGCCTTAATTACTCTCATTAAACTGAAGGAACCCAGAATCGCCACTATAGCTGAGCACAGTTAGGACATTTAAAATGTTCCCAGGTAAGAACCCTCTGCTTACCCTCCCAGGACCTGGCATCCACATGTGTGGACATCACATTTTGTCTTGTCTAGAACACAATACTAAATTTTGCTCTGCAAGGGCCTGATATCCACTTATGAGGACATTATACAGCCACTGTTCTATCGAAATTTAAAACGAATGTCCTCATATGTGGATATCAGGCCCTTGTAGAGCAAAATCAGGTAAAAAGATAATTCTTTGTTTTATATTCATCAGGTCCCAATCAGCCCAAATAGCAAAGAGAAATTAAAAATGCATACCATGAAAGAGTTTGGGTCTTAGGAGGTTAAATTACACCATCACCACCCACCCTACCTGCCCGCTGCTGTGGGGGCTGATCTAATGTGGAAGAACCTGAAAACAGAGCCAAGGGAAGATGCAGGAGCCTTTTCTTTGAACAACAACTTGCTTTATAGGGTTACGGACTTTAATTTGAATTCTTTTTTAAATACAAAACTGCACAAAGTTTGTTGCCTACCAGTTTTAAGGGTCAATTTATAGCTATCATTGCAGTTTGTTCAACACTCCACGAGCGTCACATCCATCTCTATTTCCTGTCATAGCTACTGCCATTTTAATTTTAAAATTCACTTTTAGGTTTGTTTTTCCCCCTTTAATACACATACCTACAACTTGCTTATAGTAAGGAATTTCAAGCTAATGAGGAGACTTGTCCACACAGCGGCCAAAGGAAGCTCGGTCAGTGCCATGACTCGCTAACTTCCTCTTTAGAGCGCCGAGACTGTCTCGAGCAAGTTAAAAAACTTAAAGTAAGCATGTATTCTACGCTAATCCCTTTAAGGCCTACATGTCCCATCATCATCAGCTGGATGAATGAAACTGCACAATGACTAAGCTCTTTTCGTTGGCCCCCTCAAAGCTTCTTGATTTGGGAACATTAGGAGGGGAAGAAAAGAAAAGCATGCGGTGGGAACCATTTGACACAGCCTTTGTTGCAGCTTATGAATCATCCCGCTCCGTAAGCCGACCAAATGAGCTCGTCTGTCTGGTGTAATCTCGTGACATCTCAACTTTAAATGGAGGAGCTGCCGGGAGCCGTGTTGACATTTCGTAATGACGACAACTGATCACAGTGACTAAATTTTCATTTAAGTCGGTTAAGAGGTGACCTCATCCGAGTTCGCTTTTAAAGCTGGGAACACACTAAGACACTGGGATTTTTTGATAATCTTAAACAACATGGGACGTGTTTTAATTGGCCAGAAAACCCTCCCTCAGCTACTCTGCTGACAAAGTACTGCTTAACTGGCCCACAATCAGATGAGGCTTACACTGAACTTAAGCCCAAATCCCCCAGTCTATGTAGCCCACTGACATATCTATTAAAGTTTGTTTCAACTGTAGAGCAGTATTACTGTTGCAATTATGTTAAATGATTTCACATAACATATTCATTCAAGTTTTATTTCAGTTATCTTATACAGTCTTCTTGCTTTCTGCTATTCAACTGTTGTTTTTTGGCTTGTTTATTGTTACAGTGACTTGCAAGTGCTTTGCAACTTTTGTGAATTGCAGCCAGCGAATGACAATCATCTGCTTAAATTTCCCAAAGTGGCAAAAACTGACGTCTCTTTTTACATACATATACTATACAGACAAAAGTATTGAGGCACACCTTTTAATCTTTGACTTTGTGCTGTTTCAGTCCCACAGCCACAGGTGTATAAAGTCAACCACCTTTACAAACACTTACAGTATGAAAGAATGGGCGGTCCTAAAGAGCTCACTGATTCACAGCGTGGTGTTGTATTTGGTGCCACCATTGCAACAAAACAGTTTTCAAGAGTTCTTCCTTTCTAGATATTCCACAATCAGCTGTAAGTGGTATTACTGTAAAGTGGAAGCATCTAGTAACCACAGCAACTCAGAAATGAAGTTGTAGACCACACAAAGTTACAGAGGGAGGTTTAAAGACACCAACGCTCCGCTGATTCAATAAGTTCCAAACGTCTTCTGGCATTAACATCAGCTCGAAAACTGTTCTGGGAGCTTCGTCACTGCATGGGTTTCTATGGCTGAGCAGCTCCAGTAATTTTGCTGTAATTTTGAGTTTAATGCAAGGCAACCAGAGAAATTCCTCAAACCTTGGTTCCACACTTCTTGTTTAATGAGTATCACGTTCAGTATTTCATATACTGCATGTATTCAATCACTGCATGAAAAAAGTGTCAAACAAAAGTTCTTTCAAATCATTTTGCAGTGGGTAACGTGTTTTTTTTTCTGCATATTCAGCTCAATATTCTGTTAAAATTGGCAATATCATGGTTCAGCAAATATAGAACCAACCGTGCCTCTATATTCAATTGCTTCTTAAACAGTGGTTTGCTAGTGCTTTGGAGACAGTAACCGTGTCTTGACACCTTCCCTTTTTGTCCTACTCACAAAATCATCTGCAATCACTCACGGTCACATGAAATAAATCAGTGAGGATGTGGCCACAGATGAGCATGTTCTCCAAAGGAATGACCTAAAGTTACCTCACACTGTGTGGCTCTTTTTAATCATCGTGGGTATCAGAGGCATGTTGGAGAAATAACTGCTCTCCCACTTCCTCCTTCTGCATGCTTCTCAGTCACCTAGGTGTATCCACGGATACCCTGGGCCACTGGAATACAAATACAACCCAAACGCTCGCCTCTCAGCCCCATTACCACACACACACACACACACACACACAAATCCCAAACCACCCCGTCTTCACTCCTGTTCCACTGTCTCTCACACCATCCCCCTTCATTAACCGTTCTTCTGTTTCGAGACGGGCACAGGGGACTATTTGTTCAGTTTTAATAAACGGGGCAGTGGGGAACCGCTCTTTCATTTGCTCTTCAGAGATTATGCAAAATTTAAAGTGGGATGCATTATGTACCTTTGAACTAAAGAAAGGGAGCTTTACTTTTAGCCTTTTACCCACTTTCCCTCTTTACGCACATGGGTTAGAAGACTGATTGTGCAGTCAGCGTGACACAACTATCTTAGTCTCACATGAACAAAAATTTGCATCTGTACCTCCACCTCTCTGTCTGATTTCAGTCATGTGCAGAGGTTGTGGGGGTGCCCTTGGATCACTTTGAAAAAAAAAAAAATCCCATGGAAGGACGATGAACAGACTCCCAGCAGGTGCTCTTGGCCACACAACACAATACTAGAATAGCCACTGGCCGAAGTGGCAGGAAAGTGGTGCCAGGAGGGCTGATGGTGAAGGGCAGAGGGTGGGTGCCGTTGGGCGATAGGGTGGGCAGATTTTTTGGAGAAAGCAGTGCGCGGGCCCAGGCTTTTTCGGTGGCCCCGAACAAAGCAGACCTCTTCACAGCCATCCAGAGATGCAAATTGCTCTTCATCAAAGTTTCACACTCCGTTTCCAGCGAACAAAATGGAAATGCTGGCTCCTTGGCTAGAACTGTCAGTAACGCCCCCTCAGTCCTCTGTCCTCTTTCAGTGTTTGTAACTGGCAGTTCTTAGACGAACAGCCAGGTGAGTACACACATGCACTCGCACACTCACTACACAGTCACATTTACACACACGCACTGGGCATCAACAATAAAACCCTCATAGACACACACACACACACACACACACCCCTCCAGGCCCAGCTTTCTTTCCACTGGCTGTGTTTTGATCCAGTATCCCACTGGGAGGCTTACGATGAGCCCTGCTTCAAATTAGGCTGGGCAACAGCCATCAAAGACATCCCTGCCGGAGGGGTATTTAGACCCTGATCAGCCTCACCCAGAGGCACCTACAGGTAAGGGAGAAACGTGTGTCTGTGTGGGAAAAGCAGACAAAGAGAAAAGGCAGTTTCATCGCTACATGTGCATATATATATGTCCAAGAAGGTGCCTTTAATATTTCAGGATAGTCTCCCCCGTCACTCCTTATTCTCTTTTTCCCCCCTCATCTTCTCCTCTCTTTTTGCCGCCAGCTAAGGGGAAGATGACCTCAACTCCTGGCTTAATGTGATAACAGCAGCGCTTTAACCTAATGCAGAACTGTCTTCCAATATTCTGTTGAAGTCTGAATGCCTTTAAAAAATGTAGGCTGAGCAAACAGGTCAAATACGCCACATTAGCATTTTTGGAAAGAATCCCTGGATGGCAATGATGTTTTCTAATTCCTTTGTGTGTGTTTGTGTCAGTATGTGTGCGCTCTGTACAGCTTGTGCCAGCCACTTGGGGGGTGGGGGTTGAACCCGTATGACCACCCAAATCTGCGGCTAGCCGGTAAGCTGATCTAAGCTTTATACATGGTTTCCGTCAGTGGTGAAGGAGAAAGTGAGCAGAATAAAATTATCCTTACGCTACAAATTTATGTCGATTTTAAAGAAAGGCTCTTTATTTCAAAATCTTAAAAATGCTTATGTTGAATATATGACAGATTGGTATGCAGTATAGTCCAGGCCATTGAAATGAATCAGGTACTCTGAGATATTATAGTGGGAGTTTGACTGAGGGGATATTTTCGAAATGGACAAAAAAGTGGACAAATGGAGGCTCGGAAGCTAGGCGCATATAGCTCTTAGGTTCTTCTTAGAAGCTCACACGTGTGTAACTAATGGACCTTTTTCGATCAAACGGGCACAGCTTGAGTTTTGCCTGTAATTAAGCAACACTTTAAACAAAAGAATGCAGAAGCCATCCTGTGAGTTTCCTAATGTACTTTGGTAAATACTCTGGCTGATCCTGAAAAGCGTTAACCATTATAAAAGAAACACGGCACAAAGAATTAACACGAAGGTTCTTCAGGTTGTTTTCTTCCTTTGTATCCTAGTTCTGTGCGATACTCCAAATCAATCTGAAATCAATACCGTATTGGTATTTCAGTATTGATTTGAGATACTTTTAACTTATAAAGACAGCTTATGTGAGGGGGAGAGCGTTTTGTCATGACTTATAAGATGAATCATTATAAACGTGCAAATATTGTTCATATTTTAATGTCTCACTGTGCTTTTTATTTTCCAAAATAATTAGTTAACACAATAAAATACACATTTCAGCATTTCATGCATCTTAAAACTGCATTTTTATAATGTTTTTTTGGAGACCTGAAATGTAACTGTACCTCTCTCTAAAGCATTTTGGGTCAACTTCTGTTGTTTAACTGTGTTACAGATATAAATAAAATAGACGTGACAGTCTACACAAAAAGGTTCAGACATTTTTCACGTTTTGTGGTATTTTTTTCTTTTTCCAAAGTAAATAATTTTTAATTTAACACAATTTATTGAGCTACATACTGAACTTAGTGGCTAGAAACAAAGTATTGATCACATAGTGCTAGCATTGATATGACACCAATACCAGTGGTATTGAGCCACTCCGCTGTATGCTTTGGATCATTACATCGATATAATTAGCGCATAATGTCAAATTTCAGTTTTTTCTTGTTTCCCCAGTCACAGTTTTCTCTCTTTTTGTGCAGAGTTTTTTGTCTCCCTCTCTCTTTAGGCTTACACAAAAGGTAAACCAAACTCTCAGCCACACTCTTGACATTGACAGAACAATCTGCACACACTAGCAGGATAAATTAAATCATTATACTGCTAATACTCGTCTTCCCCAGCGTTTACACCGATTTTGAATAGGCAACACAGGAAAAGAAAGGCTGTGATGATTAAATTCCATGCAATCCAGTTTTAAAGAGCACTAGGTTCACCGGTAAGGCACCAAACTGTGTACGTAACAAAAGAGGTGCTGTAGCATTAAGTATTAGTAGTGTTGTGCGTGTGGCTCTCGGGACTTAAAAAAATAAATAAAAGCAACTATAAGAACAGCCATTTACTATACATCCCCTGTTATTTTCTACCATCGCCGAATGAATAGAGTTTGCTTAGAGGCGGAGAAGGCCCTTCTGATTAGTATTCTTTAGAGTCTGTAAGAACAGACAGGCCCGCGATCAGAATGCAAGGAAGTCCTCTTTCAGGCAGCGAAGGAGTGAGGGTGAGGGGGACGAGACAGCAGAGGCTTGTCTACCATGTAAACAAAGCTTTAAAGATCGCATTTACAATGCAGCACAGTCTTAAGCAAAGGAAAAAGCCTTCATCGTCTTTAAGGTGTCTTTAAAGATCTTTGCAAATGGTTTTGGCGAGCAGAAATTAGTTTAAGGTATGGAATATCGAGTCAGCGTGTGCCTCGAATACCCATTTTCCCCAAAAGACCACAGCATCTGAACATGTCGGATAAAAGGACAGTGTTGTGACAAGAGGAACAAAGCGTGCGCAGCCATGAAAAAAAAAAAAAGTGCTGCCAAAAAAGAAAAGAAATGCAGACGCTGAAGTCCTTGCAAGCTGAAACATTAGGATTCCTGAATAATCACACAGACTGATGAAGGTGACACCTTCTTTCCCCCCTTTATTATTTGTCATGAATTCATGAATCATTTCAAATTCTTAAACACTTTGTTTTTTTTCTTTCAAACTGACTATTAATAAATGTCTTAATAAACGTCCAACTCTGACCTCTGAGATTAATGTCTGAGTTTTGGTTTATAGTGTTGAATTCACTCACTGAAGCCTCGAGTTTAAATGCAGCGCGTCTTGATTTTTGATTCCTTCAATCCAAAGAAATACCGCGAGCATAAAATGCCATCAAATATATAATGATAGAGTTGTTAACATTTTGAAAAGAGAGATATATTTCAAAGAAAAAGACAAAAACAAAACATTTTATTTCATTGTGGGAATTAAATGATTCTGATTCTTCTCATCGCTGCCACTCCAACACCGTTAATTAGATTTAACACATAATAGCTCCACAATCCCACCAGGATATCTCTCCTCCCCCATCCTCTCTCACTGTTTTTCTATCCTTCTGTCCATCTTCTCTCCCTCTCTCTCACACACACGGCACACTAAACAACCTCTTTTTGTGGTCCGTGTCATTGATATTGCTTGGCTGGGGCCTTTCAGCCCTGACGGATAAGGAGCCCATAGGAACCGACTGAACTCTGATAAAGGTATGGCGAACGGAAGCGAGTGTGGGTTCAGGCCCCTTTAGCCCTCCAGAGGAATAATTTACAGCTCTGCCACAGTTGATTTCCCTCACTACGGCCAAAGGCAGTCAGAGACTGGCCATAGCGACATAGCTCACTTGCAGATAGCTGAGCATAGCAACATACAATCATACAACAAAGGAGCTAGGAGGCGGCAAAGAGGGGAGAGAATGGTTTGAATTATTAAAGGGAAGAAAAAATAACAACATTAATGGCACAAGTGGGGATTTCGGTCATGTGCGAATGTGCAACATTGCGATTTTGTTTGTTTGCACTCAGTACTGAATAACCTTATAGTACTTTTTAGTTCACCTCTTAGTGTCCTTTCCTTCCTAAATCCTTGATTTATCGACTGTGTCAAAGAGAAATCAAAGTTATTGACTGAAAACAAAAAGGAACAAATTCACAAGGTTGATTCTCAGTATCGTCTTGCACCGAGTCTACTTTGTTGTCATGGAGATACTTCAGTTGAACCATACAACCTCGGTGAAATGAAGTACAGCAGAGGTGGCAAAAAGTACACATTTGCAACTTAAATAGAAATAGAGATGCTTGTGTTAAAAAAATACTGAAGCACTGATTCGGCTTCTTTACTCAAGTGACAGTGAAACTGTACAGCCTCTGAAATGTACTCAAACCATTTTTTTTTTAAAATTAGCTCTTTGAAGGACAATTCTACCTGCTGATTTTGTACTAAGCTGACTGGACATGCCACAGCAACAATTTACTGACATCTGCACCTTGAACACCGTTCCAGATCATTCTGGCGCAGTTTAACCCCTGAGTAAAGTGCAATAAAGGATCCATAAATTACATGTTTGTGTCTCTTTCATGTGTGTCGTGTGATAAGAAACAACGATGAACACCCCCCCCCCCCCCCCCCCCAATAAGACTGTCTATAATGCTTTGTTGTTCCTTCCACTGATGTTCAAATCATTATAAAGCATAAATTAGAGATATCTGTGGAAAAAAAGCAGGAAATAAAAGAAAAGCACTTGAAAATCCTCTTAAGTGCAGTACTTCCCACTTTTGATATACAGGCATTATAATGGTGGATTCACACAGAAATGTCACCCTTAGTCAAACTGGAAACCCATGCATCAGTTTGCTTCTTTGCATTGACTTTGTATGCACTTGTGCTACGCATAAACTTGACCTTATGCTTGGTGTGAACACACCAAAAGTTGAGACATGAGACTCAGAGAAACCTGAATAAGACACTATTGGGGAATGAAGGTTGCCCCAGCCAATCAATCATTTTATAAAGTTTTTAAATCAGATTTGACTTGTGAGCATGTGGAAAGAGTTTTAATATACCGGCAGCTAGTGGCATTAATCTCTGGCTCCCTTCCTATTTATCTAACTACAGGCTTTTTAACCCAAGATGACAACTTGTAGGCAGTCCCGAGTCTTCTATAAAGACTTGTGTGGAAGACAGTATGTAAATGGAATAACCATTTATTATTTTATTACGTAAAATGTGTTATTAGATTAAAAGTTTCACATTCAGTTCGGTTTTGTTTTTTTCCTCTAAGTAGAGTTACTTTTTTCTCGAATTGCTTTTTTTAATTTCAAAGATGAACTTTAAAACAAATCCACCTGATTGTCCAGAGAATACAAAAACCCTTTCAGGAGTGAGAAATCAGGAAGAAGCAATAAAACACTAAGGAGGGTGGAGCAACTTCGAGATCAGTACTTTAGCTTCATCAATCACAGTTTCTGTAGACATATCTGTTTATTCAGACCGTGTGGGTATGTGCATGTAAAATATGAACTGCGATTACATTTGCTTCTGTGCCTGCCAGCAAATGCAAGTGGTCAGAAGTGTGCATTCAAGCTGCTTTTATTTATTTATTTTTATCTGTATGCAGCTGCAATACACTTAACACCCTCTGACTTTTTCATTTGTTCCACGTAAAAGAAGATCCAACTCTCTCAGCAGAGTACACAAACCTCTGAGCCGCACAGACACACATTCCCTCTGGTTAGGCCAAAAGAAGAGATTGGCTTTGACATCTGCCTCAGTGTGTATTGTCCTGTTCTCATTTGTATGGGGCCTAATATCGCCCTAACCTTTACGCCGCGCAGCGGTTCAATTGCATCAGCATAAAACTGCTTCAGTGAAAAGCCAATTATCGTCTCAATCGCGCCACAATACAGCTTAGGCACTGCCCACGCCACTGCTGAACGTACAAAACAGCCAACAATGCTGGCGAAGTGACAAAACTGGGGCAGGGCATGCAACAGTGACAGAAAGGAGGAAAACTCGATTGCATTCCTAATCAAAAACTCTAGCACATTGTGCAGAGGTTTTTTAACGCATCTTCTAACAACCTCTTAACCGCATTAATTTATGATCTGTAAGGGATAAGCTGACGGTCTTGCTTTATTTTTATTTTTTTCCTCACAAATGGGAAATAAAGCAGAGGATGATGAAAATTGTGGGGGTAATCTAGTTTGCTTTAGGTGAGATATACAGTTGGAAAATATATAGTGTTATGCAGAAATGATATTGCTTAGGTGGCAGTGTTTACATCTCTCTGTATAGATGCTATGACACTAAATGAAATACAGGGATTCTGTTTTAATCATAATCCTAAAACGTAAAAAAAGCAAATGGAGCAGGCACTATGAGTGGTAATAAATGCACAATTAAGATCAGAAACGGTAATTTGCCTGCAGCAACAGAATGTGAAAAGGCATCAAATGATTCTCTTAATTTCGTGAGCAAGCTACAGCGAGAAGATGTCACTTGGATTGAGTAAAGGTAAAATATGAATGCATGAGATGAGGCATCTGACGCTATCTGTAAACCCCTCTCCCTACTGATTCATGTTCAATTACCGCAAAATGCAGTGGAATACTCAGCTTAGGGTAAAACACGAGCAAACGGCACACTGCCGATCTGCAACAAACATGCTTAACATGCTTAATGTGTTTTTCTTTTTCTTTTTTTGCTTAGATAAGTAACTAGCAATCTGCTGCACTGGCAGCAATGCCCGCTTTGAAATGGCTGGGAGAGAAAAGCTTGAATGGTTCAAGTTTTGTTCAAAAAGTCACGCTGACACTATGGCAACACAATAGAATTTCATTGGGAATGGAGGTAACAAAGGGAGAGAAATGACTGCTTCCATGCCCGTGCGTGTGTGTTTGTGCATGCGCGCGCTCGATTGGGTAGAATACAACTCCAAGCCTTTCGCCATGTCTGTTAGTGGGAAACAGTTGAATGGCAGGGAGCAGGGATACAATGTTATTACCTTCTGTAGCTCCACCCCTCTATCAATCCATCTTTGCAAACACACACATGAGAACACACAGATTTGCCCAACTTCAGTGAAGCACGGAACAATCCGTCTTTCAGTGCCTTTATTCCTGGGAAAAGCTTATAGATCTTAATTGCATTACTGGGAGGCGTAAAGTGAGGGAGCGTCCAAACCCGGTGAAGGAAACCAGAAATGGAACTCTGATTTAAGTGAAAGATAAATAATCCCTCGCCGACATTCTAGAGGTGTTCTCTGCCTTTTTCTTTCACTTTATGACTCTGATGCAACCACAACTGTTTTTTTTCTATCCCCATCAGAAGCTACACATCTCTAACAGCACCACTGTGCAAATTACACCAAATCATAATGGTTAGATATAAACAACAAATCTGATTAAATTGCTCCCACACTGACACATTTATGCTCTCCTGAAGTGGAAAATCTTTTAGTCAATGAAGAAATGATGCGAAAAATGGGAGTGGAAGTGAATTTTATTTAATTAATAATGACCCAAATGGAATGAAATTGAATCTTATTAATAAATCCAGTCATTTCTGTATGTGTATTATAGAGTGGGTGTGTCTGTTCTTTACCTAACTTGACAGTAAGAAATAAGTAAGTGCAATGCCAAGTTTGGATGAGAGTTGAGCCCAACTGATTTATTAGGAAGCTGATTTTCCCCATTTGCCGATCTTTAGGCAGTGGCATTTATTTAAAAGATGAGAGAAACACCCTTCAACAATGTAAAAAAAATGTTGATGTTGCACAGTTTGCTCACCAGAGGGCACTCTGCAACATTCCTGTTGGGAACAAGTCCCGCAACACAACAACTATCTGATCCAAGCACACATATCAAATGTTAAGAAAATCTGCTTGTTTCATGTATCTGAATAGTAAAGAAAAATATATATTTCTCAATCACGAAATAACAATATCGCTCCATTGATATTGCCTTCCAATAACAAATCAGATTTTTGAGTACTCCTGTTAAACTCTATATAGGAGTCCTGTACTGTACGACATTCCTATGCACAAAAACAAATCTATGTTGGTAAATTCACATTGTAAATTTGAGGCTACACTTTATACACAGCTTCCAACTTTTATTTACATTTTTGTGGCTTTTTAAAATGTCACTTTCAGTCTTTTCAAAAAGCTGGATCTTTCAGTAAAACAATGTTGTGTTGCTCAGAAATTGGCCCCATGCGTTGAAGCTGCCAATGTCATATTTCATCTGTTTTTTGTTTGTTTGTTTGTCCCCCCCCATCAGCGTTACATATCAAGCTGTCAGCCTGCCAAAGCTGATTTGCTTGCGCGTCGAGGCAGCTTATTCAAACATGGCATCTAAACAGAATACTTGCTATGAAACACAGAAAAGGCTGCATGTGTGAAAAAGTCCTGTGTAAGAGAAGAGATGTGAAAAACCGAGTGAGAGAACAGCATGTGCCATTAGAGGAATGGAAAAAAGAAAAAGCATAAAAAGGCAGATTGGGAATAAAAAAAAAAAAAAGTTGACAGTTTGAACTTTAAACTTTTTGCTTTCTCTCTGCCAAAACACAAGGTATCTATTGTTCAAACTAAAGGCCCTAAAGTCAGTGTCGGGGCCTTCCGAGCCCCTCCAAGCCCACACGAGGGTGACAACTATAGACTTGAACTCTTAGATTAATGCTGTCCCCCTTTCTGTCTCCAACATGGACCCTGGACTTCTATAAATGCCTCCTCCCCATCATTTAGACTAGACATCCACACATACACCACCTCCACCCCCAACAACTCTTTGGCAGGCTAGCACAAACAAGGCGTGAGGAATGTGGCTTCAAACACTGGACGGGCCACGAAGGAACATTAACTGCCGACGCCGAACAAAAGCAGAAGTTACGAGTGTACGAGCGCAATGCTGCTTTTCCAGACTACTCAGAAATTTCTAAATATCTAAAGGCGTATAAACCTCTGCACAAAACAAGTTTGTGGAACAAAACGATGCGGCTGGTAGAGATGAGCATAGCAAAAAACTTGTTTTTTTCCTCAAGAGAAGTCTCCTTGGTTAAGGCACTATCCAATTACCTGCAGATCAGATGTGAACAGCAACAGGGCAATTTGCACAGCAGGAGGAGAAGACAATGAAACTCTTCATCCATGCATTTGTCCTGATCTCAACCACTTAAAAGGGAGGGAGACTGTTGTGAAACGACAGTTAAGAGGACGAAATCGAAAAAGTAAGAAGAGATGAGGACAAGTCAGAAGCAGATCACACATGAACATCAATTTAGACATTGTGGTGAAAGCGTCTGCTTGATATCAATTATTGAGAGTCTTCATGCAAGCAAAGTGGCCGGGCCACCTTTTGATTTATCCTCCATTGCAATATAAAGAAAAAGAGCCGAGTGGCAGTCACCAAAACTTTGTATAGCTGTGCGACAAGTATTAATGATAGTGTACTAATGATAGCTGGCTGTTCTTGGGGCAATAAGCACCTCTAATGGCAAACACAGAGATAAGCTCTGTTCCTATGCAGCACTGTGAGACAGATGGTCTCATTACTTCTGATTGAGAATAGGGAGAGTAGTTTATCCCGAGAAATGGGCAAGAAGAATCGCGGTAGAGACGAGGAAAGAAAAAGAGCTACAGTAAGTCAATAGATTCATTCGTTTCCAGATTCCAGAGCAGCATTTTGATACACTTTTTGTTTTAATCCTTTCAGAATTTATTTTGGATTAGGCTTTCGCTTACGCTGCTGTTCAAATATACATAATCTAGTCTGTATATATAACTCGTGGAGGAATCCAGGGTAGCCAGCTGAGCTGGTCGGATGTTTCGGTATAGCTGCTCGAATAGCTTGTTTTGCTTTGTAAATATATTTGTGCAATTAAATCGATCGAGGGGCAAACAGAGATGGTGGAATGCGAATGCCCGAGGCAGCTGAAGAAGTATCTGCCCATACTGTACACAAACAAAATACACAGTACACAAAAGCTGAGAGGCAAAGACAAATATTACCAACGTCTCGTCAAACACTCGAGAGATAAACACTTCGTGCCGCAGATATAAAACATTCATGTGGAAAATTGATTTAAACTTTAAGATTAAAAAGGAATCGAGGCGAGATAGTATATAGATTGGTCTAAATTGAGACCAATCAAATGTCACCTGCAAACTTCGGATGCAATGCATGCAGTCCTGCTTTGAGTCGATACCCCTAACCCTATATCTGTCACCAGTATTGCAGAAAGCCAGACTTACTGCATTAAAATGACATTTTGACACATTGCAACAAAAGGAGGAACTGTCTTCATCTAGACTGGTTCCAAATCAAAGATGATAGCTTTAACACTGCGAGTCAATTGAAGCTGGTTGGGGTTGTTTCTGTTCAAGGGCCCCTAAAAATTACTGAGTTTAAACTGCTGTCAAACCCCTGTCAGCTGGGGTATAATATCCCTAAGAGTGACAGAAAGGTTGCTGACAGAAGCAGTTGGAGGCAGCTGGAGGGAAAGCAGAACATCATCTTTATGACAGCATGTAACGAATTTTATATCACTACCAATTTTTTCCACATTAGACCACTCTAGATGGCTCCAATTTAAATCAGTTAAAAGTTTTAAAATTTCATCTGTAGAAACAATGTTAAGGAAAGATCCAGCTGATTGCATTTGTCTGTAACAAGTTTTTATAATGAAGATTTGTTTCTTTTTTTGGCTCAAAAGGGAAACAAAATTCTTCTATGTCCATCCAGAATCTCATATTCTGTGGATCCCACTGACTTACTAATTGCTGAACGGGTTTGATGTGTAAGCATAAATATTTCATTATTACTATACCTTTTGTGAGTAATATTGGTCCACTCCTTCAGCCTCACTACAAAGAGCTCTAACCACCTTCATCTTCAATGAATTTGACGTGAGCCGTTCAGCACAGAAGAAAAAAAAAAAAAAAAAAAAAAAAAACACAGGTAAATTGGGGTTAATTCAGGTTACAGCTCTGTTCAGTATAGCCGTCCCTTAGAAAATGTCTTGCTTTGCTTCTTGAATGCATGTTATCTTATATCTTACAGAATATTGCTTTATTATGAGTATCAATCAGAGGTCTGGAGTGATTTCAGAAAAACAGCAGTGCCACTTTACCATAAGGAAACAGTGTTTCCATGTAAATAATTTTCTTCTACAAGTGCTCACTTCTGAGCGCTTGTACTTTGAAGCACTTCATTGTTTGTTTCTTTCCACTTTGCATTTTTGATGTCTCGTATTTAATCCTATGAAGTTTGAATGCATTTGTCATAAGTTGCTTCAGGCAAAGCAGTCTGTCAGATGAATGCAAAGTAATGCAAGGCATCATCATCAATTTTAAAATGAGGAAAATCAAATCTGCAAGCATAGATCAGTTGTGACTTTGAAACACCTGGTGGAAATCTTTAAAAGTCCTCTGAGACACTAGTTTCTAGATCTACGGCTTGTTTGGGGCAAATTTTAATTAGCCCTCTGGATAATGGATTGCTATTATCAACTGATTTTATCAGTTCAACAAAAAGTATCTAACAATCCAAAAAAAAAAAGAGGTAGCAGATGTGGCAGTGGCATAAATCAGATACCTCTCAGCTGTGGGACTTGAGCAAGTGTTTTGGACTTACAATTTAAAATTTAATTTCACTTTCTATTTAAAATCAGTTTAGGCAGCAAAAACTACTTTGTTAGGATCTAGACAAGAGCATGTGTTGCATTAAAAAAAAACAACCTTTTTTTCCCAACATTAACCACATATTAGAAAGCTCTTTTTACTGGACTACCAGATTGAAGACTTCACCAAAGATTACTCTAGTACACACACTTACTCACACCATTACTGGCAGTACTACACAGTCTGCGTTTCTTCAGGACTCATGGTATATACAGTAGAGCACCTAAAGTTAATTTCTGAGGTAAATTAAAACTGATAACGGCCATTTAATTGAGAACACTCTAGGCGGGTACAAATGTCACAATCTCTGGCAAACGAAAGCAAGTTCAATCAGGGGCTGTCTGGCCAGTGCCATCCTCCTGAAAGGCCAATTCATATAAAGCCCATGTGAGCCCTTAATGAGTCAACCTCTCCAAAAAGCTCCAGAGCTACTGTTAATTACATAAAGACCAATTCACCATGGACAATCATCCTCAGGCAAAAATACTGGGAGCCCAGGTTAGAGGGAACAGCGCTGCATAGCTTGGCATGCTACAGCCCTCTATTATGCAGAAGCAACAGGAAGTGTCTGGCACCACCCTGACAGCGAGTACACCGACCTCTACAGCAGCCAAGACGGTATCAGCCCTGCTGAAATGTAAACACCTTGAGGAGCTGGATGTATTTGAATGGGAGCACACTTCTGGTTTTTTTGGGGGGTTTTTTGAACCATTATCTATTTAAATGAAACAAAAAGCTCAACAGATACACACCGAGCCCAGAGCACAGCATAAATTAAAAGTGTATATCAAACTACTGGATTCTTATTTTGATTGAAGAGAAGAATCGATGCTTTTGCTGTTTAAAGAAGACTGCTCTCTAACAAGCAGACTGCGTGGCCTTTATAGACCTTGGATAGTCAGGAAAGTGGCAAACTGTCTCCAAATGTTACACTCGATCTTTGATCAAGTCTTGGAAGTCATTCAATTCACAGTCATCTGCCATCACTATAAGCCCTTCAAGGCTGACAGCTGGCCCTTTGATGTCAAAACATGCCCTTTGGCAAATATATGAGTATATGGGCAACACTGCTAAATTATCAAAAATAAAAGAAAAAAGATATACTTTCATCCTCCTCTAAAAAAGAAAAGTAAGGTGAGCTTGATTTGTTCAAAGATCTTTGGTGATGCTCTGATGTGATATTCAGTTGATTGAGATTTGGCTTCAAAAGAATTTCTACCCTTGGCAAAACAGTGTTTTTACTGTTTCATACAGGGATCCAACAGAATCATTTATAGCTGATTCAATGCCGAACGTCAAACAAGACTCCCTTCATCGCTGCGCATTTCTGCTTATAACACTATGCGAAAGAAAGAAAGAAAAAAAAAACACTTGGTGATGCCCCATAAATTATGTTTTTCACGTATGCATGTGCAATAAATACCGCAAATGACTGCCTTAGACTCACTGAACAGAGAAAATAATTCTATTTACATGTGCCATGCATTCACGCTCAGCATGTGAACATCTGACCTGTCAGAAGAAGCTCCGGATGGATCAGATTAATGGTAGGGTTGTCCCTACGATTATTATAGGCTTTTCACAGTTGGTTTTTCATCACTCGGAAACATAATTTCCAGAGGCTTGCGCTATGCAGCGACTGTGATAAATGTCTATGTGGCCTGCAAAACTGAGGCATCCAGCCAAGCTGCAGGTAGGGAAGGCAAAGGATCTACAGCGAATGTAAACTCTGAAGTAGAGGGAATAGTTAAGTCTGTGTGCCATATTGTTTTACTAGATTAAATTTAGTATTATGTCATATTTAGACCCACAGCTAGCTAGTTCCCACACCCTACTATGGGAAGCATAAGAAAAGCCACCTCACCACTAAGGAGTGCCTAAGCCATTGAGCATTTCACAATGCACAAAGAGATCAATCACACAGTGTGAAAACAATGGAACTCAATATCCGGGCTGTAATGTCAGATCAGCAGAAATCTTGTGAACTCTTAGCTCCCAAAACAATACAGGAGGGAGAGATACGGCCTCCCGTGCTTTATTCTGCCTAGCAGCCCCTTAAGGAGATCAAAGACTCTCGTGTTAAAAAACTTATGTAAACAAATCCTTTTTTTTCCCCAAATACGCTAATCACATCTTGCTACTGCTTAGCTAAAACCATCCTCTTTAACTGCTTAATATCCCCATCCCATTACAGCATACAGTATTCCCTGTATTGGCAGCAGGCAGCTTACAGAGCTCAGCTCTATCGATCCGTCTTAGTGATGGTTAGACATGCCTGTGCTGCGAGGAGGCAAAGGGGAAAAGCAGCGGGGCATTCAGTCCGACTAAGATGTGGCATTCCTTCTCGGTCCATCAATGATAGCAGAGAAATCTCATTTCACGACTCACTGACATGTTTGCAAAGCCACATCAGCAAAGGCACAACCTGAACAAAGCTCTAAGGAGGCTCTAGCGCCAAGTTCAACCTGTCTGGGTCCAGGACACATCCACACAAGAGGTGAGAGAGTTAACAAAATGAAAACCTAACAGCTGAGGTGAGTGTGATGCCTCGAGGACAAACATTGACAACATCTGCTTCTTTGGTTGCTAATGGCTTATTGATTCAAGAGGCAAACACCAGCCTTCTTTTCCATGAAAACTGTCCCCATCACAATCGAATCAAAGCGGCTGAGCAGACATTGCTTCACCTCAGAGCTGCTGGGCAGGTACCAATAATAGCTGTGTTAAAAATGCATTTCCTCTGAATCTACAGTTGTTGCCATCCAGATCAAATACTTTGCAGACCGCATGCATTTACGCTCCAACAACCATGTCCAATGGGTCCTTCAAATCAACTGATAAAAAAAGGCATTTTATAGTAAGAAAACCTGGATTTTCATCCCCCTCCCAAGATCAAGAAGCCCCCATGTCTCAAAAACTGCCCTTATACACATGAACATAGTGCCAGACTGAATAACAAGAGGCCAAAGGTGGAAAATGACTTTAAACTGACTAAACAGTGCTGTGTGAAACCACCCTAAAACCTAAATATGAAAGTTTCATGTGGAACTTTCATATTTGCTTTGTATTCTGTATGCAGCAAGGTGCTATAGATGTGCAAAAGTCTGTACGGGCTAGCAGCTAGCCGTGAAATGAAAGTAAATTCTCCATGTTCTCCAGTAGTCTAGAACACAACACCTTCTTCCTGGCTTTACTTTTGTTGCCCTGCCCCAGACAGATCTGGCCAATAAGTGGACTGATTATTCTCACGTGGTACAGACCACATTTTGGTTTGCTTGGAGTTTACTTGGATTTTCCTGTGTGTGAAAAAATAAAACCATGGGAAACAGCCACATGTCGACAAACTCAGACCAGGGTAAACAAACTAATGGTGTGAAACACCCTTAAGCAATTTATGGGTTAATAGCAACGCCTAAATATGTACATCAGCCAATAAAGTTTACTTTCAAATATTTTATTATGTCTTTCATTTAAAGGCACAACATCCCTAAGACCCTAGAATTAAGGTGTAGTGCTCTGCAAACATACAACTCGCATTCAAGAATTAGTCCACCATTTCAGCTTTTTTTTTTTTTCTTCAAAAAGTAACGCTGGTCTCTTTTGATAGAAACCTTGAGTCGATCGAGTGAACTGATTATCATTTAAATCCAGGCTATAATGAGCACACAGTATGTGCCTTGACCTGTTCAGACACTAGAACGCTCCAGCAGTACTCTGTGGTAATGCCCTTCCTCTGTGGTGATTTAATAGCTACCGTTACTTGTTGCTTGGTAGCTCTGTGCATTTGGTTCGCCTGTGGACTGAGATTAATGTGAGCAGGCCAGTGGGGAACCAGTGCTCAGAAATAAACTTGCTACTTGGCAATAAACTAGATGGCCTAGGTATTCATGAAATCAATGGCTGAAACCCATCCTATTTATGTCATGTATCTTTGCCATGTGTTGGGCAGGGAAAATTTGCGGATACTTCACATCGAAATGATATGAGGTAGCGTCCTTTTTCTGCTTTCTAAAACAGAAAGCAGAAGGACACTTGGAGCCATTTACCATTTGCACACAGATTATTTGTGTACGAAGAATGCGGGGCAAAAACGTCCATATACACGCAGCCTATGAAAACCAGCAGAATACCGGTAGTCTCCTATGCCTACAATTCTATTGCGACATATTGCATGCACACACACAGACACACAAGTATCACATAAACATGTATATATGCATGCACACGCCCAGCTGGTGTCCAAGTAATTTTGGCCTGTTACAATGGGAATCCTGAAGGCTTCAATTTTCACAGTGACTAAAGCCAGGAACCAGACTCAGGAGTCCAATCTGTGTGTGAGCAGATTTACAAAGAGGGAGGTTATTAGAGAGCACACATTTTGTTCGGGTGTGTGTTCATGTGAGCATGCGTTAACTTCAGTTCTTGCCAGTACTGGGGCAGGGGATGGATAGCAGCCCACCATAACAGCTTCTCCGCCCTCAGTACTATATATGTATGTGTCTGGGGATATGTATTAACCTCCAACCTTTTTCTTTTTCTTTCCTGTGGGCCACTGCTGTGCCATTCCTATTTCATACCGCTGAATATGCAGCAGTCTCTTTTCTGATGACTATCCACGTCAAGGCTACAGAGATAGCTGCTGATCTCAAAGGCAACTTTGACCGCTCTTGTATACAAGCACCACAATCAAATGCAGATCAAAGATATTTTATGTCCTTCTAATGTGCATTAGAGTCTGCAACATCTCATTAATTACTGAACTTGGACTACTTGGCAGACATAATTACTAGGGGTGCAACGATACTGGTATCGATATTGAACCGTTCGATACAGTGCTTTCGGTTCGGTATGCATGTGTATCGAACAATACAAAATTTTTAATTTATTTTATCAACTTTTCTTCTGACGATGCTGTCTGTGTTGAGAGCTCAGTGGATCTGCGTTCGACTACTCCACCTAGGCTGCACTGTCGAGCGCAGATCCACTGAGCGCAGCGCAAGCTAGCAAGACAGAGGCTAAGCTCGCTGCAACATGGCAAATTGAACCTCCCCCACCCTCATTCAGATCTGGCCTTTGGAACTATTTTGGTCTTCATGTCAAGTATGACCCTGAAGGTAAGCGCGTCATGGACAAAAGTAAAACAGTATGTCGGATGTGCCACGCAATGCTCAATTACATGGGTGGGAACTAGTGCGTTAGTGCAGTTTGCTCGTTAACGTGTTGACGCTGTCCAGCCCCACGCACGGGCGATCCGCGGTAGCTCGTTAACGGAGATTTGCCGTGTTGTGGCGTTA